>NC_056555.1:6299166-6613125 GCF_910596095.1 Thunnus maccoyii | reverse complement strand
ATTGGGCTACATAAATAAAAATGAATATATGGCATATCTGAAATAGTGAATTAGTAATTGACAAATTTTCTTTAGGGTCTTTTCAATATCAAAGAAGAATCTATCATTTCCACACACACACGCGTGCGCACACACACATGCACACACACACACACACACACACACACACAGTCTACCTGCAGTGTACCAGGACGGGTCCCATCTCCTGTGTCCGGGCCCGAGAGGATGTTCTGATGAAGGACAGGACAGGCAGAGTGTATTCTGGGACGCCCATGTCTGGCCACTGGGTGTAGTGGTAATGCAGGACTGTGTGTTCGACTCTCCTCTGAGACGCCTGCAGGACCAGAGAGGTTTGGAACTGAATCCCAAACTGACAGTGTTGTTTGTTGCTGTATATGTGTCTTGGACAGGGAGAAAGTGTGTGTGTGTGTGTGTGTGTGTGTGTGTGTGTGTGTGTGTGTGAAGCACCTTATTTGCGGTATCTCTGATGGTGAACGTCCGCAGTGTGTAGTAAGCGAGGGTCTTGCTGCTTTTCAGGGTCACCTGGTATGGACCGTATTCCTCCTGGTTCTCCTCCGGCCAGTACTGATCACATTTTGTCTGTAGAAAGATAAAAAGAATAAAACAGGAGCAGGTGTGATAGAACAACATACACATTAATCTGTTTGTACTGATGTGGCCGTTTCAGAGCAGTAGCAGAGTGAGCTCCTACCCGTCCTTTCTCCTTGAGGTTGGTGATCATGACGATTACTCCAACGTTCTGCTGCCAGATCATTCTCCAGAAGTCTTCCCTGCCTGCTCTGAGAGGCCCCTGAGCTGCGATGTACGCCCTTGTTCGCTCATAACCCTGCAGAGGAAACAGCTATTTGGTGAAGAAAACCATGGATATAGTGGGTAAAAACATACAGTATCTTCCTCACAACAACAGGAAAAACCTGCCCTGTCAGTCCACCTATTAACACGCGAGGCTGACAAAAAATGTACTTACATCGACAAAATTAGCGTTGATATAGTCCCCACATTTGCCATCTCTGTCCAAACTGTTGGAGAGCTTCACTCTACTGTGATCATCTGCGAGAGGAAAACGGTTCATCAGCTTTGTCACATTTGACTTGTACAGTAATATAAATGCTGAACAGTGACGTACAGGCCAGTATGTTGATGTATCTGTTCTTGCTTTTGTTGTCGGGGTGAGAGGAACTGTCGGCAGTGATGCCCATGTCCACTGTGCACGCCTGCACCTCCTAACACACAACACAACATACAACACACATAAATATTAGGTTAAACGCACAGAAGAGGCTAAACATGCTAATTAGCACTATGAGTATCTTAAAGCCACTTGAGTGAACATTAAATGTGGCTGTTTTTGTTCTAAACAAGCAGGTTTTGTTATCTTTTACTAGTCTGCACTAAATGTTTATAACATAACAATATGAGGTAAAAAAAAAAACAACAAGAAATGAGTACTTATGAATGAAATCACCAGAAATAAGAACAGTTGTTCATGATAGAAAAAACACAAATTTTGTCAATTTAAATTTATGCTACTGCTTCTACGTGACCTGTATTAAAGCCTTCTATTCAATCAAGATGTGTGAGGGAAAAGTTAAAGCTTCAGACTTACAAAAGCATAAAATTATTACAAGTGCAGTTGCAGGGATGGTAGGATTTACATTTTTATTTCATTAAACCATTTCATTATTAAAATATGGAAACTGAGACTTAGGCTCCATGAAATTGGGTGAACTATTTAACCTGTCTCCATTTGTCTGTAAATAAGCTTCCAATACAGACTGAAAACACATGGACACAGAGAATAGCAGCAGAGAAAAGCAGCAAAAACAGCTCTGCCTCAGAGAAATATTGAATCACTAAAACTTCCATCTGTGCACACTTAAAGCAAAATGCCTAGATTCAGTATCACATCTGAAGTACACATGATGCAAGCTGTACAAATTAACAGAGGTTCCAAAACTTTTAAACAAAATTCCTGAATTGTCCAAAAGGAGAGTAAAACACCTTTGCGACTGGAGAGGGGTGGTAAGTGTCTTACCTCATAGGATTCTTTGACAATCTAATGGAGGGTGGTGAGGATGCAGAAAGCACGACGATGGTGGTGGAAGTGGTGAAAGGAGAGTGGGAGGGATGGGGGGCAAGATGACAGACAGACAGGCGGACAGACAGATAGACAGACAGACAGACAGACAGGGAGTCAGTGCAGGTACAGGAATATGGGGATCAGATACACACAGAAAGGCGGTGCTAAGTGGGGAAATACACAGATTTTCCCATCTGAGTTCTGTACTTTTAACTTTACTCATATTAGCCATGTCCCTCCATTCTACACTGTGACATAGCACAAAGACATCATTTACATTTAGATTGCACAGTTACCCAAAAGTGTGTATCTACAAATCAAGACCGCTCTGCCCCTATGCTTCCTCAATGTAGTGTCTTATGTTTTTTCTAAATGAAATGTAAATTGGCGTCAAATTAACCAAATAGGGTTGCTGCTGCAGCTACAGAACAGATTGTCACAGAATGGGGGCAAACATACAAATACACTGGGCAATTTAAATACAATGCAATTCCAATCTGTGTGTGTTACTCAGGAGTTTCATGCTAGGAAACAGAGGTGACTAATGTCATGCAGATGTACCTATTGTTCACACTGACCCACAAAGTTGTTCTCAAACACATAACCAACATTCAGATATGTCAAAACTCCACGAGACATTTATAAAACCTTGCTGCACATCCTAAACAAGCAGAGATGGAGACTTTACAAGCCTAAAAGCCTGAGAGGTGGTTTTCAACAATCTGTCCTAGTTTGTTCAAACATGCCTGTCAAATTTGAAGTCCTGTCTTCAGTTTGATTTGTTTGTGTATTTGAATGTGGCAACCAAATAGCACTGCCATAGTTAGTACCACCCTTCCTTAATACTGTTACATAACTGGCTGTACATGGATGTTACACATCAACGCTTTGCTAAATGATGTTCCTAAAGAACATGATGTTAACAGAGAAATGGAGGAGCATTAAGGAGCTATGACAGATGAGGTACTGTCTACTTATACACATGAACCAATGCTACAGTAATCCTATAATCCTTTGATTTCACGGTGGTTAAACTTTTGCACTAAGTGATTAAACTAAAAGGAGCAAAATCTATGGAAATATCCAAACAGAGTATCTATCTGCCATCAATTTTCCCAAATATTTTGTGGCTGTTTATGTTCCCCTCTTGAAAAAAAAAGCATCCACGGACATTTTGCTGAACTCAAATCACAAACATTCCTCAAACACACCTCAAACTCCTTGGAGAAGGTGTTGGTGGAGTGGAGCTCCATGACATGCTTCACAAACTGCTTCACTGTCAGCGGCTCATGACCATCTGCAACACAAGAGTAAATGTTTGATGTTACAATGACAGACTCATTCATTTCTTTGAGTGTATGTGTGTGTCTGTGTGTTACCTGTGGCCAGCAGCAGAGGTGTAGATGGAGCAGATATGACTTTAGGTGATGTGTTGTCATCTGGGTAGAAATTAGCTGTCTGGAAACAGTTTCTGTGACACAAACAAGCCAGAATCTGAGTGAAGCACGCAGGTGAAATTGATGCAGACAGATGTTGACCCTGTGTGTGTGTGCATACCTCCAGTAGATGAGGATGCCCACCAGTACCAGCAGACAGAGGATGGTGAGAGTGGAGACAACAGCCAGAGGAATGACTGTCCTCTTCTCCCTCTCCACACCCCCGACCAGCCCGACACGAGACTCGTGGCTGCTGTTGCTGCCCTCTGAGAGAGATGAGAGATCGAACAAGAAGGGTGGAGACGAATGCAGAGAGGAAAAAGACAGATAGAGTGTAGGGGAGTCAGAAAGTGAGAGATAAAGGAAAAGGAGACACATGGATCACGCCAGTAAGTACGATTATATATTTTTAAAACAGCTGTCAAAAATGCTTAACAGAGCGGAGAAAAGAATGGAAAGAATAGGCATGAATTATAAATTATTTCAAACTCTTTTGAACATTTTTAAAGAATGAAGCTGGTGATATTCTGTATTTATTTTTTTTATTGCCATAAAAAGACTAAAAACAACAATGAATTGATCCTAACAAGTATTGTCTGTGTAGTTAAAGGCTGATATATTCTTCTGTGCCATTGTTGTTAATTAAAAAATAACTACTTAATACTTAATTAACAAAGAAAAAATGTGTTAATTAAAAAGTACTTCTTGATTCAATCCCACATACAACATCCTGCTGTCGTGAATACTCAGAGATGCACCAAATGTGCATTTGTTGGGGGACTGAAAATAGTCCCCAACAAATCTATTTACTCCTGTTAGGGTAACATTTGCATTAACTACAGTGCCCAGCAGATTTGGGAAATTTCCTGGCCTTTTTTATAAATGAAACTATCCAGTCAAGACTCTACTAGGCCATGCTTCTACTTGAATTTGTGTTTGGGAGACTGCCCTGTCACGTTCTGTCACAGAGAGGCAGAGCTAAAGAAAAGCTAAGCATTATGCACCATTTACCTTCCATTTGTTCCTCCACAGCTTTATTGGCGTCTGTCAGTCTGAGCAGAGGAATGAGACGACCCAACATTGGACTCCTTCCAGCATTAAACAACAACCCGTCCACACCTGACATCTCCTGCAAACTCTCTCCAGCTACACCTCTATTCTCTCTGCCACCTCCTTCCATGTATTCCTCACTCTCTAGACCTCCACTTTGTTTAACATCACCGTCTCCCTCCCTGTCGTCCTCGAAAGTAGAGTCAACACCGACAACTCCACTGTCAAGACTTGTGTTGTGATCCTCTTCATTATGTCCATCACCACCATCGTCGCCATTATCTTTGCCGCTGCCAAACGGAGGGAACTCTGTTGTAGGTGTGTCTACACTTACAGGTGGCTGCAGACCATCTCTTCTTCCAGATTCAACTTCTTCATTGTTGTCTGACCGTTCATCACCTCTGTCAACACTTTCCTTTTCACCTGCACCTTTGATATCTTCTTTACCATCACTACCTTTCTTTCCCTTTCCATTCCCCATACTGTCAAAGAGTTGCAGATCATTGCTTCCTTTACCATCTTCTCTTCCATCTCCACCACTCTCTCCAGAACCACTGACGTCCTCAGGCCAGCTAGAATCTGTCTCAGACTTGATTTCAGTCCCACTGCCAGTCTCAGTGTATACTGTGTTTCCTACTACAGTCTCACCTTTAGTTTCTCTCTCTTTTTCTTGCAGCATGTTATGACTTGCTGTGCTATTGAGCTGTCTGGCTTGCTCATCACTTTCACCTTCTACTTTTCTCCACTTTCCTTCTCCTGTTATTTCTTCTTCCTGACCACTTAGCTCATGTTCCTTCTCTTTTATTTCTCTTTTGGTTCCTCTCCCATCTATAGTCATTTCAATTCCTATTGATCTACTCTTTTTCCCCAAATCATCTGCCTTGAAGATTACAGTTGAACTTGTAGTAGAGAAGTTAGTCTTTACTGTAGCACCTCCATCCAATTCCTGATTGAGCCTGTTGCTATAAAAGCCAGAGCCTGATCCACTGTCATCTGTGTTGGTTTCCTCTGACTTAGAAAGACGGGACAAAGTCAAACCTTTAGAATCAGAGTAAGACGTGACTGAAGTGTAGATGTGATCTCCTTTTTGTCTATCTGTTCTGGCCTCCTCTTCATTGTGGGGACGTGCTAAGATGTTCAAACCATCGTGAATCCTACCGTCAGCTTGAGTAAGAGAAGTATTTCGGGTATTTCCTTTGACAGTGTTTGTTTTTGATGAGTTGATCGTACTCGAGTCATAATCAGGAGACAGAGAAAGAGAGTATGCAGCACTTAAGTGAGCCTTTGAACCCAAAGTGGTAGAGATCTCAGAGACAATAGAGTGCTCTTCAGAGGGCTTCTCATTATGATGAAAGATAATGGCACTCCTCTTATCACCAGGGAGGGAAGGAGGAGAAGGATGTAAAATGCTGGTGTATTCATTAAAAGGGTTGAGTGATGGAGGCGTGACACTGAATGAATCTGCGGAGAATCCCCCATCTGTGATAGAGACTGCAGGGTTTGCAGGGTTGACTATCACTCCACCAGGCAAGATATCTGTTAAGCCAGAGGACTGGGAAATAGTTGACTCCTTAAACTTGGACGTGGGTTTATGCACTGCAAGAAAAGCCAAAGCGAATGTCTAAAAAAAACTGAACAGAAGTAGAGCTCTCGGTCATAATCATGCCCAAACCATACACAAATTGCAAGAAGAGAGTCAGATATAGGAAATGATTGAATTCCTGGTTGAAGAGATGTCATAAATCAACTTGGTGAAGGCAAACGGATAAGGCACCTTCAAGATGAAGTGAAGCCCGCATTCTGTAAGGACAGAAGAAGAAAAAAACAAACCACCAGAGTGCGCCCTTGAGCCACAGAAAAGAATGCACACCCAAAGGAGTCCAAAAAAAGATGCCAATCACAAAGCTTGAGTGGATTCAAGTAGATTATACAAAGCCAGGAAAAATATGACCTCATGTGGAGTTACATGCTGAAAGATTTGAGGAAGAGTCAAGCATATGTCATTTCTGACGGGCAGATCTGAGAATCAGGAAGCTGCTGATTACCGCTCTAATCATCATTAAAGCGTCATTATTCTTTTCGACCATCATCATTACCACCACCACCACCACTGACATTAACAACAGCATGCCACTATACAAAATGCCACCGTCTTCACAGAGCGTAGCAGTGATTAGCGGAACAGTAGCGGTCCATTAGAGGAGAAAGGCAAGCATCCACCGCAATTATGTCCCAGCTGTCTACCCACTACCAGAAACATTTATTCATACCATGCTGCATATTGTTAAGTCACAGACACTTTAACAGGAAATGTAAGGTTTATTTATTTCTTAAAGTATATGATATATATATTTCCAAAGCCAAAAATGTAACAACACAATAAAATGTGTAAGGAGTGTAAGGAAAAGTACCGCTAGTATATAACAAAAATTGTATAATATGTCTGAAAGGTGTGAGAGCACAATATATTGTACAAGCATAAGCCCAGGGTCATGCTATGAAAGGCTGTTCTTGGGTGTTTCATCTTACCGTTGAACATGGGCTGGGTCGTATGCATCAGCACCCTGAGGAGAGAGGAGGAGGTGAATGATTTGTAGACTGAATCAGCGAGGGTGTTGCTAGCTGTTGCCGTCCTTTCTGTGATCCACAGAGGGGAGGCGGGAGTGGAGGAAACTGAGGTGACGGTTTCTGTGGGAGATTTGTTCACAGGGGTGTCACTGTCTTCAGAGGACAGCATGGTGTCTTTGTCCATTTGATTACCTGTGGGACAAAATACACATAATGACACGGCTGGTGCAACAATGCATGATGTGACACCTGTTGTGCTCCAATATCCCGTCATCATGTCACATCATGAAGAGCGAATGGTGTGAAGTAGGTGACGTGCCATGATGTAAAGATGTAAAGTGATGTAGGTTGTCATGTGAAGTGACATATTGAGATATCACATCACATGATATGTCATATGAATGAATTAATTTTTATCACTGAATTGTGCATACAGATATGGCCAGCCAGGACAGACCCAGATAATACTACAAAAAGTCCAAAAATGAAGAAAACCACTTTGAATTTCTAGAGATCTCTAGAGATTCATGTCAACAACAAAATTCATAATTTGCTGATAAAATATGTACTGAATAACACTGGAGAAATCAGTAAAAATAGTCATTGAATAAACCAGCCATTTGTTATAATAATTACTACTTAAGTAAAGTGGCAAGAGTCCTGTGGACCAAAATCTGCTGGTACCTATTAAAGCATTCATGAGCTTAAATTGCTCCCTGGCACTGCTCAAAACCCTACAGTAGCAGTACCAACAGATTTTTTGATTAAACATGAGTACAGAAAAGGAAAAAGGTCTTCCAATCAAATCTGACCTGGCAGAGTACCAGCAGACACTGTTGGAGAGGAGGTGAGGGTTTCCTGTGGAGAGCTGTTGTCTGTGTCTTCATAGAAGATATCTGTGACTTGGATGTCTTCCACAGGAGGGGTGTAGAGATCCGACTGGGGAGAAGGGAGGCCACTTTGATCTGGTTGACCATGATCCCCTGACTGCAGGTAAAACAGGCAATGCACAAAAACAAACAGAGTGGCTCTTATTGAAGTTCCTGGTTGAATAAACCACAAAAACATGAGACAAATCTTTGGACTGGGTTGAGTTAAAAAAATACAGCTCTGGTGCTTTAGGATCTCATTAAAATTTTATGTCCCAATCATTTGTTTAAACATTAGTTATTCCATTTAATTAGGTTTAAGAGGAGAAAAAAAGAGGTAATTACTACCTGATGTGATAACACTGACAACGATGCCTCTTCTGTGATTTGACGGCGGATCGTCGGTAGGGTGGTGGTCCGAGCAACTGGAAACAGAAAGCCTGGCTGCTCAGTCACCTCAGTCACCCAGATTGCACTGTTGCCGTCAAAACCTGCATTAGTAAACGGCCGCTGTGTTGCGATCCCCTGGTCCTCGTCAATATGGTTTTCGTCCATAATATTGGCATTAGACCCGCTTCGGTCCGGTTTGTCTTTCATGTTCTGGTTGAGTCGGGTTTTCTGTAGAACGGCAGACTCGGAGGGAGTCTTTGGGGTTGAACGCGTGCTGAACTGGACTGGGAGGTTCTGGTTTGTTTGGGTTTGGTCTCTGGGCTGGGTATGGTGTGTGGGGTGGTTCTGGTAAACTCGGGTCTGCTCCACTGGGGTCTCTTCCACTGGGCTGTGGCCCTCGGGAGACAAATCCACCTGATTCTGGTTCTCTGGCTTCTCCCATCTGCCTTTAGATGAGACCTACCACAAGAAATAAAAACACTATTATGTAGTTTTGTGTCACAGGAGGCTTTATTGTGAGTATCACAGTCTTTTTCTTTTTTGTAATCTCTCATAAACATGCTGGAAGGTCCCACATAGCCTTTTGTGCTGCTCTCCAAACACTCAAAGACAAGCCGCAACTGACATAATTACAATAATTTCCATAATAATTAGGTTCACTGATATGATTGAATGCAGGGAAACTTCAGCTCTGCAAAATAATTCTGCAAAATGAATAGCAACACGCAGAGTGGCATCCGGTGAAACCACAGATAAACACAGACTGACCTACCTCCCTGTTGCCCTCCGAGTCTTGAGAAACAGTGTCAGGATCTGAATCGCTTTCTACAGAGAGGAAAGAAATACAGACTTACTTACTATTCTAGTGGATTCAAATATATGCTCTTTGTGTGTGTGAGTTTATTTGTACCGGGGTCTTCTAACGGCATGTCCACTATAATCTGGTCGCTCCATCGTCCTCTGAGTCCGTTGGTACAAACAGCCACCACCTGAACCACGTAGCTACTGTTGGCCAGCAGGCTGGGGATGATGGCTCCCTGTAAAGTCACAATGGTAAATTGAAATATCTCAGCTGTGAAATGTCCTTCGACTTTCAATACAGATTTTAAAATCACATAATCATAGTTGTAAAGGTGTTTTAGACTCCAATTATGTAATACCTTTGACGACGGGGGGGGGGGGGGTCTCTTATAAACTCTCTTAATAATCTCTTAATAAACAGCATGTCATTAATTCCTTTCCCTCTATTTTTTATTATTTTATTGTGCTTGAGTGCATCTCATATATATTGCATTACCACTGGGTTTATAATTTCAAAATCATAAATAATTCTGCTTTTGGGTTTTTATTAAGTGTTTTCATTTTCTATGTTTGTAGTAAAAGATGTTACACTTTTAATAATACACTGCACGATTTATTGTCAAGTACAAGCTACAAATATATGTAAAACAGTATCACTGTAATCCCTCATTAATAAATAGAACCTTTGAAAAATAACCACAAAACGTACATGTAAAAGACTAAAAACTAAATAAAACGACCAAACTTACACTGAAAACAACATAAGAACATAAGATAACATAAAATAAGAACTTCAAACTATATAATAGCAATATGAAGCATGCATTTACACACATAAAGTATGCAAATTTAACGAAGTGATTAAATTATTTTATTGTAAGTTGATCTGAATATTGATAACTCTGAGGTACATACAGTACATGCAAACGCTTGTGCACTTACACTCAGATTCACACAGATATACAGTATATACAAATACACATGCACAGATATTGCAGGTCACACTAAGGGACACTCAGTGACCCATTAAGAGGGCAACATTGATTGTAACAGTCAATCAATCAATCACTTTGATCAATCTAGATTCCAAGAGCAGGCATAGCATGAGTGTGACAGATGGAGAGTGGATGGATTGATGGATGGACAGAATTCTAACAGATTATTCTGTAATATTTGCTGCAGAAGAAGACCTCTGTAACTCTGTGGAGTGCAGGTAATGGTCCATAACACTAGTTGAATTTACATTTATTTGAAAGATATGCGTTTGTGTGTGTGTATGTGTGTGTGTGTGTGTGAGGGTTCAGTTTTTAAGATGTTTCGTACCACGTCCTGGTCCCCATCGGTCCTGTACTCCTGCTTGATCTGGTCTCGGCCCTGCAGCCTCTGGTAAGTGACGGTGTACCAGTCGATGGTCGTGTCGTAAACCACGCGGGGACGTTCCCACGTCACCACGATGGTTGTGTCGTTCTGGGCATCAGCCTGAACGTTTTCTGGCTCCAAGCTGCAGGCTAGAGACGGCAGAAAGAGAGGAAGATCGGTAAAAATTGTAAGTATTGATTTTTGTGGATGAAATGCAAGAAGGAGATGAAAAACAAACAACAACTGGACATCTAAATAAGAACAGAGCAGAAATGCTGCAACATATAACATTAAGGTTAGTGTTGCTAAAGGTAACTTGATATTAATCGACTGCATGGAAAATGGAAGAAAACAGGAATACATTTCAAAAAGCCCAGCTCAGGAGGTGAGTGTGTGTGTGTGCACGCGTGTGTGTGTATGTGAGTGGGTGCATAAATTTGTTACAGGCAAAAAGACCCTTTTCTGAATTTCTGAATACTTTATTTCAATTTCAAAAAGAGCTTCAAAATAAATTGCCTACGCTGAGAGGAGAGGGGGCATTGAACTACAAAGTCGAGCTCCCTGGCAACCCAAAAGACCCACTTTACTTGAGGGTCGACTTTATGAAGATGGAGAGCGTAGTGAATTATATATTTTGATGATTATGAGTAGGCTGACCTTGGAGGACAGGGTTACAGCTACAGAGAAAGCAGCAGATGGGTAATATTTTCAGTCGTGGAAAAAAATAAGATTAATAATGTTATATTTATATTGATCCCTAAGAGGGGATCCAATTTTCACCACCATGTTGCTCAAAATACGGTATAAATTAGTAAGGTGAAAAGATTTAGAGCTTTGGAGAAGAGTAGATTCTGGGTTGAACTCTTAAAGCCCTAATAAGGAAAAAAAATCTCAAGCACAAAATCATAACAAGCTTGTATCTGTGGGGAGATGATCAATAGCAGTGTCTCAGGCAAAAACTTACTTTCTGGCCTGTTTAATGACTAAAACTCACTGTGAGCAGGAGAGTGATGGCACATGACTTTTCAGCTCCAAGCAGAAAGCTTAAAAAAAGAAGCTGGAAAAATAATAAACTACGTGAAAATCATTATTTTTAAACAAGATTTTCTTTTTCGTGTCTTTTCCACCTTTGCTTTCAGTTCTCAGGTCTCATAGGTCAACGAGACTACGAGAGGCTCAGCACAGAAAACATAATATAAGATTGACACAAAAATAAAACTGGGAGCAACAGTGGGAAACATGTAAAAGCAGCAACATTGTTCAGAGAATGTAAATGAGTTAATTCGTAGAACAATTAGAGAAATTGGTTTCAATTTCATTTGTTCTGCTTATGATGTTTATTACGGTGTTATTTCTCCTGCTTATGATTTTGGGTTCATGTTCTTCTTTTTAGAAAATCACATTAGAATTGATTTTTTTCTTCATGCTTACATTCCACTGAGGTTAAGTGGGCTCCATAAAAGGGCATACTATTGATATATTATTACAACAGATATTATATCTAATAATATAAGATTATATTGTTGTAACAATGATATGACTGTGAACAGCAGATTTCTATCTTTGTGTACAGCATGTTTCCCTGACTGAAATGAATCAAACTGACTTAACATGTGTGTAAAAATAGAAATAAAAGTGAAACAAACAATTAGTGAACATTATGTTTGGGTGGGTGATGACGTACTGGGCGTGAGCACGTCCTCCACTCCGGTGTACGAGGCAAACACCTGACCCATGAACTGCTGCTGCTGCTCCCTGAAGTTGTTCTGCAGGTAATCGGTCAACATCACATATCCAGCCTGCTCCATGGTCATCACCTCACAAAACACCTCAATCTGGTGGACACCGAGAGACACCCATACAGACACAGAGAGAGAGAGAGGTTGAACAGAAATAAAGTGACATCTGAAACCAAGGAAAGAAATGACTGTTGCATCTTTCCTGTTTATATTCAGCTGCCAAAATAAACCCCAAACTGTAAGTGTGTGTGTGTGTGTGTGTTTGTGTGCTTAAGAGGTTTGTGCTGGTGCCAGGCAAAGACAGAGAGACAGCACTGCTCTATTTTTGGTGAAGTAAAATGTGGTGAGCTAAAATGTCATGCCTTGCCACCTCCGTTTCATTCATGCAAACACACACACACACACACACATATATATGTACGTACTGTACACTATACACACAAGCATTGTAGTGACCTCATTCACTCCATTATTCTGCTACATAATTAATGATTATTACAAAGTCGCTGTTCCTCAACGGTCCTTAAACGTCTTCAGCAGCAGGCTGGAATCAAACTGCAGTAATGTTACAGTGTCACCTTGTTGCTATGAGCGCTATTCAAACTCTGCATGACAGGCCTTTTCATCATGCCACTGCAAAAAAACTATTCTGTTACTTTAAAATTGGACTAAAGATGTCACATTGCATCATTTCAATGGGACGGTTTGTTTTTATTTTGTGCATAGATGTCAAAGACAGCTGACCTGAAACTAGCCACAACAACCACAGGCAACAGCAGTGTACACTTTGTAGATGTTTGTTTTCAAATTGAACCTAAAGCCTAAATATTTTATGACTTTTACAAGAGCCAATACAGCAAAAAAAAACTAACAATATGAACCTCTCTTTATTCATTATTTCAAAAGACTGCCATGTGTCGAATATTCGCAGTTCAAAAGTTGCATCATAAAGCTTGCAGGCTTCCATCAGAAATGATGCTACAGCAATTTAGTTGTTAGAGCTGCTTCAACTGATTTTAAAGGAAGCTTTTTCCTCATAGCTCTTTGATGTAATGCAGTGTGCTGTAAAAAGCTTAAAAGGTAAATTCAGATAAAGATCTAAAGTAAATAAAAATCATTTTTGACTCTCAGCAGGACAGTGAATGAAAAACATTCCAGCTAAAGCATTATTTACATAGATGTGTGTCAGAAAGAAATGTGTGTGTGTCTTCACTTGTATATATATGTATGTGTGATATACCTACTGACCTGTGTTTCCGATATGGCTACAGTGTGCTTAAAGACGACCCATTCTACCATCTCTGAGCAGGGAGGGGCAGTCAGTGAGCCGTTGTAGATGTAGTATTTATCTGTGTTATTGGGCAGCAGGGACCGCAGGGTGAAAGCTTCCATCGACCCGCTCTTACCTGGTGAAAAAAAAAACAACAAAAAAAATCAGTGTCACAAAAAACAAATGTTTTGTCCCAAGCTGTGAATCAAGCATTACAGAAATGTCAGACTGTATGTTCAGTATGTGATATGCAAATATGAGTTTCACTGGAAGCCAATCAGAGATGTATAATTCTATCATTTAGGAGAGAAAAGCATCATTTTTTTGTGCAATAATGTTTCCAGTATTTCTGTATGATCTCTCTCTTGCATGATGAAACTGAATACTGACCTCACCCACTCCTGTTAGCAAACATTTTATTAAATCCACTATTTATTTTTGGAAATTGAGCTACTAGTTGTGTGGAATTTTGTACACCAAGAGATAGGATGACATGGTCTCAGACTAATGTAGTGTTCATTTTTAGAATTTATTGAATTTCCTGTTGCTTTGTTTACTTGATTACAGAAATGCTTTGTTGTGCTCATAGTTGGAAACAATTATTTATATTTAGCTTTTCTTTCGTCCAGGCAATCATTATTCTGCTCCTTTCACTGATTGAATTTTAATGATTTTGCCTGATGAAAACAAATTTACATCAATTTGTTTTCTTCCTGCAACCTTTTAATAAACAGAAACAGTACTCATAGAAGGTCAGATGTTAGCATCCCTGGAGCTAGCAGGTTCAGTGTGTTGCTCTAGAGTTATCTTTACCCAAACAGGGTATTTTAAACACAAGCCCTCCAGTTGAAAGCCTTATTATGTCTCTGTCTGCACCTTGCTAGAGGAGGATAGAGGTAGAGTTAACTTACCAAACCTGCTGACAGTGTTGACGGCCTCTATAACAGGAATGAAGTTCTCATTGTCTTCCAGGCTGACCTGCAGACAAGAACATAAGCTTCAATAGTGGATTTCATTTCAGTCTTTGTTTGAGGAGGAACAGACTGATCCCTAATATTGAAGCACAAATCAACAGGTCGACCTACCTCGAAGAGCACAGCCAACACAGCGATCCTCCCTCCCTGCCTGATGGCTTCATCAAGACTTTGGAAGTCATCTGGATCATGACAGTAGATCTGCATCTGAACGAGAGCAACAAACAGGTAGGTTAGCTGAATGCAAAGTTCATGACAAATGTAATTGTGGTAAATATATCTATGGATAGACCGATGTTTTGATTTGTTTTTTTTACCTCAAGAGGGTATTTCATCCCGTTCAGGCTGTGTTCAGACCCGTCTGAAGTTGCATTGCAACGCCCCCAGTGGAAAGTGATTCTACCAACACGAAACCTGGAGCTCAGGCCTCCTCCACTCACAAAGAACTCTCCATCCACATTGATGGCCACTAAAACACACACACAGCACTTCAGCATAAACGTAAATCCTCTTGTTTAGAAAGATTACAGATCAAATAAGGGAGGGTCCATTAAATGCAAATGAAGAGTTGATTTGCAAAATGATATATTGTCACCTGTATTGATTGAAATAATCGACAAAATGCCAGGAACACCCATGAAAAATAATGTATATGTGCTAAAGACTAAAATTAAAGCCGTGTTTCGACTGCAGGGGATTTGCAGGGATGACCACTGCTGATTGGTGAAACACACACAGCACAGCTGCTTCAACTTGTGCACCGCTGAAGTATTCTAGTATTGATTTAGGATCAGTTTAGGATGAGGGGAGGACATTTCTCCTCGTTTGATAGCATTAAAAGTAAAGTTAGACTTTGTTCTTGGCTTCCCAACTCACTCTAAAAAAGAAGAGAGAAAAAGAGAGAGAGAGCGAGCGAGCTGACTAAAGACGGAGTGGCGGCAGAGAGAACAAACATGAGAGAAATAAAACGTTATTTTCTGATTGTCTCATGGCGGTTATGTACTAAAGCACAAACAAATAACCATCAAACGCTCAATAAATGATTTACAGTGGAGACAGAAGCTCTTAGTTTCATTTTCCTCCTCTGCATTTCTCCTTGTCATTCATTCTTTACATCCAACTCACGCAACAGTAAAAATACAAAGAACAGGACAAAACTGTGTCGTTTTTCCTTGTGTGAATGTTGTGTTTCAAGCACGGCTGTAATTTTTTAATTCCTCATGGGTCTAATTTGCATGATCTACCTGGTTCCTAAAATGCGGTGGAAATGCAAATGAGACTGCACAACAGGGACTTAAAGTTTCTGAGATGAGTTCCTCTGGGTCCAAAGTAGCTGGAAGTGTGTGCGTTCCTTTAGTCTAATGGCCCCTAGAGGGTGTTTCAAGATAACACAAGTTATCAGTCATGTTTGTTTCTCATTAGGTAATATTACTTCACCTAATGTGTTAACTTGGAGAATCACTGTTCCATTAAAGGAATAGTTCCACGTTTTGGAAAATAGTGACAACTTGTTCTTTCGTTGTTATGTGGCAGTTTTAATGTGCTTCTCATAAACAAAGCGACAATAAAACTCCCCTCAAGTCCTCTTTAACCCTTTATATTTACCTCTTGGAAGCACAAATGAGCAGTTTTCTATGTATGTCCAACATTCAAATGCTCGGTTTGCCTTGAAGGATAATAACTCACAACAGGATATGACATTCAGTTTAGTGAGACTGCACAGTCCGTATATTTCTCACATAATATCTTGCTTGTTCTAATATGCAATTTCCTCTCGTGACTTCACAGAGAAGAAAAGGACATTAATTCTAGGACCATTAACGTATAGAGGACACGCACACACAGCCTTGGCCGTATTGAAAAGATGGTGATGATAGCTTAGACAGCTTTCATTTGTTATCAGGCCAGACATCACTCCTCACTCTGCCTTTCCTCTCACTGTCTCTTCACATCCTCCTCATTTTTCTCTATTGCTACTTGTCTCTATATACATTTTTTCCTCTTGCTCTTTTGTTGCCTCTTTTCTGTTGCTCAGTTTCATCTCTGCATCCCGACATCGATCTCCCGTCTCTCTCCACATGATCTCTCTGTAGTGCTGTCCCTCTGCTTGCTTCTCTCTCTCTCAATTACTTGGTCTTTCTTTTCTTTTCTTTGTTTGTCTGACTTCTTCCCCCTTAAATCCTCACTGCTTCTCTCCTCCATTAACTTCCATGTTGTGAATCTTTTTTTTTTTCTCTACATCTTGAAAGTTAAGCTTCTTTCCACATCCAAGGATTAAGATGTTGTGTTTTACAGCAGCAGAATGATGTCAAAATCATGTTCATAGATTGAATCTACGGAATATCTTCCTCCTCTGGATGATGATGATTGAATATGCTCTTATATGGAGTTGAAAAGAAAAAGAAAAATCCTACAAGTCGCTCATGTTTCAATGTAAGTAAAACAGCATGGAGTGTGATTTCCTGCAGGATGACATTACTAACATGGCTTCATTTGTTTTTAATGAAATATATCAAAAATTTGAAAATTCTATCACAGACACACACAGAATTACAACCTACTTTCCATACTTCCAGTTCCCGCTTTGCACTGCTTAGATTTCAGATCTCATTACCAAATAAGCCAACCATAGACTTGAATATAAGACAGCAGCTTGAAATGGTCTTGACAAAAGATAACAGTTTGTTTAGACGGGTAAACATCTTTGGTTTACTTTGTAGAAAGGTTATGCTCATGGTCAAATAAGAAGACATTTCATACTTGGAATTCATATCGAGTTATTTCTTAAAATTCAGAAAACCAGTCTGTGCAGCGAAGGTACAGGAAGGAGAGCGGGAAAGCATCGACATACCTGTCTTCCCGTTGTTGTGGATGGTGGTGGACTCTGCCGTCAGTTTGTCCCAGCCCTCTAGCTGTAGGTTTTGGTACTGCAGCCTGACCTGCGTGAACGTCTCGTCGATGTCCACGGGAGACTGCCTGGCGCTGTTACAGGACGGGTACTTCTTACCCCAGTTACGCTGGTTCAGGGCACCTGTGTATGGAGACATTGGTGGGTAAATGAAGAGACAGAAGTGTTCAAGGACTACTGATCTGAAATTTACAAAATCCCTAAAAGCTGGTTTCACTTCTTCCACCACTCGCTGTCACCAGAAATTCTGAAAGCTTAGCCGTGTTTGCTCTAGAAGTACAGCAGCCCCTTACTGTTTTGTGACAAAAAGCAATAAAGCAGATTAATCTCTCGATGTAAAATGCTAGACTGAGAGAGTCTAGCAATTACCATATTACCACATAAGCCCTTTATGTGCTTGTAAAATACATTTAGACACATTTTTTTTGCTGTTTACAGTGGCAGTGCTGTTTACAAACAGAATGCAGTCTGTTAAACGAGTTCAGCTCGAACAAGGGCAGATGGTCAAACTGCAGGTCAAACATGACTGGTTGGCCTCAGGTCATCCTAGCCCACTATGCATGTGTGTGTTTCTATGTGTGCGTGCATGTCTTATATTGTGTTTGTTGATGATCTTTGTGTGTGAATATGTATTTGTGATTTTTTTTTTTAGGAACGCACAGTTTGAATCCTCTTTAATCTTATTGATGTCGTGTGTGTGTGGGTGTGTGTGCATGTGTTTTAACAAGGCTGTGCTTTCACATGAATAATGTAAAAGAATAAACAGCATCAGGACGAGCTAAATTTTCAGCCCAGCATGCCACACACACAAAAAAAAACTCCTAATCAAAACAGCATAAAAAGAAAAGCAAAGCTGACGTTTTCTTTTTGTATTGCTCAGAAGAAATTCATTCAAAATGTTTTGCTAAATGTCGCAGCTGCTGCTTTAAAATCTTTAAGAGGACATGCAGTGTGTGTGAATTTATTCATGACTGCATATCACACCATCTACGTTTACTGAATTCATGCGTGTGCTTTTATTTATTTTTAGAGTACATATATGTAATCCCTTCACATTTAATGACATGCAGTGTTGTGCATGGGTGTGTAAAATATTATTCACAAGTACAAGTTACCTGTGTACATACTGAAAAGCTCTATGTGTTTATGTGCAGCCCGCAAACGGTTCCTCGTCTTCGTATGAGCAGATGTGTTCATTCATCCGCTCTTAACATTCAGTCGTTTCCTCCAGACACATTCAGGGGAAACTCACAGTAAACTCACCTTAACTGCATTCATTATGCTACATAATAGTTTTGATGTAAATTCATAATAGAGAAGATTGGAAGACTGATAGATAATACACTGTATGAATGAACAAAAAATGCTTCAAAAGTACAGTATATATCCTCCTATGATTCGGACACAATACTCAGTAATGTAATTAAGCATTGGCTTTGATTTCAGATGAAAAAAAAAGGAATCCTTAATGTCATTGCTCAATATTCAAGTCACAGTTTTTATCACTCACAGAATCGCTACTAAACAAAACACTGCCAGGGATCATTCTGTCCGAGTCAATGTCTGTATTTCTAATAATCTACATTATCACAGGCAGATATAGAGAGCAGACTCACTCTGAGACTCTATGATGGAAACTCATCATTTGAAGCGTCCTGTTCAGTGCTTTGTCATTTGCGTGTGTGTTTTACAGTAAACAATAAAGACAATGGGTCTAATGAGGTCAGAGCAGATGTTTTAACTGTAATTGGTCACACATGACTTAACAGGTATCGGCTTTACATTCTTTGTCGTGTGTGTCTGCGTGTGTCAGAGAGACAGAGAGAGAGAGAGAGAGAGACAGAGAGAGAGAGAGACAGAGAGAGAGAGAGACCTTGTTTGACCCAAGTTCAACAAAATCAATTTCAACTTTGTTGTATTTCTGCCTGGTTTGGCAGCAACAGTTGAACCTGTCAAAACAGACTGAGGCTTATGGTGAAAATGTTCATTAAGTTGAGCCGGTTCTGTATACTTTAAAGTCAATCAAACATGCAACAGTTGTTTAATTTCCTCTTGTAATACTGTGGCTTCTAGACACGTTTGGAATAGCTTTCAGTTTGCCTTTTCACAAATGTTCAAGTGTGTGATGTGAAAATACAAACTACATTTTTTCTACATTTTTGGTTGGTTGATAGTGGTTGTTAAAATGTCAACCTTCAGAGGGTATTCAGTCCACAGTTAACAACCAATCTGTCATAGATAAGAGCTTTTAGTGTAAAAGATGCACATCAATCATGAAGCGTCACACAGCACGACTGATCTGAACGTTTAATTTTCATGTAGCAGCATAATGTGAAAGCTGGTCAGTTCACCCAAATCACAAAAACACACACACAAACATTTGCTCGCTTACTTCAATATAATTCAAAAGCGCTGCTCCTTCAAGCACTGAAAATGACAGCTGACGTTTCATTGATTTAAGGGAAATGTTAAAAATACAGGTCAAAACAGAGTTATGGACATGTTTCATTGTTTTATGTCAGAGTTTTATGTGTTTTTACAGAAGCTGTTTGTACAATTTAATTACGAGATGTTCGCCAGTTCCATCTTCACCTATATTTTGTGTGAAAGTGTTAGCACAGTGCTTGTGTTTGTGTGAGTGCTGGTGAAAATGACAGGGGGGTTGTCAGTGTGTCAGTGACCAGATCTGGCCTCTGCCGCCTCATCCGTTAGCATCATAACACACAAATATCATATCACATAAACAGCCAGTTACTCTTCTGACATAACGCCCCCATGAAAACAAGTAGTTGACAGGTTGGAGAAAGGACTTAAAAAATAAACCAGACTTTCCTGTCCTCATTTAGTTACATAAACACACTTGCACACAAATCCACTCGCACTCAGTCAAGGACTAAAATCTCGATGATTAAATACGGAAATTACATTTCATATCTCTGAGTTCCACTTGCTTTTTCACAGAACTCCCAGAATAAAGTCTGCTGATGCTGCCGGTGCGAGAATCCTGTACCTATTGTTGTCAGATTCATATGGGAGACTTTTAAAGCCGACCGTGTGCAATTTTGATTAAAAAAAGCAATATGATCAGTATTACATTATTATATTTTTCTCCATGCTTTTGTGCTTTCTCCTTCCAACTGTATATTTTTTATATATTTGCTCTGTCTGAATGTTAAAACATTTTTAGACAGACAGAACAGATCACATCACAGATTTCAAGCTCAGGGAAGATTTTTTTATACTCATGTTCAGAGTTTGGTATTTCATTTATGTACATTTGTGAAGTTGTCAGGATGAAAATAACCCAATTTCACATCATTATATGTTTAAAAATGTAAATCCAATTCATTTTTTATCTATAAACTAAAGCTGGAACACCACAGAAGACAGAAAAAAAAGGAGACATCTGGAAACGTTCTGAAGACTTTGTGCTCATAAAAGAGCAGTCAGCTGTAAAAGTGTTCGAGACATAAACCATTTACACCTTATGCTGCTGTTGCTGCTCTTTAACCACAACACCCTGATCATTTTAGCTCACCCCTCACTCTCGGCGGAAGAGAGGTGAGTCGAGAGAGGGAGGGAGAGTGCACAGAGGACAAAGAGAGGAGCAGCAGAGAATATAAAGGTAAGACTGGAAAGAGGAGCAGAGGGAGGAGGAGGAGGTGATAAAGACCAGGGACAAGTAGAGATGGGAGGAAAAAAAATAGATGAGACAAAAAAGAAGGGGTAGGGAGAAAATAGCAGGACAGGGAGAAGATGGGATGATAGATAAGAGGAAAGAAAAGGAGGAAGAAAGGCAGAAATGAGGGAAAGATCCAGAAAGAGGGCCAACGATGAGGGGAACTCAGAGGAAAGGAGGAGACAGAAAAAAAATCCTTTAGTTTACACGGCTTCCTGAAGACAAAACTGAGCTGATTCAATCTTGTCACTCCATATCTCTCCATCTATACATCTGTCAAGAAACAAAGAAAAAGATGTGTGTGTGTGTACATGCACTCTCTGCAGAAGTGTGTTTTATGCAGATATACAAAGAAGTGCAGGCATGTACACACACACATGCATCTGTCTTTCTCCTACCTACGCTTACACCAATTCAGCTCCCTTGGACAGCACCCATGCACACACACACACACACACACACACACACACACACACACACGTCGATTTCACCCTGTGTGAAAAGGTTCTGCACTGCTGAGCGAGCTAACTGTTCAGAAAACATGCAGGATTATTGAATTGAATAGTGTAGGGCTTGACTTTTTTGGGGGACTGTCTGCTTCTATTTGCTTCACCGCTGGCAAAAATAGCTGAATATGTATCAAATATTAAAAGCAGAAAGCGGCTGCTGGTTGACTTTAACCCGCAGTGGTGCTTTTGAATCTACAACATTGTCTGGCTCGCACGATCGACCAGAAGCGGTTGAATAGTTTAACCTCATTTCATGCCCCCAGAGGTTTTAGATGTAGCATTTTTTAAATCCTCGCCACATTCATTTAGATACATTCATACATTCACTGAAACAACTGATTATTTCCATTATGAATTTTTATTCTCTTGTAATGAATCAAGTGATGGTTTAGTTGAAGGAATGTCAGGAAATAGTCTAACATGCCCATCATAATGCTGTCCAATAGTACAAAATCCAGATATCAAATATTCAATTGATAATAATTTTAAAAAGGAAAAGAAACAAATTCTCACATTTGAGACGCTGGAGCCAGTGATTGTTTGTGATTTTTGCTTAATAATTGGCATATCAATTAGTCAATTAATCAACAAATTGTTTCAGCACTAATTCCTTTACTCTACCCACAAATAAGGCAGATTCAACTATAATTCTGAGTCACCAGGTTGGGTTTGGGAGACTTTCATTTCCTGCAAACCAAGGGTCACATGACCAACAGCCTGACTAGCTAAACATATCTACTTGTGTTGTAAGATAAAGATAAAAGATGAAGCATACAACACAACTGTCCCTGATAAAGTGGTGAAACACTCTGTAGTGAGCCAGAAAATGTGGTAAAGCATGTTAATCAATTTTTCCTGTTTTTTTTATTCTTTGACCTTTATTCAGTTTTGATTTGAATGTAATCAAAGCAAAACATTTCAAACAGAAAAACATTATGGGAGTGCTCCCTCTGACATGACATTTTAGCCTTCATCAATATTCATATAAAAATAAAAGTAGTTTATCATATTTTGACATTTAATCATCCCTTCAGTATAAGTTACTCTCCAATTTCATTATCAGAGTTTTCCTGTCAAATTGTCTAACAAGTGGATCTGTCAACCAGCAAGTCTTCCACTAACTCTGCTCAGAATGTAAATGGAGAAACATCACACAAGAAAAAGGAAACAGTTCAATGCTGCTGTAATGTGAAGACAACTAACATCATTTTCCATATTTAATTCCCACTGAAACGTAACTTAAACATTTTTTTTTAATAAAAACTCACTGGGTTATGAGTTAAGATTGCAATAAGAGCTCACTCAGTCAAAGTTGGCTGCAGATTAGATTAAACATGCTAGCAGATTAGCTAGCTAGAGATAGTGCTAGCTCGGACAGCCTCATTGGTTACATAACCCCCGCCGGTCCCCAGAGAGTCTCCCAAACAGATTTGGAAAGAAATCTGATGGACTGCTTTACTATACAAAACAGGAAGAGTGTGCAGCTAAAGCTTTCAGAGTTTCTGGTGATTACAGATAACAGAAATCAGAGAGCTGATAGAAAAATAAATTTCATACACTAGAAAAGAGGAGGAGGACAGATAGCGATGGGGTTAATGAGGTTAAAGACCAGCATTATCATGAACTCATTTGACAAATGATGCTAAATACAGCATGTCTGTGCAACAATTTGTCTGCAAGGTTTATGTGCTGTTTTCAGCACAGTATAGACACACTGGGGACAACAGTTTATTACAAATCACTTTCTCCGGAACCTCGGTGGATTTTACTATTAGAAAGCAATCGTTCTGTCATTGCTGGTGCGACGTGTTTCAATCAGTACCTCAGTTTGCAGCAAAGCTCTTTTATTATAACACAGCAGACGATGGAGAAGAGAAATAAGAATTGTTTCTTGTGTGAAAGGAGACTTCAGTCATTTTTATTCAGCAGAATCAATTTCTATGAATGCATTCATGGGCGCGCACACACACACACACACACATACACACACACACACACACACACACTGACTGACATAAAGGCTTGAAGCTGACAAGATCTAAGCTACTTATGAATCTATTATGAATGGCAGAGAAAGGACTACACGCATACACATACACACACACATCACTCATCCAGCAGGACTATATGTTAATGACGGACTGTCACAAACATGAGCAGCCACCGTATCTGAAAAATCAGATCTGTCAGATTATTCAAAAAGGGAAAAAAAAAAAGAAAACTCGGCAATGAATCAGAGTCCCCATATGCTCTTCATGCGATATCTGATGGCTCCGTCTAGACATGTGAACATGAAAAAGCCTCCAGAGCAAGAGACGGCTGTGACAAGACAAGTGCATGGAGTCATTCAGTGAAATATTGGAGAACAAGAGACTGGCTCTCTGAGCTGATTTACTGTATATCTGAACTTACACACCAAAACTGAAGGTGACTTTAACCAATGAGATTATTCCTGGAGGAATGTTTGTATAATTTAAGAGTCCAATCTGCCAACCTGTGGCTGTTGGTGGAAGACAGATTAGACTAGTCAGGTTGGTAAACACGAGCGTGCTGTGTAAAGTTTACAGACAAGATTTTTGGATATTGAAGTCCTTGAAGTTCACACAGTTACCTCCCATGGGCATGTGGGGCTGTCGATGTGCAGTATTTACAGCCCATAAACTCATTAACCCAGCCATATACTGGTGCAAGCAAGGAACAAGGACAGAAAATAGGAGGAACTGAGAGTGTGTGTTTGCGAATAAAAAGGGACACACACACACATACACACCTCTGCATCATTACCTCATGTCTCCCACAAGGCTCCAGAGGCAGCCACACTCTGAGCAATAACTGGAGCAGAAGAGAAGCCAGCCTAAAGTATTTGGTGACTAACAGAACAGTTGAGAGCACAGTGGGTGGTGAACACATGCATGTAGACAGAAAAAGAGACAACGGACACATGAGATGAACAGCTAGCTGCTTTAGAGACATTCAAACAACTCGGATGAAGGATTCTGCATTTTCTTCTTGTCAGGGTGGAAAAGCATCAACGGCAGCTTTTAGACGATAAAAGGACACCAAAACCCTGTAATTAAAATTGTGACCATAAAAAGCAACAAAGAAATCATGAGGTATACTTACAGGGATTAGAGCCAATTCACGTTGAGGGTTTCCAATAGATAAGCATGGATAAATTCCACAACGAATATATAATCAAACAAGCATGATACACACTAAGCGATGCAGATTGGCTAATTGCTGGCTTTCAAATGACTACACTAATTATAAAGTATGTGAAGTAATGACACGTGATAAGTATTATGACAAATTAATCAGTCATCCATTTCTTGTTGCTTTCACACAATAATCAAACATGTAAGTACAAATATCTTCAGTTTAGCCTGTGATGAACTGAGTTAAGTCTTGGTGGGCAAAATGAATTACACTGCTTTTCTAATGGTTTGTGTTACTGATATGTTCATCAATATTTTCACTGTGTAAATCCTCACATGCAAAATATTAAAGCAAACTATTGCAACATTTCAAACAAAAATGTTTCAAAAGTTGCATCTGTTGTTGTCATAAAAAGAGTTGATTACAGATGAATTCAATGACAGTATTGCATTTTCAAATATAGTTTGGCAGTTCCTCAGGTATCATTTACACCATGGTGGTGGAATTTTCACAAGTGAAACAAGTGTTAAATACAGACCAGGCGGACATCAGAGAGGGACAACAGGAAAGTTTACTGTATGTGATGGGTTTGGTCAGAGGGACTGAGCCAGAGACAGAGAAGACAACATGCAGCCTGTGAGCAGAGACACGTAGCTTAACGGCTGCACCCAGCTGAGATATTTCTATATTTTAGAAATTTTTCAGAAACATAAACGTTTTGTTTACATACCAGTGAATGTATACTGAATGTTCACACCCTCATACTGATCAAAACTAAACCATTTCCATGATTAACTTCTTTTGGGTTTTGGGAAGATGGAGCCATCACACCGCCTCTCAATCTGTCCATATGAATCTAATCTTCATAACAATATATTAACATGATCCTACTGTAGGAAACAGGTCTGCCCGTTAGTCCACTGTACAAATGCAGAGTAGATGCATGATGTTTTCTTGGAAACCTATGCACAATTTAACAAAGAGTATGACTTGATTCTAACTGTGAACATATAAATCATCTGGTGTACATGTCTATCACTGTCAACTTCTTTTTCCAATCAGGAAATGTAGAACGTAAAGCGATGGTAAAAGGACTAGACTGGATAGGCAGAAATATTCATGTTAAAAATCTGTGTGTGCGTGCGTGTGTGTGGGTTCCCTAGACAAAGCACTAGGGGAGTATCATTGCCTGCATCGCCTCTGGCTATGACTTAGTTGGACCAAGAAGAGAGAAGAGCCAGAGAGACAGACACAGAGGAGAGACAGGAGGAGACACAGAGGTACAGAAAAAAGCAATAGATAAAAGATACTGAACTTATTCAATAGTTAATTCAACATTTTGATTTAATTACATTCTGTTTGTTTATCTCTTGCAGCTGATTCCTCTTCGTGTTGCTGTTGCTCCAATGATAGAGATCAATAAAAATCTAGATCTGATTCTAAGCTGATTTGATCTCTGATCTCTTCTGTTCTGACGGTTGATAGTGATTTTGTTCTGTGCTCAGTAATTCTTTGGAAATGTCTGATAATGCTGTGCTAGCACTGTTCAAAAGAGAGAAGGAAACCCTAAATTCTTTTGATATTCATCACTTATAAATAGTCTTTATATTACTCCTGTATGAACTTTTAGTTTTGTTGTGATATTTGAGCACTATTCTTTAAAAATGCATTACGTCCCACTGCTTTGCTGAGTAAACCCTGGGTTATCAGAGCGCACTATTTCACACAAGCACTTACATACACACATACACTCATAACAGATGGGGCCCTGGGGGGTGTCTTCCAGGCAGAAGGATCCCTGGGACCCCCTGGAGACAAAGCAGAGAGGGAGGACGAGGACAACATGGAGGTGGAGGAGATGCACAAACATACAGTATAACTCAATTTGCCTGCAGATTTCATGTTAATGCCAAGATTTAAATTAAAAAAAAAAAGAAACCAAGCTAGGCCATAACTGATTGTTTTTTAAATATATATACGTACAAATAAATGAGAAAACTGAATCTCTGCTACAACCAGATAGCATCAAACACAAACTTAAACTTCCTCATAAAACATTTGCAACATGACGATGTAAGTGCAATAAACAAATAAACAAAAACTGCTCCATAACTCTCAGAAGCTCAGAAACTCCACAGGCTACTTTTAATCAAATAAAACTACTTGAAATACTTCAAATTTAGATAATTTGAGTTTTTTTAAGCACACACAAACACACAGAAAATAATAATAATAAAATGTAAATAATAAAATGTCATAATAAAAATATAATAAATAATTACAGTTATACACTCAACAGCTGACAAGACGCTACATCAAACTCTACAGTTTTACCCCTCTGCAGACATCTGCACACAGCCCAAAATTTGTGACTGTGTGGCCTCTGGTATTGCAAGCATGCCAACTGTGCAAGAAACTAGAAAAGCAAACAGGAACACATGTCGCATCTACTGTATGTATGTACTGTCACTTTTCTTTTTTCCACTTTTTCTTGTTGTTCAGCAACATACAGAAACTCCTCAGCTGTATTCAGACTGAAAACAGCCCTGTGTAAAACAATACAAGAGGCTGTGTTGGTGTGGGCGTGTTGTTTAAAGTGAAATACCATCCATCAAGTCCGGTTGGAGTAACAGATTATTGCATTTAAAGGCTAATCAGAAAAAATGCTGTACAGCGATTTGTAATACTCACAGAGTGGATTTAACAACTCCGGAAAGTCATCACGCTGCAACCCTGTTCACTAGTGCACAGATGTGAAATGTGTCTGTGTTCACAGACTTCCGAAAAAAAGTATAAATGGAAGCGCTTCCGCATGCAAGTCCACAGCTGTCGCAGACGCAGAATGCAGAAAGCATGAATTGGCCTTGTTGACAGACTAGGTATATTATATATCGCTACATTTAAAGAGTTCATTTGATATTATAACATTACTGTGTTGGCAGAATTATTCTACTGTACAGCAATATGTATTTGCCGTGATAGTTCCGTGGTCTTTTTTCCTGACAGTGGAGGTATCGTCTTGTGCACTTTGTTTTATTTTGGTGGCGTTCCCTGTCCAGTGGAGCTGCACTGAGAGCGGAACCTTCACCGGAAGCGTCCCCAGAGAGGAGACCTGCGGGCAGTCTGTCTTGGACATTCCTGCGCTTTATTCAAATCACTACGCTCAAGAGATTCACAAGAAACGTTGCATGTAATCCCGCATTGCTGTAATGATGTGTACTATTCAATCTGCTGACACCAAATCAGAGCAAGTTACTGCGAATGAAAACCCAACATTTCATACTGCTGCTGTTTCATACAAAACACCGTGAAGCAGTGAAATCATTCCACTCTTCTGTTGTATTTCTGACAAAGGAGCTGCTCAAGGAGTATTTGTTGTATATAAGTCTCAATCGTCATTACCGCGGTAACCCAGGGTATTGCCAACTCAACCATTTGAAGGATTATAACTTTAAGAGAAATTGTAGAGATTTAACATAAACTATATGCTCGACCAGATTATGTACATGAGAGAGGTTGAAAGTGCTGTAACTGAAAATGCGCTGACATCTGTAAGAGAAAATACAGGATAAATCATTTATAATTCCTCCTTATGGAAGCAGCTCCACTGTTCATGTTATAATCCCTTCTCAAATCGACATGTATGGAGATAGAGTTGTTCATATTAAAAAATACTGACCTAATGATTAAAGTGACAATAGGTGATGGAGGAAGATCAGTGGCTGCCATTGTAATTGTGTTTATTACCTAAAAGTTTAAACCAATCAACCATAGTTGGGGTTTGACGCAAGCAGTCTGTGTTTTTGATGTAGCCTCATTTTAAACTTCTCTCCTCTACCTCTCTTCCTTTCAGTTGAGCTCTTTCTCTCCAACTCTC
Source organism: Thunnus maccoyii (assembly GCF_910596095.1). Classification (NCBI taxonomy): domain Eukaryota; kingdom Metazoa; phylum Chordata; class Actinopteri; order Scombriformes; family Scombridae; genus Thunnus; species Thunnus maccoyii. The sequence goes on along the minus strand of NC_056555.1, from coordinate 6,584,439 downwards.
CTCTCTGTCACTCACTCACCCTTTCACTCTCCTGCCCCCCTCTCTCTTTTATTTCCCTTTATTTCCTTATGTCCCCCCTACTTCTGACCCAACTAAAAAGCTGTGCATGGTGCCTCACAATGAAGTGCGTTTCTTTCACATGTTAATGCTTTTACTCACGGCTCAGTGCACAGCACAAGGCAGGAAACAGAGCTGGTCAGAAAAACAAGACTGTGTACACAGACACACACACACACACACACACACACACATAGCGGGAATGGCTACAGTTACAGTGAATCCAAATGAACTGCCACTGTGTTGCCCTCAGTTGTGATGATGAACTTCAAAACCCAACAGAGAGGAAAATGAGAAGTACAGAGTTTAATACGAAGAGAGAAAGAACCGGAGAAAAAAAAAAAGCAAAATAAACAAAGCGAGATTATGAATGCAACTGAGGAAGACGAGGAGGGAAAAGAAGGCACGTCTCTACTTCATTGCTATTGCAGACGGGCTTTTCATCATTCGTGACTATTTTCAGTGTATCACGCAAAAAAATACCTATTACACTTTGACAAACAGGACGTGTGTGCCCGGGAATTGATTGTAAAGATTTGACACAGGAGAAGAAAACCCGCAAAATGAAAATACATGTGAATATTGATATTCATGCTGCTAGACATATATGAGTAGACACAAGTCAAATAAACAAAATCTCACAGCTGTACTGGTTGAGTGTGTGTGTGTGTGTGTCTAGCTTGCATTAATATAAGTCCATTAAAACATGGCACAGAACCAGGTCTCATATTAAACGCTGAGTGCAAAGTCTATTTAACGGGATGTTCAGACCCATGAAAGCAATTCATGTTATTAACTCTAAATTGGTTGTGGTACACTTATTAGATTCATTATAAATAACATATTTGACATTTCACTACATTTGTGAGAACATTGAAGTGTTTATGATGTGACATCAGGTTGTACTTAAACAGCTGAGGACAAATAAGTTACTAATAAAAATAAGTACAGCATGATGATTGTGCATCTACCATTAAAGCTCTATCATTATATTGGGAGTTTTTAGAAAAGTAGGTTGAAGTTAGAGCCCTATACTTTCATAAAATCAAACCTTGTTTTTGATTCCATTTATGGCCGACAGTTTTTCAGCAATAGCCATTCAATGTATTTACATTCTGTAATTTCCTCTCTATCATGTTTTCATGTTCGTGGCGGAGTCCGCCATTCCCATTTGGGATTCAAATTTCCTACCTACGCAAGAGGGGTTCAAAGGAAATGTTACATCACACATGCCTTCAGTTGCCTTCCATTAGTCTTACATTACTGTTTGCAATTTTATCTTGTTGATATCAGCCTCACTGTTTATTGTTCACTCTCCTGACACCACATCAGAGTTGTATTAAGTTACCGCTAATGCAAACCAAAATGTCTTACTGCAATCCTGTGCACATTGGCCGTAATGCATCATATTATGATATTCATCATATTATTCAAATGACATGTTTAAATTTTCACCAGCAATCCATTTGAGGTGCAGGTTAATATGTTTAATAGTTCTGCATTTAGCCTGTTGAGTCCTATTGCTGCTTCTGATTCCTCTTGACCAGTAAGAAGCTAATCTCTCCCTCTGGGACCATGACTGTCTGTCTGTGTCCACTCTTTGTTTTTGTTAGACCAAAGCTTAGCGCAGTAGGGGCACGGTGCTGAGTTAGCTGATGTCAGCTAACCATATGGTCAAAGGCAGATCAAGGCTATCCTGTGGGAGATGTTGGCAGATCATTTCTGCAATTCATGTGATATTCAGACTGTTCAGACTGACATTTACCAGACTGACGGGACGGTCCCTTGATGTGTTTGTTTTAGGAAGCGTCTGTGTGATTTGGAAAGGCAAAGAGAGAGCAGGTCTATCTTTAGGGTCTTCCAATTGAAACCTCCAGTCACTGATGGTTTCTTGAACAATCAACAGCTTGAATTGTCTAAGAATCTAGAGAAACAGCTCTTCTGGGTTTTCAAGTTTATCTTATTGCTCTTATTTTATCTGCATACAGTATTTTTTATGACTGACATGGGGTCACACATGCAAAGCTACACACTGCAAATTTCATGATAGTTTTTAGTACTGATTAAAAAAAAACATTTACAGATTTATTCTATTCTGGATTTATTCTTTTATTCAGTATAAATTCATTGCCATCTATTAATGAACTCTCTGTTCATTCACACCCCAAATTCCACTTTCTCGTAAAAAAATAAAAAATCACCTGTGACTATCATATATTTTTTACCTTTACGCACACAAAAAAGTCTGACAAATAGCGCCCGGCTCATACAGACCTGAGTACGACCAGTCGATATCTTCGGGGAGTTTCCTCAAGCCACGGACCAGAGGCTCCGCCGCCACAACTGCAGAAGAGAGAGAGAGATTATTAGTATCATTTTGCATTTCCAAAAACACACACAAACGCACTTACTGACAGGAGAAACCATAACCAGCTGCTGTGTGACTTTGGCATGTGATGAGTGACAGGCTTTTCCTGTCATTCAGGGGATATATTTCATCCCTACAGTATTTAGCTCGCTAGAAGATTGACTCGCTCCATTTGCATTTTCCAACTCTCTGCGCACACACAGTAGATATTCAAAAGCTCCTTTCTTTTTGTCTTTACTTTAACCAAATGATAACAAGACAGTCTGATTACTTGTCCAATTATGGCTTGAACATTAGTGTCATGCATGAGCCCTGTGCCAGACATGCATTTCATTATGTAAATGTGATGGCAATTTAACGTTAGCCTCATGTGTGAATATGCGCATAAGTCATTTTTACATAAAAGTCACGACGGCAGTCTTTCTACTGTAGGTTGGACGTAAAGACATTCCCGTAACACTTTGAACAAGGCACAAGTCTGAAGTGACTGCAGTTGTCAAGTTGTTCTTATACACTGCAGAAATCAACCCTTTAAAATATCTGAACTGTCGCCAAAACTTTCTGGACACTGGCACTAATTGAATGAAATGAATATATCTTTATGTCTCTTTCTCTCATAGGACACATGCACAACCTTTGTCAATGGTTATCACATATACCACTGTACAAGGTGCAGGAGTGTACTGCACCACTCTGATATTACCATTCTCTCTCTCTCTCTCTCTCTCTCTCTCTCTCTCTCTCTCACACACACACACACCTATCCATTTCATGGCGGTAATTTTCACTCAGGGACAGTAGAGGATACAATGATGTACGAATTCAGAGATGGAGGATTCAGTGTGTATGTCTGTGTGTGTGTGTATAAATATATATATATATATATATATATATATATATATATATATATATATATATGTGAGAAGGTGTGTGCGCCACTTGACTAACTGATTCTCATGCTAGCTGTGCATTTACTTCCCTACAGCTTTGCTCTCTTTTCTCTCTCTCACCTACTTATCTATCCCTCTTCTTTCTCCTGAGGGATACAGGATAACACAAGAGCACACACACACACAAACTTTCACCTGAACTTTGTCTCTCTCCCTCATATATATATATACACACATGCTACCCAAACCACTCTCCCCCTTTTCATTTTTTGTCCAACTACCTATCTCTCTATCAATCTTCCTCTTTCTTCTTCTTCCAAACCATAACAGGATTAGCCACAGCTCAATTTGACGGATTCTGCAATATCTGTTAAAAAACACATGGCTTATTTTTTTAAACATGAACACTGTGCTGACCAGTATATTTATCATCGTTTAATTTGTGGAATAGTGAGATTATGTCAGCTGGATAATGTAAGCAATATTATCAAGTATTACTTCCTGGTGGGAGAGGCACGCACCCAAAAATCAACAGAGTAACCATGCCAGGTTTTTATTACCATTTAGGTGACACATACAAAAACATGTGTCACCTCATATGTTTTGAAAAGCAAAATCATGCTTAAGTGGCTTGAAGCTTGTAGCTTGCATTAATGTATGCACGGGTATTAACGGTGATAAAGTAAAAGACATAAAACACAACCATATGGCATATTTATGTCATCAGTGAAGTCAAAACTGGCACAGACAAGCACTTAGGCAACATACACAATCTGACAAAGTATGTTACTGAGCCACTGTACCCTCTATATATGTATATACTGGGAATTAGAAGGAGAAAGCTGTGATTACATCAGGTGATTGGAGGGAGCAGGAAACTCAACAAGAGAGACTAATGGACAGATGATTTATGAGAGGAGCCAGTGGGAAAGGAGGAGAATGGAGCAATGGTCACCATGACATCATCACAAAAGAATAAAAAGGGAAATAAAGAGGGCAGAGGGGAATGGCGCAAAACAACATGAATAAATAAAAAGGGGAATAAAACAATACCCTCTCTCTTTTTTTTGATCTTTCAATGTGTGCAGCAACACCAAAAAACCTACCCTCCAAGAAGATGAAAGCCTGTGTAGAGTCGGATTTAGGTCACGGACAACTATCATCATATCCACTGCATTAAGTCTGTCCGTGTGAACACAGTATAATCCTATTGTTTACTGCAGACAGCAGCAGGATAAAAACACAGAGTAAATTCTTGCACTTACTGTACGTGACAGCATGCACTTCAACACAACACGGTTAAATCAGTTCTGAGCCACTTGTTAATACAGTTTTAAGTGTGTGTTGATGAACCCATGAAGCCTTGCAGTTCATCCACAGTGAAAACAAACCCCTTCTGTATCATCTGTAAAATCTTCTGCATCGATGAATATTCAACATACCCTGATACAGTTGCAGCCACGGGGGGATCTGAAGTTGTACTTCACTCTTGTTTAACTCACTTTTGCTTCTTTCCCATTTTTCCCATAAGAGACTGATGCTAAAAGTAAAGAAGCTTTGCTCTTGCAGGGGGCACGCTGCTGAATAGCTGGATGAAAGAACTAAAAACAGACCATGTATGGGTTCTTAAAAAGCCAGAAAAAGGTCTTTAAAAATCTGAGCAGTGACTCATTCCTGAGGCCTTAAAAAGAATTAAAATGCCATTTAATGAAAGCTTTCTTTACAGTGCATGTTCTACCTTAGATTAATCCAGAACATGGTTCATTGATTGATTGTTTGATTGATTTTATTTGACAATTTCATTTTAAAAACCAAAGCTCTGCCAGAGCATTGACTGCTTACATAAAAGGAAAAGTCAGGATAAAACAATAAAGCCCTAAGGCTTATTTCCATTGTGGTCCCTTTGGGGATGAGGGGTGTACAGGGGAGGGGTCATATTAACAGCATGGAAGTTCATTCATGGCCATGGAAACAGGTTAACAGTCTTTTCTCTAAAGAAAATACACTTTGAAAATTTAAGATGAATGGGACTTTGTAAGTAATGGTTGAATTCCCCTGAGAAAATGATAGATGAAGTCTGGGACACATGATCAGTGTTAGAGTGTGCCACAAAGTAGTGGCAAGAATGACAAATACCAGACCAATATATTTTCAAGTGAAGGAAATTATGGACTGACCAGTCTGACCTGACCACATGCAGCTCTTTTATGGCTGTGTAATGTAAGTTGATAATGTAAAGAGAGAAGGACTTAAAAGAGAGAAGGAAAGGGTGGAAGAAAGTGTGATATGTACCAGTTCTTACTGTGAAACTCCATTGTTGTTCAGACTTTGGCACAAAGGAGAAAAGACTGATGAGAAAAATGAATGAAAGCAGGGAAAAGGGGAAAGAGAGAAGAATGGAGGCGACTCTGGGGTTGAACCATCAATAATGGCTTCATTAACATCACACTGTGAAGGATTTTAATCTAATTTGCCTTTGGCAACTCAGTGCAACACACACTCTCACACACACACACACACACACAGACACGCTAATGATCACCTGTTGTTTCAATGTCATTTTTAAAATCTTTTTAGAGATCTGAATTTCCATTTCCAATGTATTTGGAATATTTCTTTGGCCTAAAGAAGAAAATTCTATAAATATTTATATATTTCATACATGAGAACTGCATAATCACAAATGTTTTAATATGCATTTGAAATATTGTCAAAAACATATGGTAACATTTATATATAACATTTTAAATAAAATGGATTTTCTTCCTGTATGGGAGTATGCAAAATAGCAGCTATACATCCCATCTGGTTAATTTACTTTGTTGCATTACATTCTCTGCTCTTCACATTATCTGTCTTCTAACCGTCTAACTGAGTCCAGGTTAACGAAAGTGAGACCACTTTTCCAGGATGCTTTGATGTACAGTATCTCAAGCAAAATCCAGGTCCATCAGCTGATCTGTTTCTCTGAAACAAGTACCTGCGACTTCACTCACAGGCATAAGCCAGTCAAGTCGGTTCTTCTGCAGTTATAGATTACAGTTTTTAGTGCTCCAACCAGCAGTGTTGACCTGAGGTGTTTCAAATATCTCAACCAAACTGATTCAATTAAGTAAAACAAAGACAAATGACGCAAAAAATATAAGAATATGAAACTCACCAAACTTCTTACATTTTATATTCATGCTTCTCATATTCATCTGGAGCTCTGACCAGCTTAAAGTGCAATAATATCACAAAGTTCTAATTCCTACATTACTAATGTTATGAGTATCTGACAGTTAATTGGTCAAGAGTCAGAGGTCACAGAGACCTGACATTAGTCATGTAACCGCAGAAATTGCAATATATATTGAATATGTAACAGAGTAGCTGGTAGCAGTAATTAACAGGTCATCACCATATGATAGCAAATGCGCTGAGGTCTGTGATGTTTGTGCAATGCATTGTGGGTATTATAGTCTTCATTGTTATAATGAAGAACAACAGAAGTCTCAATGGCTGTCGTTTCTTTAGATCACAAAATGCTAACATTAGTTTGTCAGATATCTTTACAATTTAGTCAACATACAGTATATTACTTCACATGAAAGATTATTACCGCATGATTTTATAGTCAATGGAATTTTTTGTACAAAGTTACTTGTGTAGTGGCGGGCTAGGAGTAAGAGCTAAAGAGACACACACAGTAGCTGTCAGTCTTTAGAGGAAGAGGAGGGATGAGATGATGAGACAGTGCTGCACAGCTGAAGAGCCAGGAGCAAAAAGACACCGTTGCTCGGCTTTAAGAGCGCAGCAGATAGTGATGGGACTTCATTGCTGCAGGCTGGCCATGCATGAAGCTCACAGCTGAATCTCTGTATTATTCCGCCCGTGTGCACTCTACTGCTTTACCAGATTTCCTAGGATGCTTCAGGGACCTGACATTAAAGGTTCAGGTGACTGCAGAGGCAACAAGACATTTCTATGGACAGTGTTTTATTCATATAATTAAGGTCAACAGACATGCAGTTTTTCAGCAATATTCTGCTCCATCTGACGGAGTAAAGGACTGGTTTCCATTAATGCAACAAAATGCTTTAGCCCAATTTGAACCATGCCCCATGCATGTATTAGTATGGGTGAGGCTGACTCCACAGCTGTTGGTGTGAGACAGAATAATGAAACCAAATGAGGATGTCTGTCAGCCAGACACCTGATACTCCGACTACATGCTTTACTCATACTGAAATGTCGGTCACTGAGGCTAATTTACTGTTAAGAGCACCACTCATAAACATTATATGGCCAAAGCATGTTGAGGCAATGCGGAACTGAAGATCATTAGCTCTCACTTGTCAATCAGGTGGATGTTAAAATCCTTTCATGGGAACGGACGTGTTCATTAATTTCTGTAGTAGGTAGTTCAAGTCCTTGACCGACAAAATGCAAACACAGATGAGATTTTCAATGATATTAAAGATACCAGTGCTGATGAGCTGGTGTTGGGATCGATTCAGGTTATATTACTTTCCTTTCCTTAATGGTATTTGCAGCTCAATCAGGTGATCAGTTGTTTCAGTTTTTGGTATTGGAAGAAATAATGTTAAGTCAGGTGATCACACAAAGAGTGACCACAAAGGCAAGGGTGATGTTACAGTATTATAACCTTCAATTTTCACCCTCCAAACATGGTAGTGTGATGCCCTAGATCTTCTTACATCAATCCATCATGTTCAGCTCATTCTAAGAGTGATATTGTGATGAAGTGTTGAAAATTATTTACTGTCTTGGTGTATCGCTTCGGCCCTGACCTTTGTACTTCTTCTTCTTCTTCAGTTACTGATTTCTTATGTTTCCCAAAATGGCTTTCATCAGCTCCATGACTGGGGGCATGAACTTGCTGCTTTCAATCAAATGGAGACATATGAGCAAAGGAATAGTGTTAGCTGGTCTCCTGCAGTTTGTGAACCTTGCAGCATGTATTTGATTACTGGCTTTTAAAAATCCGACTGTCACTCAATTCTAATAGCTACTAGTCATAAAGTGGATTTTTTTTCTTTTTTTATTCAGCAGCAGCCCTGGATGACAGTATTTTGGGATGGAGACGCTGCGGGGAGGATTCACTGAAGCTGGCTCTGCAGCTCTGCGTTATTAGTGTTGGGATAAGTGAGCCGGTCCCAGCTGAACACTAATGAATGGCACCGTGTTGGATTACAGGACTCCTGGGGCTGATTTAGCCCGAATCCCTGAGATGAGGGAATCGTTCATCGGTTGTGTTTACACCAACACAAACTGATTTTTAACAGTAGATGTGATTACTGTTGTTCTATTAAATGAAGCCCTGTGTTCCTTCAGGGACAGAAAGTCTGTGTGTGTTCGACCCACCAGAATAAAAGTGTTTGTAAAGTTCTGTGACTTTATCCAACTATGAATGGTTTAGTATGAAGGCTGATAAACGAGACTGTGTGAGCTCTCCAGAAAAATGAGAGCATTTGTATAATTTTTTCAGAAAACAAACTATGCTTTCAGCTGATTCAGTACCAAAGCATGAAGTGGCATAATGTTCATATAATGGAACAAAAATGACGGGAGTGGAGGTCAGAGTGAATGAATGAGCATACAAAGCATTTGACTTTGCCCATGCTTCACAACCAATGCAACCAGGCAATTACCACTGCCTTAAAGTGCAATGCCACCGGCAGCCGCTAGATACTGGCTCCAAAAAATCCCTGGCTCCAATTAGCTCCCATTTAAAAAGCCTCAATTTCTCTCTAGAAATACTAATTCAAACATTTTTATAAATGATGAATGGTAATTTTCAAAATTATTGCTCTATTAATAAGATTTGGAGACATGCAGTATATTAGGCTTCGATGTCTGTTGTTTGGGCGTTGATTGACAGCTGTGATTGACAGTTGGCTCACCTGCTGCTCTCCTCGGCTCCAAGACTCACACTCAGTCGGATTATTTTCGCAATATTTCAATATGTTTAACGTTACTTGATTATGAAACCTGCCCCCTTTTAGCACAATTTAGCTAAAGTAGCTAATGTTAACCCAAGTATGCACCACTCAGTGTTCCCAGTAAGCTCGCGTTTGCTCTGGTCCAAGATAGCGGTTTCCATAGCATGAAAGGCAACACCCCATACTCCTTCTGTGGAAGGTCCTGGCGCCAAACAGAAAAGATGGTGCCGACCATAAGGAGCAACTCTGGGCTTCAAACTGGCTCCAATGCATGTGTCCATTTTTATATACAGTCGTTCACAACAAACAACATCCCCCACCTGCCATCAAATTTCTACCCTGATAGCTAGTTTTCCATGCCATAGGATGCACCGAATTAACAATACATTTCTCCAATGGTGACAAAAATTGAAAGAGGCCTAATGCTAGACCAACAGTTGCAAAGAAAAATCCTTACCAAAGCATTACAGATTTTGCTCCTTGCATCAATGTGTAAGTCCTCAGAGTTGGAGATTTTAATGGTTCATGTTTCCTTGTGTTTTAACATTATCAGTTAATTAGTAAAAAAAAAAAAAAACAGGACACTGAATCTCAAAATCAGACTGTTTTCCTGAGTTTTTGAAATTAACAGTTTGGAGATACAGCAAGCTCATCTTTCAGCGTCCCTCAGCACATAATATTTGTCTGAAGCCTTCTGTCAACACATAATGAGTTGCATTCCTGCAGTGAACTACAAATAAAACTTACCACTGTTAAATATCTTTTGCTTAGTGAAAGGACTTTGAGACGACAACTGTCATAACTTATCACCAATAAAGACATGACATCCGTGTCGTATTGCATGTTTCACCTGTTGACCTCAGTGTCACGTTCACACACCCGCACACACACACACACACACACATACCTCCAGGGGCCAGACTATAACTTATATAGCATTCAGCTGTGTTCAGTGTCAGCTGGTTAAATTAGTATGCTTCACTGCTTTCTTGCCTCTGTCTGATTTGCTGCATGTCATATTAGAAACTATGCACAGGACAGTTAACAGGATGGTTAGACACAAACTAGTGAAGAGAGAGAGATGAGACATTTAATGCTGAGAGTATACCAGCCATTTAATTGCCCATTTAATTAAATAGTAGACATTTAATTACCAGTGGAGGAGATGACAATTCTCTGCCAGTGCTGGATGGAGCGCTCTCTTCATTGTGAATGACAGTTAGGATTTCACTCTTATGTTTCCACTCATCACCCCTTATACAGAGAGATAATTTTCCCACAAATCTGGATGTTCATCCTTCGATAAGGAAAATCTATCTTGCATCTTCTTTTCTGTTGCAACCCAATTTTGTGACTTTTAGGTGGATTTTTAGCCATGTTCGCAGCATTATTCAGTCTACCTATTCTCAGATGGAGCTTTACGTTTTTCAATTTGTGGTTCAGGAGATAACAATGGCAAAGCTGTCTCCCAATTTCTTATATACTCTATATACCTACTGATATATAGATTATTTTCCTGGTGCAGCCTTAAAAAAAAAAATCACTGCCATGTCTTTGTGTGTTTGAGCCCAAGCATTTTGAGACCCTTTGTGGTCCATTTGTGCCCTACTGGTAATGCTGCGGCATGGGGGACGTTTTCCCTTCATCTCCTGTGTCAGGCCGAATGAACGAAGCCTCACAGTGAAGTCCAGCAGCACAGGTTATGAGTTAATGAGATTAGGCTTCATATTAAATGGAGGATATTGTATCTGAGTGTTAAACAAACCGTGCATTGTTCCGCAAGGACCCGACAGCATTAAAGCCGCAATATAAAACCTTACCAGACAAGCCTATCACTGGAATCTGTGTGTGTGTGTTTAACAGAGTATGCCAATGTCTTGCACTCCAGTTGTTCTGGTGGGGACAAGGTAGTGCATGTGTGTGTGTGTGTGCGTGTGTGTGTGTGTGTGTGTGTGTGTGTGTGTGTGTGTGTGTGTGCGTGTGCGTGTGTATGTGTGTAACTGCATTTGTTAAGAGGTGACCGTGAGAATCTGGGGCCCTGTGTCGGAGGTGGTAATACAGTTGAACAGCTGGGCGGGTTAAAAAATCCACACATGCACATGTGTACACACACCCACACACAAGTTTGTACAGCTATCCTTGTATGGCCATTGCATTGACTTCCATTCATTATGGACAGCCTAACCCAAACCCTAACCCTAACCTTCACCGTGACCAATTCATCCCCATTGTCCCCATGAGGACTACTGGTCCTGACAAAGTCTGTGTTTATACCGGAAAAGGTCCCAATGAGGTAATAAAATGCATACACACACACACACACACACACACACACACACACACACAGTGTAAGGTAACACTCCACTATGTCCAACCAGATGGGGTATCACAAATTCCTCTGCAGCCCCCACAGTCTAATAAAACCAAACTGTTCTGATATTTAAAACTCTACACAGCTTTAACCGGACACACACACAACGCTGACAACCAAAAAGTGATCGCTGGTCTGTTTCTGCCGGATCTCCACTTGACCATGTGATAAAGGGTTCAGTGTGTTCCAGGGTAACAGGTTGGAGTTTTGTTACTCAAACATCTCTCAGAGGCAGAGCTGGGGATAGCTACAAATGCCCGGCAGAGATCAACAGGCAAGGTATTACAGCTGATCTAGTATATTTTTAATTAGTTGCTATCACTTCTGCTGTACAATATGAAGCCAGACCCATTCCTGATCTTTTCTTTATTGTAACCCATTATGCTCCAGTACTCCAACAGAAATAAACCCATCGTGTTCTGTTAAGACACTGTCACGGTTTTGTAATGCAGACAAACAAATAAATAAGAGCGAGGAATTTAAATGAATAATAGCCACACTGACAGCATGAGTCAGTGAGGGATGCAAGTGGAGCTGCTTTGGGTTGAAAAAGGTCTTTTTGCCTTCATTTCAGCTACAGAAGCATGCCTAAAGTGCTGCATTTGAATTTCAGTATTTTGTTCACGCTGGGAATGAAAAGAGGTTGTGCAGATCCTGTCCAAACACACAAACAAAAAAATCCACAGAGACACATCTCCCTTCATGCATACAAACAATACAGGACACTAAAAACTACTATAAAATATCATAGAAAAGCACTAAAGGAAAGCTGTGATTTCTTAATCCAGAGCAGATAATATTAGTGCTGACTTTATGTTACATGGGCAATGTGTAGTTACATCAAGTCGGAAGAAACAGGGCTGCATTTAATGGTTATTTTCATTAGCGATTAATCTGTTGCTCTTTTTTTTTCAATTAGTCAATTAATCATTCAATTTCAATGATATATAAAAGGAAAAATCAGCAAATCCTCCCTTATGAGGAGCTGGAACCTGTGAATATTTGGCATTTTTGCTTCATAAACGATTAAATTATTAATTTCTTAACAAAATTGTTGTCAAATAATGTTATGTCATATCAAAACACAACCTGACCATTATCTAAGTGAATATAACTGATTGACTGATTCCTCACCATGTTTTGCGTGATGACAGAAGGTCAGCTGGCTAACTTACTAACATCTTAAATCCACTGCTGGTGGTAAAAAAGCTTTTGTCGTTGGACTTCAGTTCAATGTTTCTAAGCCACTACAACTATAGTTCCCCCTCAATGCATTTGCTGCTACACTTGGATACTTTATTTATTTATTGAGCTGTCCAATTACAATCTGACCACCCCAGGCTTAAGATAAAGCCAGGTGTTAAGGGGACGAATGAGCATGTTTCCTCCACATTTTACCCTGGAGCAAAGATATTTTTGATGAGCTGTGAGTGGTAGACTCCCTGCAGGGGACTGACCTCAAATCTGTGCTTCCAGCTAAAAATCAAACCAAGCAAGCAAGACATATCCTATCAAGAAGCTATGAATAAATGACGCACATAGACACAGAGCCATATGCTCACAAACACATGTAGTGACTTAGACATACACAGATCCATGTCTCTGAAAAATGAGGTGAAAACACAATTATAAAAGACAACAAATCAAAACATGATATGTGTGTAAAAAAATAAGGGTTGTGTGATGTGAGGTGACATTTAGGACACACACACACACACACACACACACACACACACACACACACACAGAAACATACAAGGGAGAAAGCACTTGGGACTGAAGGAAGCCAGCCAGTTGGGACACACACACACGTGTCTCTGTGTGTGTGTTCGATGTACAATCCAACTGCTCAGGCAGTGAGTTCTGGTTCATCCACTGAGCACATATGATTACACATGTTCAACTCAGTTGTGAGGGAGCTCTGTGTGTGTGTGTGGCTCACTAATCTGCCTGCCTAGTTAGAGCAGTGAGATGCACCATTTCCATCTGTTTGGCACAAATTGAGAAAATACTGCGCTCTGTTTGTGTGTGTGTGTGTGTATGTGTGTGATTAGTAATCATGTAGCAGTTCAGTGAAGCGGGGCTGCAACCGCTTCTGGTGAAAAAAAATGATTTTCTCTACGATTTTGTGGTATCTGAAAGCAATAATCACTGTTCAACAAGGAGAGCAGTGTCTGCAGTCCCAGTAGAAAAAGACAAAAAAGGAAGACACAAAGAAGACATAAAAGTGTCTGCCTTACTGAAGTGCTCAAATAAATTATTTTGCTATAGGATTTTCTATCCTAACTTTGTTTAATATTTTAATTTTTTGTGAAATGGACAATTAAAAATCTTGTTTATATCTTGCAAATTATCAAGTCAAGTTCTGCTGTCAGTTTTGAGGTATAACTTCTCTCAATCACTGAACAGATTCAGAAAGTATATCAACAAGTGTTGAGGCTTTGGTGTGCATTTGTAGATAATTTACTTACACTGAAGAATCTAGACATGTTCTCCATCAGCATTCAGTCTGAGTCAGTGGAGTTTCCATGACAACAGTTCACAGCGTCATGACAACGGAAGAGCCCCCAATGGCGCGTGGAACACCCTGACTTCCTGTCGGCTTCCTGCTCAGACTCTCTCTATCACCATGGATACAAAACCATCCCCTCTCCTCTCTATCTTTCAGTGTGGGGTCACGCCCCCAATTCCTCACTTGTCTGGCAGACACCACACACACACACACACACACACACACACACACACACACACACAGGGATAATAACACAGAGACACATGTACAGCAACATTTGCACTTTGACTTACATATATAACCCTTACATAGATAAAAGTATGCAGACATGTACACGTCTACACTAACACATATGTACCATAGTGATGTTTTAGAGTGCGTGCATCTTGGAAACTCCCACTCTAAGATTTCTATTGAAATGTGTGTGTGACTTGGGGGGTGGTCAGCTGGTGGGGGTGGGGGTTAATCAACTTTCAACCTACTGATTGGTCACAGCCGCAGCCCCTGATGAACTTTCTCACTGGGAGAAGAAAGTTTTTCCTGTGCTGAGATCCAGCTAACTTCCACTCCGCTTGTCTTTTAGTTCCACGCTTGACAAAGCAATAGACAAGCCTTCATTAACTTTCATTAGACAGATTGGTTTTGGTTCCCACTTAACTTCATCGCTGCTTAAAATAATGAACCTATCTGCAGCTTTACAGATGAAAGCCTTACATATGTGACAAAATTTACATTTTTTCTGTAGAAAAAGAAGAGGCTTCACTTTGAGACAAACAGTAAAATGTTTCAGTTCTGATTTTTGTCTTGTTTCTCTCTTTCAATCTCTGAACAATAAAAGGGATGTTTGTCAGCAGTTCAAGGAAAGCAACTTTTGGCACTAGCTTTGTATCTCCCTCTCTAACTTTCATTCATATTGTTTATCACAGTGGGTTCACACGTACAACAAAGCCTGAAAGAAAAGAACAAAAATGCTTTCATACGCGAATGAAGGGCTCAGTAAACTTCAATAAATACTCATGTTTTCTGTCTGACTGGCTCACTTTGTTTATTGTGCCCTTGTCAGTTATGATTAAATCACAAATAGAAGTCACAACAGGAAAATCCAACTCCACTAATAAAGAAATTGTAAACTGTGTTTCCTTTTTGCCAAGTATAACTGACAAATCAGTGTAGAAAGTTTAAGTATAGAAACAGAAATCCTCTCAACATGTGAGACAATTTCACTTTTAGTTGACTACTGATTTGTCAGACTATAGCCTCAATACTTATACATCATCCTAATGATGATGTTTTAGGCATGTTCTGTGTACACCTTAATCAAACTGTGACTACTGAAGTTGAAATTTGCAACTCAACATCAGTCGAACTGCTCAGTGGTCAACTGCTCCACATGCTCTGCCTTCTCACTTTACTGTGCCAATGACTACATGGCCAAGTTTGGTGGAACTGGCTTTTGGTAGAGCATGGTTGGTACATCATATAATAACACAAGTGGAAGACACAGGGCAGGATCTGACCTCTGATGTAGCGCTATAGCTGTTAAACAAAGGCTTCAAAGCTTTGCAAAACTTGCAAGCCAACAGTCATACTTGTAAACTACAGTAGCACCAGGCCAGAAAGAACAGTGCTATACAATAGAGAGGTTATGACGCACTGTGGAGGGGGCATCTTCAGTCATTAATCACGCTCTGCTCCACAGCACTGGAACAGGAATATGAAAGAAAAAGTTCTACAAGCAGCCTGTGTAACCAGATGCATCCAGCTCTTTCTTAGACCGAGGTCACTGATTCAGCACTAGTCTGCCTCTTCTGCCAGTGACATTATTTCCAACACCCATCATTTCCAGTGACTTAACTCACACAAATAATTTCATGCTGTGCAGAGCAACGTTCAGGAATCTTGCACCCCAAAGTTTAACCTAAATTAAAAATTGTACTTCAATACTATTCTAAAACCTTACTCTTACAAATAGAAACAACTTAAGTAGGGAACTTTTTTAAGGGAAAATGTATTTCTGCTGTATTACCCTATACTTTCCAAAACTACATAATAACATTTGAAGTTGTAGAAGGACATCTGTACGAAAGTTCACTTGCATGGGTCTGACCAAGCAGATATACCAGGAGTGTCTAAAAAAGCATGGAAATGCGCAAATTTTGCCACTGGAGGTTATGATGGATGTTATGCAAAATATATATTGTACCAAAGTATTAAGAAAATATAATATCTCAACCTCATACTTCGGCACTTCTTAAACTCTCTAGTGAGGAATTAGCCTGAAAGCTGAAGCGTGTACATGTTTGTGTGTTTGCTTGTGTGCATTGCTGTTAGCACATTTCAGTCTCATATGCCCATCAGCTGGCCAGCCGAGTAGTTGCAAGGTTTTCTCCCTCTCCGGTAGCCTCAGTCCTTGGTGCCAGCCTTTTTAAAAAACAACAGTGGCTTTTGTATGTGGGCACAGACAGAGACAGACGGCCATTGTCAGCGGCTGTAACTTCAGACAGACCTCCTCAACTGGAGAGACCACAGAGAGAGCATTGGCATTTTGTAGCTTCTCTGACTTAGTTTCACTCTTCCTCTCCTTTTCACCTTTTGTCCTCTGTCATCATCCTGTTCTACCTCACGCTCCTCTGCTGGTTATACCTTAGTACCTTCTCTCTTCCATCCACTGCATCAAAATCCTTCCTCTGGCCTAACCAACCAACCCCCCCCTTTCATCTTCCAACATACACAACATTTTTAAAAGACTGTAAAGAAAGATGGGAAAGCATTATTCTATAGCTCAACATGCTGACTAACTCAATGGATAGGAAGTGCTTAAAAGTCAAGTGACTTCTCAGGGGAAGGTGTTTATGTTCCAGGAGCTGAACACTGACTAAAACGCCTTGAGATATTCATATCCATGTCTTGGGATGCACCATGATCATACAGTTCATTATACATACTGTACCTTCAATAATAAATATAACTGATGAAATACCACAGGTCATAGAATTGTTGAAGAGGAATAACTTAGCGAAATGCAGAATAAGTCAAAGAGATTACTTTTGACTGGTAGCCACCCACTAAACAACCTAAAAATACTAACCCTTGTAGCCTTGAAAGGTGGCTCAGAAAAGTTTGTAGCTTGCTCCTTTGCAGAGGACCGCAGCTGTCAGCTTAGATTCACATCAGTTACGATGGATTCTAATGGAGACCCAGAGTCATAGAAACTTCTCAAACCACTCTTGCAGCATAATCAACTTCTCCACTGATCCTCATGTTCAGTATATTTCAAATACTCATAGTTTCTCCACAGTATAGCAAAGAACACTATGCCTTGTCTTTGCTCTGAAGCTCCACCACAGTTGGTACATTCAGCGATTTATTTGGCAAACTGACAATTGAAACAAACTGAGTACAGCAAGCTGTAAACTTTACAAAGCCACATTGAGAGCCTACAGAGGGATAGTATTTAATGCTGTAATGCTAGAATTTTAGTGGAGTATTCCTTTAAGGGTCAAATCAGGCTAGAGTGAGGAAGTGGCTAAGGAAAGTGAGAGTGTTTTCCCAACCCACAATGTCCTACCAAAACTAGTAACCTTTAGACATAATTCATCTTTCTAAACAATCTATACAGTGCTGCTTGAAAGTTTGTGAACCCTTTAGAATTATCTCTATTTCTGCATAAATATAACCCAAAACATGATCAGATTTTTAGACGCCAGTCCTAAAACTAGATAAAGGGAACCCAATTATACAAATTAGACAAAAACATTAAACTTATTCATTTATTTATTGAGGAAAATTATCCAATCTTACATTTGTGTGAGGCAAAAGTATGAGAGCCCTTGCTTTCAGTTACTGGTGTGACCCCCTTATGCGGCAATAACTTCAACCAAAACCTTTGCCCTCTGGCTTGTCCACTTGGTCTTGAGCAAACCATAGATGGCAGCAATGTTCTTTTTGGAGAGAAGTGGCTTTTTTCCTTGAAACTCTGCCATGGACACCATTGATGTTCAATGTTCTCCTGATGGTGGATTCATAAACATTGACTATAGCCACTGCAAGAGAAGCCTTTAGTTTCCAAGATGTTACCCTGGGGTCCCTTGTGGCATCCAAGACTATTACACGCCTGCCCTTGGTGTGATCTTTGTTGGTTGACCACTCCTGGGGAGGGTAACAATGGTTTTGGATGTCTTCCATTTGTACACGATCTGCCTGACAGTCCACTGGTGGAGTCCAAACTCTTTAGAAATGGTTTTGTAACACTTCCCAGCTTGGTGAGCATCAACAACTCTTCTTCTAAGGTCCTCAGAAATCTCCTTTGTTTGAGCCATGACACACTTCCACAAACCTGTGTTGTGAAGCTCAGACTTTGATAGTAAAGACCAAGATTTCTCTTCTTTAAATAAGGCCTCCCAGACTCACACTTGATTGTCATCCCCTTGATTGAAAGACCCGACTCTAATTTCCCCTTCAAATGAATTGATAATCCTAGAGGTTCACATACTTTTGCCACACACAAATATGTAACATTGGATCTTTTTCCTCAATAAATAAACAAACATGTAAGTTTTTTGTCTCATTTGTTTAATTGATGTCTCTTTCTCTAGTTTTAGGACTTGCATGGAAATCTGATCATGTTTTAGGTCATATTTATGCAGAAATAGAGCAAATTTTAAAGGGTTCACAAACTTTCAAGCAGCACTGTATATGAGAAACAGATTAAATTTAGTCAAGGTGATGAACTTCCTATTTATTATTTAACCAATAATAGGTTTACATTTGTGTCTGCTCTATTAAATCTTATGAGTGTATTACAAGAGAGCTTTCCACCATTGTATTCCAATCTCACTTATAATACTTTGTACTTCTACCAATCACTGCTGACAGGAGCAAGCACGGTAGCTACTGAAAAGAACTTTTGAGTGACGTAAGTGTTGCACTGAGCAGAGTTTCCTGTCCAGGCTGCTCAGCATCAAAGAGATCCAGCTGTCCTCGTGGCACAGACCAGCTTTAAAATAACTGTGACCGTACGCTGCCACAGTAAGAGCAGACTGCAGCTAAGTGGATTAAAGAATAAGAGCACTTATGAAGAAAATGCTTTAGATGGAGAGGCCAAACTAAAACTGGCAGAGAGAGGGGGAGAAACAGAGGGGAGGAAGACAAAATATCACCGTAGAAAGCAGGCAATCAATTATTCAATGTAACATCTGTGGTTTGTGGCAATGCCAACACTGTGGTTACAATAAAATTGTAACTCATTTCTATCAGCACTCTATAAATGTGCCACAAATCTCATTATTTGTGATAGTTTCATAGTAGGACATCAAATCCACCAATGTACAAAACATTTTGTTCCATTCTGTGGATTTAACCAACTATATTAGGAAATTACACATACTGTATTTGCATTATTTTAGAATTAAACTTTTCTCTCCAATATCATAAACTACCAAATTTAAATGCCAAAAAAAGAAAAGAAAATCTGATTATATTTTTTTCCTCTATAAACCAGATAGTTAAGAAGGCTTTGGAAAATCTTTCTAACATTTATTTCCCTCACTTATTCGGCTGGTTTACAGAGCTTGACTCCATCATGCTCTGTGTGCGTGTGTGTGTGTGTGTGTGTGTGTGCAGTTAATGCACACATAATCTCATCTTAACCGTGGGGTTAAAGCTAAAAGGAGGGAGAAACACAATTATATCTCACATACTATATACAGTTACAAAAAATAGGGGTTGGGAATAGAAAGAAACTACTGTAAGTGAACAGTGGTGATTCATATAGAATGTAAAAATGAAGCAGCAGTGATACAGTATGATGACGAGTCTCTGATGTGTCACATTAGAGGATTTCAGAATTTCTCAATCGTACCAAAAAGTTGCCTCCAGCAATTTAGCTTTAAAGTGACAATCAACATGAATTACAGTGGTATTTAACTCAAATGCAAAGTTAATTGAAACAATAATGTTCAAGTCAGGGATAAATCGATCTGATCCTTCAGATTGGTATTGGACCCCAATACTGACCTTATTAAACAGATTGGCCAATACATACTAAATACACTTTCTTTGTTAGTGTCACTATAAAATTCATTTTATTCTTGTTATTCTTGTTCTTAAGTTACATTAATTCAGTCACGGTTTGCCGCTGACTTGTTTTTAGTTGTTTTTATCTTATTTATCCTAGTTCCATACAGTGAGGTTAAAGCTGTTATACAGATTTGAATTTGAAAACTATTTACTAAATCTACTGAACCCACCACTTTGGATGCTAATTAATCAATGATTAGCTCATACAGGCTAATTTGAAATTTAGGGTGTATAGTCAGCAGCTCCCTGTCTCATCCCTACAAAGACTGCAGTAAGTTTAGTAGTTAGTGAGTTTGTTTTTTATAAGTATAAAAAGTGAGCATAATTTAGGTTCCTCTCAACTGTAATTTACTATGTATCTGACTGCATGTCATCATTGCTCTCTAATTATTATTTATGGATTTACATATTCAGTACGCAATGCGCGCCAGAATGTGTGTGCCAGTATTTTGTAAGCAATTACTATTACACCATCAGGCATCCTATCATGACACCGGATGCAACTCCTCGGGTCCGGTTCAAACGCTCTGAATGCACTGGGTGGCCAGATGGTATCTCACAAGGGGAACATATGATCACTGAACTCACATGAACTATAATACATTAACCATGACATACTGTATGGTGGTACATTGCCTACATTTTTCACTGAGGCAATAAACAGGATGCATGTGCTATTTATTTTAGTTTTATCACTGGAGGATTATAAATATGATCAGTAGGTGCAAACTGTTAAAAAGCTTCTATGTCACCTTCAGTACTGAGTAGTGTTTATTGTATAAACTGAGGTGTAAGAAAATATTCAGCTGCTACTGCTTGGTATACATACCTATACATGCATGTATACACACACTCATACATGTTGGTTTCTCTTACTTCTCTCTCTCTCTCTCTCTCACACACACACACACACACACACACACACACACACACACACACACACACACACACACACACACACACATACAGACACTACAATTTGTTGCCAAAACTCCAGTATAGATCCTTTTGAGCTGCTGATCAATAGCATGCAGACTGTTCTTGTGTGACTCCATCTGACCAATCGCCATGCACCACCAATCTATCAACCCCACAATGCTTAACTGCCACTTGCCACCACTTCCAGTTTAAACACTGTGCATACAAGCTGAACATCTCATTAAATCTGTATCTTAACAGCAATACTGACTCTAGCAAGTCAATGTGCAATTCACTCGGCATTAAAGGCGTTTCGGACAGATACTCAGGCTGCATTCACAGAAAGCATGTTCGATCAGTTTATCCAAACTCTGCAGTGTTGATATCTTTTGTCCAGTTTGAGAGTGAGAGCCATGGCACGTGAGCTCTGGTGGCACCAATCACTGCACCAAGACCCCTCAAAATATGACTGTCAGTCATATAATTAAAGAACTGTAATGCAGTTTGTTAGCAGCAAGAATCACTACTAACTACAGGAAACAACCCCAAAAGTGCAAGCTAAAATGGGTGGGAGATGCAGTTTTTCATGCTTGGAAAGCTGAGTGGAAGAAAGTAGAAAGTGTGAGGTCTAGTGCATGGTGGTATGAACACCAGAGAAAAAGACATGACCACCACACTGAGCCAAATCAGATTAGTTTTAAATCTCTAACCAGTGGGATCACAAGATACTAAAACTCAAATTTCCGTTTACACAGGTTTTGTATCAACATATAGTTACTGTCTAAATATTGGACGCATTAAAACAGGATTACATGCTGAGATGCTCCCTTTCCTGCTGAACAGCACATATGGAATGACAGGCAGCAGGTGTGAAAACCACTGAGAAGTCAGATGTATGATGTATAGAGGGAACCATGCTGTTGAAAAGCATATGGCAAAGTGAATGACTCTTGCTAGAAGACTGTGTTCACTGGTAGAACTGCTTGGACCAACAAGGCCACAATGAGAGCACCTGCAACATCACAGTGATTTGGACGTGTGTGTGAGTTGGATGAGTGTGAGTGAGAGGCCAAGCAAGAAAATGTGTGATTTTTGAGTGGTATCCAGGCATATTGTGGGACAGATGGCTGGAGGATGCTCTACAGTATCTCCTTGCAGGGAGTAGTCTTTCTAAACTAATGAAAAACAGAATCTTTAATATAAACACTTGAAGGGAAATGAACCAACTAGCATCAGATGGTTGCATACATGTTAACTTGCAGCCATATAAGTGAATCAACAAGCAAAGTGTCAAGTATGATCTTAATCATAAGAAACATGAGCAGTAGCAGCAACTCTGCTGTGATTAGAAACAACCATTTAAAAGAGGGGGAATGACAGTGTCCACTCACCCCATCTATCACCATTTGTCTATTTCTGTACCGAGTTATATTAAATTAAAAAAAATGTCTCATGGGCTCGTCGTCTGAGTTAATCCGATCACAAAATCTCATCAAATGGGAACACAAAGGTTTGTGTTTGGGACATAAAAACATTTGAAAACCTCTGATCCCAGCTCCCTGAATTGAATGTCATGAGATTCATCTCTTGCTCTTCACTGGAACAAACAAATGATTAAAATAAAATAGTGACATAACCTAGTTTAGAATCAATGTGAAACATTTTAACAGGCTCAAATGGAAAATCGAAATGTCAACCGATGCTTTTTACTGAATGCTATGGATCCACCAGGGTCCTTCAGAGTGTTCAAAAGGGTCCCCAGAAAAATCATGAACCTTCCTTTTACGTTTTAACTTAAGTGAGAAAGGCTTTGTCTACCTGTCTGGGCAACCATTTAATGGAAAACAGATGAGACATACCTCACTGTGAGTAGTTTACATTAAGTCTTAACTTAAAGCTGAAGTAAGGGTTTGTCAGTTTTTTTCAGGACCATGAATCTGCTTCTATGTCCCACATGTCATGACCTCAGTGATCACTCTAGGTGTTATGTGAATTTGAATATGGCATACGTCTGTATCTGTTTTTCAAATGAGCTCCAAATGGAGATAGAAATATTGATATAATTCAAAGCTATCTAATCAACCATACACCACAACAGAGAGCAGAAAAGGTGTTTTTGATTTTTGCTCAAATATGACATCTCAGATGCCACTTTTCTATTTTGACTACATTTAAAGACATTATGCCTTTTGGCCCCATGCTGTTGTGGGAATCTGAATGCTCAAAGACTTCAAATGACTGCTCCACAACTAATCTGGTTTTGATGAAACTTCATTCATTCACCTGGTTACTAACTGGAGGAATTGCAAATTATGTTTTTTCAGTCTTACTTGTGCAAAGGAAGGTAGAAGCGTTCTCGCCATGATGTAAGAATAGTTTAATAAGTTACCAATGTTTCGACATGACAGTCTTCTTCAGTCTTACTTCCCACTTGCGACCCAGACAGTTACTCAAATCAGCACCAAGTCCTTCTCTCAGATGCCTTCAAAAATGGGGATCTGTGCCTGAACAGCTGCTACTGACATTTGTCATAAGTGATTATGTTTTTAATAAACCATTATAAAATTTACTCTGAAAACTGTACAGCCATAGCACTAGCATGCTGAAAAATAGCCAACATGGTCTATAAAAAAATCAATCAGGTGATTCCTGAAAAGTTTTAGATATGCGGGATGCCACAGTGGATCCCCTTATAGAGAAAGGCAGTGATTAATTTGATACATTCAGCAGCAAAACTGGAAAAAATACTTGAACTCAAATGTATATTTAAGGAATAACATTGCAATGATTTAAGCACATAAGATCAGAGAACTCCCAAACAAGTAACACAAACACATCCTAAATCACTGTTTGAATGTCTCTCTGAAAATATCATGTGATTTTTCAATATTATTACAGATTTGTATCACAAGGAAAGAGACCCAAATTCAATTATGTAGAAAACACAGTATATCGCTGAAAGCAACATTTACTAAACGCTTTTATCAAATAAGTTCAACAGATACTGTAGGATGAACTGAGGCGCTTTCCCCAAATCCAGTATCACGAAAAGAAATCAGCAAACACAGAGCGTCGTCACACTGCACAACATGCCATTTCATTCATACTTCAACGTGTTTGGAAACACGGTTCAACACGTTCAAAGCAAGATCAAAAAATCTCTTCATGCATTGCAGATGATTCCCTTGAAACAAAATTTGAGTGGACAGAAATATTTACTGGTAGTCCATATTAGAGAAGCAAATTTGCATGTTGAAAATGCATTTGCTAACAAATGTCATCTACATGTAAAATTATTTTTTTTCTTTGCCGCTGATTGCAGATTTTGAAACACAGACTGAAGTGTGCAGGATGTTAAATATCTGCGGGGATAAAACAGACGCGCTCCATCTCTGACAGCGTTTAACAGCATCACATGTCAACCACCACAGTCAATTAAATCAGAATTGTTTTCCTTTCCCAGTTTCTTACCTATTTGGCTGAAAAGGAGCAGCTGGGAGAAGAAAATATCGGTCCTGAAAACTGCCGTCTCCATGGTCTCGGCGAGAAAATTGAACGTAAAGAGGCAAAATGTGGGTTTATAAGGGACGGACGGCGGGTCGGGTGCGTAAAGATGCGCTACCAGGTCATCATTCCTCCTCTGCTGCCTCTGTGTGGGGCAGCAGGGATATATGCCCGGATTGGTTTGGCTCGGCTCGGTGTGGTTCGGCTGGGTTTGGTTCGAGGAGTGCTGTCTCGCGGGCTGGTTGGATGACTGCGGACGCGCACTCACGTTTATCGCAAAAAGAGATGGACTGAGCGCGCGCGCCGCCCACTGCCCTTAATGGAAATCACTGTATCACTCCGATAATATGCTTATGATATTACTACAGGGACATGGTGTGTGTGTGTGTGTGTGTGTGTGTGTGTGTGTGTGTGTGTGTGTGTGTGTCTGTGTGTGTGTGCAGCTGAGATTTAGTGGCTTTTATCTCCTATAGCAGAGGCTTCCTATGATATTATGTCTTTGCAGTATCTGTGGTGTGAAACAGTGAGTTTATAGTGACAAGCCTATGACCTATGATAAGTGTATATTGGTCGTTTTTTCACCTTATTATCTCCCAGTATGACTATAGTAATTCTATATTATTGTTATGGTGTTTAACAGGATTGTTTATCATTCACTCGTCCTCCTTTGTAGCAGTTTGACATCATCTTTTCATTTTCTCTACTATGTTATGTGTGCTATCTATCACTAAGACATAGATTTTCTGTATTTGCACATGCAGCATCTGATAATTATAACTGTCACAAATAAGAAAGAGTGCAAAATGACATTGAGTTCCTATTAGAAAGTAAGACAGTGAGATAGGAAATTAACACAAAGCTATGGTCAGAATGTCATTACAAATATCTGCAATGTCCCTGCTAAGTGCCACAGACACGCAATTTTGGAATGTGACTCTTCATGAGAGAGTATAGTATATTTGAGTAAATTGAGTATCGGGGGATATTTTGTGGAAAGAAGGGCTTTGGATTGATGAACTTAAGCAGCGTCACATAAGCACATAAGGAAACAAGAATGTGAATCCAACCCGGGCAGGACTGTCCCACAGCGGAATCAGTGTGTGTGCATTTGTGATCGTGGTAGGATTTGGCAGCGGTTGGACTACAAGATTCCCATCAAGTGCACAATGGCATAGTACTGAGTGTGTGTGTGTGTGTGTGTGTGTGTGTGTGTGTGTGTGTGTGTGTGTGTGTGTGTGTGCTTGTGTGTGTTTTGTGAAAAAGAATGAGTGAGTGTACTTCCAGAAGCAACAGGCTTCAATGGTGCAATTACACACAGTTGTGGGAGCTTATAAATGTTTGTGTGTGAGTGTGTGTGAGACAGGCTTCAGTCACACAATAACATGCTGCTCTCGTTACTCTCTGTGCATTAATTAGCATAAATTATGAGAGATAATCCTCTTTAATTCATGCGGGAGCCTTGTCTCACTTGTTGGACCAACATTTTTTCGGATGCTTGTTACAATATCCTCTCTGCCTCTGTTCTTCCGGGACGGAGGCCTGTGTACGTATGAGTGCGCACGCACAAGTTTGTGAGAAAAAGAGAGTTTGGCTTGTGGAATAACAACATGTTGATTGTGGCATCAGTCTCCCTCTATCAGACAAAAATAGAGGGAATAGAGCAAAGGAAATGAATGCTACAGAAAAAAGCACTCCCATTGAGTCTTATATAACAGACAAACACACACACACACGGACAACAACACACTTTCATACATACGCAGCTTGTTTCGAGCTGGGGCCGACTGACACAAGTATAAAAAGAAAGAAAACTGAAGCAGCATCATCTCAAAAAACCACACCTGTGCACACACAAGGACACAAGCTGTTTGATGAATGATCACAGCGCGCTGTCGCCTCCTGCAGAATATCCTGAGCCTTCTCAGACCCTGTTTAGGGATGTACTGGTATCATGTTTTCACGGTACAATTATTGTAGGTAAAAATGTCACAATGAACGGTATTATTACAATAATCATTCAAGTTTTCTGAAGTTAAATTACTTCACACTATGATCACCTTGGATATTATTCTCTGAATAGTGGTCTGTATGTTGCATCTTTGTTGGAAATAATATCAATCAAAAACAGTTTCATCTGTAAACAAAAGTAGATTGTTGACTAGAAATCACTGAAAGTTACAATTAAACACCCATAAGTTAGCCACCCGTCAGTAGGTTGATGGCTGATGTTAATATAGAAAGTCGTGTCCAGAGTAGCTAGAGCTTGACAGCCTGGTTCTCTGGTTATTCTGCATCTGTTTGACCAGTAGAAAGCTCCTTCCCTGTGGCTAAACAAAATCAAACTGCTAATGATGGCAGGAGCTGCTCTGTCTTCACGTTGTCCTCTGAAAACAACGATAATCACAGTAATGATGGTAATGGAAATGCATGGCGGTACTGATACCATCAGCATGTTTCACCACAGTATATGGCGGCACATCTCTAATCCTGTTACTGTGGAAAGCTGATTTACTTTTCACTGCACACAGGCAGCTATGGATTATGGATTATGTGTTTGCTCTCTCTTTCCTCTCTGTGACTGTGCATTCATACAGTGAGTGGAACAAGATCAACAACTCAACAGGAGTTCATCCACAGTTAAGTATTTGACTCTGCTTTGTCCGTCATGTGAAATATTTTGGAGGTCACTGATAAGAATTTCTTCTGGAAAAGATGCATGCCACTGCTTTGGGTCAGCACTTCTGATATGACACTAAGTTGCTCTGTTTAATTGTGTCTTTAACATGTAAACCAGGTTTTGCTTCTTAGATAATGAAAAAATGTAGGTTGATGACAAGTTCAAAATTGCAATGGCTGGCTTTAAGAGGGTGCAACAAAGCTATCTTAATTGTCCCTGTATGAATCAAGAATGCCCTGTATACAGTATATATAACTCCTTAAGGTATCATTTGTGAGTGACCTGTCAAGGTTCCTTGGCTTGAGTAAACAAGCCAAGGAACCTTGACAGGTGTGTGAACAACAGCTGAATTTTTCACAATGACAATTTCTGAATACCAGTCATTAACTTGTGCATTTCCTTTTTCCCCAACAGACCTGACTGCTATCTTTAAGCCCCGCTGCTAACCAAGCAAAAAAGGAAGACAACTAGCAGAAAACAGTAAAGATGTTTTATTGATTCTCTGGTTACCAGAGAAGAGAACTTGACTTATCATGTTTATTTGGAGGTAATACAATAGTTAATTTTTTTTTACATACCAAAAATTACCCAATTGTCTGTTAAAACTTTCCAATCTGTCTTCTTATCACTGTATCCACCTCAGTTTTTCATTCCATGCATGTGTGTGTGTGTCTGAGCCCTTGTTGCCATGACAGTGACAGTCATTTCTGAGTTGACTGTGATATTGACTTCCAGTGGTGGCAACTGGAGGTCAGTATCCTGGACACCACTGGGCTGACAAATACTGGTCGATGTGTGTGAGATGCCATTGGCCGTCGATGCCTGCCATGAAGCAATGTGGGTGTGTGTGTCTTTTGTTTGGGTGACTATTGCAGTAAATTAAAGCGCTGAAAAAAAGGCCTGTGCTAATAGTGTTTTTTGTAGTGTTGATGTAGGCTTATATTGTACAATACACTATATTAGCATGAAAACATCAGAGGCAAGGATATACTGTAAGCACCTTTTCAACGTTGGTGTCTTTGTTCTCTTTAATTAACAGGCAGTCTGACCTATGAACCAGCCTTGAAAGAAAATGTTCCTTTAGGGAGAATCCGCTCCATTTAATAATGAATAAACTCTTATTCTTGTACATCCATATTACCTTAAAGATCATCTGTCTTTCAAAGGCAAGGAAAAAAGCCAGACCAGACTCTGACATGTTGTCATTTATCATACGCATCAAGAAGCTTCAGAAAATAGTAAGAGCTACCTGCCTGCATCTGTATCTGTGTGTGTGTGTTTCTGAGAGTGAAACTGAAATTGAGCAAGTGTGTGTGTCTTTAAATGTGTGTGTGTGTGTGTGTTTTGGCCTTTTCACAGAGTATGTGTGTCTGACTGGGATTTGATATTTACCTTCCTGGCATACTAAAGGTTTCACCACAGATCTTCAAGTCTTTTGATTCATCTTTGACTTAAAACGTCTATTTATTATGTGAAGAATGAAGATTACCACCAATTGCAACATTTTACATTATTCACTTTTGAACCACAATTTCTCTAATTATCGGATTTACATAAATTCTTTTATCAAAAGCGTGCCAAAAGCATGCCATTAGAATTTTCTATTTTCATGTTTTCTCTCAATTTCTTAATTCTCTCTAAGGAAAAGATGCCATCATCTTGCTAAA
This sequence comes from Thunnus maccoyii, assembly GCF_910596095.1. Taxonomy (NCBI): domain Eukaryota; kingdom Metazoa; phylum Chordata; class Actinopteri; order Scombriformes; family Scombridae; genus Thunnus; species Thunnus maccoyii. Next base: position 6,555,452 of record NC_056555.1, on the reverse strand, counting down.
TACTCTTCGTGTCGAGCACATGGTGAAAATTGGAAGGACTCAGATGTGTAGAGCATGTTCTGCCTACTCATTAAACCTACTCCCATGAATCTGATTAATGTGTTTATATGACAGTTTATACTAGTCACCAGCAAATAAAGTAAGACAGAGAGACACATAAAAGAGAGGAGAAAGAAAGACAGAAAGGCTGATAAAGTGTTTTCACTAGGATGCTTCATGGACAATATTAGTGGTTTTGCATGTTTTAGACCCATAATGTTTAATGTGATAGCACTTATAGCTCAAATGTTTTAGGTCTCTACATATTGATTAGTGCACTGAATGAATGGGGAAAAAATGACTAGTTTACGATTGCCTTGACACTTGAAATCTGTATGGTATGCTTTGAAAAATGGCTGGCAACAACATACATTTAAAGTGCCAAACCACTAGCATAGTAGTTTTAGTTACTTATTTACTTTTCTACTTACCAGCGGAGGGGTGTAGGATGGCCAGAAAGCAGTTGTACCGACTGGAAACCAAAACTTGCAGTAACCAAAGAAAACAATGACTGCAGTAAAAGTGAGGCGATTACAGCAGAGGGAACTAAAAGGTGTTTTTCTTCCATAATCTAAAAAAAGAGATACGCAAAGACAATTAACCAGACTGTCTGGTGTGTAAAATCTAATTAGTTTCACCGAGAAGCAATGTGAAGATGGAACAGTCGATATTTTTCCTTATGTCCATTGTGTCATACGAACTGAGTGAAACTGTGGTGACACTCAATATACCTTGTCATCTCAGTCTTCTCTGGAGATCCAGACTATGCCTGACAACCCTCTTGTAACTAAACCTGGCTTTATACCCAACTTTCTTGTGTCAAGAACTGTCATCCTTCTCTTTCCATCCTGAATGAACTGACACTGATTGACAGGTGACACTACGCTCATGACCACTGCCAGATTCTCTTTTTCCCTACAAAGTAAGTGACTCTTGGGGTTGCCAGGATGCTTTTGGAAAGGCAGTGGTGTGTGAAATGAAGTGAACAGTCTAGTCTGCCAAACAAAGAGGTTGGTTCATCTATTACTGATGTTTTTATTACTTTTGTGAGATGGTGGATAAGAAGTTAATGTCTGGATGTGATAGCTCGTTCTCTATCATGGGGCAGGTGCACGTACTGGAGATTGTCTTTCCATTATAACATTAGTCATGATTACTGTGATTGCATAATACATCACACTGCTGCAATCTAACTGCCCCTCCTTGTGTTTCTAGTTCTCTCCACTAATAATCTGATGCCACAGATGGCTGCTGTTGACAATATTGCAGAGAGAACAAACTAATGTGATGGAAAATGCTTTAATGCTTTTAATAGACTGAAACCAACACTCTGGATGAGATGTCTTACTGGTTTCCTTTTTAAAAAAATATATGATAAAAGTATCAGATATGGTGGGAAGAGAACTACAGTAGCTATCAGAGTCCAATGAAAGTCTCTCTCTCACACAACATCAGCAGCCCATACTAATATATGACAGCCTGCACTACCCAACAGGTTGAGCCATTAACTGTGATTAGGGTGTCATTTCCCACTGGGGAACTCTTGAAAAAATTACTGTACTCTCAAAAAACCCTGTGAACCAGAACAGAATTAAGCGTACATCAATGAAAGAGTGGAAGAATATACAGACGGGTGTTGAAATAAGAAAGATAATGCTGCATGTCAATCGACAGTTTCCTTCAATATTCTTATTCTGAATTTTTACTTCCATGTAATTTGAATTTCATCCATAAAAAAGATGTTATAACCTTTATAATATCCTGTTAGTTTTTCTGAACATGTCATAGGTTAATCCTCCCTTGCTAATACCTCTGAAAATGATGAAGGCTAAAAGAGGAGAGAGGAGGAGATGTACTTCAGCTGGAGTTACTGGGTTTTCCAAAAAACAGCCATTTTCTGAGGTGGAAGGTCACCGTGAATGACGTTCAGTTATTAACATGAAAGCCTGAGCCCAACATGCATCACCACTGAATTCATCCTTCATACACTGTAGCTTGTACTGAATCAATGCAGGTGGAGCCAGAGTGGCTTGTTGAGACATTTACAAGAGTTCAGTCAGAATGAGGTGTGATTGCCACATGGGTCCCCTCTCTCCAGCCTACAATACATACAGGGACTATCTGACAAGCATCTTCTAATGTTTTCAAAAAAGCCTGCCATCCTGTAGCAAATGCATGTAAGTCCTGCCATGTGAAATAAACTGCTCTGGATTGTTGTGATTTTCTTACTAGGTTCTACACTGACTCTCAAAAGACATTTTACAATGATAAACATTTGTCCAACATTAGTATGACGTGCTTTCTGGTGTAACAGTAGGACACAGCTGGGTTGTAGATTTCTGTCTAAAGTATGTCATGAGCTGAAAATGAATACAGTCTTTGTGGCTTCTTCTATGTCCTTCAACTTCAAATATGATGTCCTAACTCTACCCATGGTGGTGGTGAAATGAATTATCCAATTCAACTGACAATTGTGGATGCTTTCTAAACTGATACAACACTTGTATTTTATTTTGTACTTGGTCTTCCATCCATATGAAATCAGTATTTTCTGTAAATGAAAAATCACCATGTCTAGAGTGGAGTTTTTTTGAAAATGTTGTTTTGCCTTTGCTGCGCAAGACGGTGAAAATTCTACTGAAAACACGACATCACAGCAGTAACTTATACTCTCCACACATTACTTCAAATTAGAGCTGAAACAATTAGAAGATTAACTGATTAGTTGGTCGAAAGAAAATGAATCAGTAGCTAGTTTGCTAATTGATTAATCGTTTCAGTCACTTTTTAAGCAAAAATGCCAAATGTCCTTTAGTTCCAGCTTCAGTGATGACAAGGTTTTGGACCACAAGTGGGCAAAAATAAGCAAACTGAACAAATTATCATAGACTCTGAGAAATTTTGAATAACAGTTTAGCAATCCATTGACTAAACAATCAATTAAGAAAATAATCAATAATGAAAATAATCGTTAGCTGCAGCCCTACTTGAAATGATTGCGTGTATTTGAACTCTTGTGCATAAGGACATGTTTTCTAAAAAAGCTCTTGGACAGGAACTTTGGATTTAATTCTTCACAGTTGGGCACACTAACATGAAAACACTTATTGACGGTGGAGGAAACAGACTTGAAGTGGGATCAGTAAATGGTGTGTGACATAAATAGCGAATTAAGTTTTGTCTCTGAAGCAGCTAGAAACACACACTCAAGTCACATGCACACACATGCACACGGGCCAACAACCACTTACTTTCCTAAGAAGAGCGTGAGCACCTTGCCCCTGCATCAGAGTGCTTGTTTTTTATTCCCTTCAGTCTGTGAAAGCACACGAACTGAGATGGATTGCTGCTCAGCGCCATGGCAACCAGTGGGGCTATTCTCCGTCACTGTGGCTGAGGGAGTGAGAAAAAGACAGAGAGAGTTAATCAACAACACACATTTTCATTCTGCTTTTACTCACTGCCAAGCTATACACATACATACACATAAACTTTATTGTACGTTCACATAGCTCAGGGACAAACCCGTGTTGTGCTGTGGATGAAAAGAGGCTTACAGCGAAGACAGAAAAACATTCAATGAGTTTTTCCAGCTTGATCTGAATGGAACATGAATGCACACACAAAAACGTACTCAATACTCCTCTAGTCAAAGCTACAACATCCACATCTATCTGAGGAGGAGAGGTGCAAATAATTTAGGGAAAAAATTAAGATTTTAGTGAATATAACTTACTTCACTGTAACACTTTAATTTTACAATACTTTTGTGATAGCCTATGCAGATAATTTCTCTCATTTAAACAAAAGGACAACATAGCACGTAGCTCAGTTGTTGTTTTTTTATATTTTACTTAATGTAAAATATATATTGTCAATTAACTAACTGATAAGTCAAGTAATTGTTTCAGCTTTACTCCAAGCTGTACAACTAATAATAGAAACATTTTAGCCCCAGTTTGTAACTTATGTATTAGCATTACTGGCACAAACCGGGGCTTAGAAACTGTCACTTTAACATTTTTTTTAATGCGATTATGGTGATTATCGATATATGTTGTCTGTGGTTTATTTAATTAAACTGTGACCCTTAAGGAGAATTGACGTTTCAGCCACTAAGCAAATGTGAAATAACGTTACACTGCTAAATTAGCAGTGACACTGCTAACTTACCATGTAACGCACGAAAGTTACAGTGCTGAAATGCCACGAAGGAGAAACACAAAGGTAAGTTAGATAATGGACATTATTAAAGAAAAAACAATCAGTCCGTCTCACCTGTTGCATCCTTCCAGTCGGATTTATGATGGCAGCCTAAGAAAAACTGTCACACAAGTTACATAAAACACCATATTGTATCTAAAAGCATCGTCTGGGGTAATTTTTGTAACTTTACCTTTACAATTGTAGCTATTTTTTATTCAAAAGTAACGTTTACGGCTTTCAAACATCTCACTTGTTAGCAAACTGCGCCATCACCTGGTACGTTTGGTAAATCACGTTCCAGACGTCATCACGCAGCGACAAGGAAGTGTGCGCGTCCTTCAGTTGGCTCATTGCTGCTGTAGGGTAGCCATACAAACACGTTACAAAAGTCTTGTGTTTGTGGTTTAGTAACATTATTAGGTCGATATTTCGGGTTTTATGGAGTGACAGAGGCAAACAGCAGCGGTGGTCGGGACTAAAAAATCCTCTGTGAGGTTTTAAGCCTTCATTCAGTGAGTAACAGTTGAGTTACTATCAGTTTACCTGCACTTTCCTTACTGAGTAACAGTCCAAAGTGATGGTTATTTGCAGTCTAATATCAAAGTAAATACAATACAGTGGTTTCCTGTGGGTTAAATTAAGATATTGGTCTTTTGAGGCTGATATACGGATGTAAATCCACAGTATTTTAAGTCCTAATTGTATACCTGATGGAAATCATATGAGTGTATGGTCTACTCAAACTGTGATAGCTTAAAGTAGCAATATTGCATTAATGAAGTGACTATCAAAATAGATTAATGTATATCTGATAGTGTGCAGTATCTTTTTGTTGTTCATAATGGTGTTTTTCAACCGTTTACCTGTCACATATCAGCAGTCATAGTAGTGCTTGTTAACTAATCCTTTATGTACCTTTTTAAAATCTCTCATAGAGTCAAGCAGTGATGACCGCTCCAAACTCTGCAGAGAGGAAGGCGTGCTGGGACGCCAGGGACTATCTCTGGAAATGTCTGGATGACAACAAGGACAACGTTGCATCCTGCCAGAGCTTCCAGAGCGAGTTTGAGGCAAAATGCCCTGCTCAGTGGGTAAAGTATCCCCCCCTTTTTTTTTAACTTGTGGCATCAGTAAGGTCTGGAGTCTGTATTTAGTGATGTCAGAAAGGAAGAAGTTTGGACTATCAACAGTGCTTCAAAATCCTTGATAGTTTTTGAATTTATGAGCAAACTCTTTCCAATATTTTTAAAGTGACTGGGACAATCCTGAAAGAAATTTTTAAGTTAAAATTTGGCATTGGCTGACAAAAAAACACATATCCAGGTGAGGGTTGTATGCAGTGTAAATAAAATAGTGCAGGATTGTTGCTCATCTTTCCCATCTCTGCCGGCAGGTCAAGTATTTTACGAAGAGGAGAGACTTCTTGAAATACAAGGAGAAGATGCAGACCGAGGGTTTCACACCTGCTGAAGGCCCCCAGCAGCCCTCCTAACCACTGGACAGCAGGCAGACAAAGGCTGCAGACTTTTTGCCTTATTCAGATCTGGGGCAGAGGTGAAGGACTTGGAGAGATTTCTATCCTTACTGTGGACAGAGTACCTGTGCTTCACCTTCATCTTTATTTATTTGTACAGAGATGAAAGCTGCATTAGGAAATTTTACAGCTCCAAATGGCAGCGTTAGGAATACTAATCAAGTGGCATCAGCTCATTTTATCCAACCCAGCTGATGTGAGATTCTTTATAACAAAGGAACCAAAACAACAAGAGAGCAAAAACATCCATAATTAGTGAATCCACTTTTCTCAGTCAGTCTGGATTTCGTCTGAAAATTACTTGTAATGTTGTCACTGTGGACAAACTTCACTACTGTTTATTGTGGAAATTAAAATGATGTTTGATGTTTGAATACATGCAGCCCTTACATGTACCTACACATATACACACACATACATACCTAGTCTGTGTCAACGCTCATGCTAAATCTGTACAAGATTAATTTTCTATGATAGTGTTCAAAGCATCACTTCTATCACTTGTGTGAGCAGTCATTATATTCTGCATCCAAAACACATAGTGGGGTTCTACCTCTGCGTGGAGTTTTAGGGATCCACGCACAGTTTGGGTTAAATTAATTTTTTGAGCATTCAAACATGAGTTTTGATTAAATAAATTCTACTGGGGAGATTACCAATTCCATTCTGATCTTCAGTGGTTGCTGACACTTAATAGTTTTATTCCAGGAGTGAGACTCATGGGGCAAAATCTCAAACATGTGACTGATTAGTTGTGTTGTTTGCAAACAAAGTAAAGTGAACTCAGTGGTTTTAGTGGTTTTATTATTGTACATGTATACTGTTTTTGTCATCCTAACTCTAGTCTGTGCCTGACTTGGATATGAATGAAACATCAAGGTAAACATGTAATTTCGGAATATTACAGCTCATTTGGAAACAAGCAAAGGCACATTATCTTTATATTACAAATCTGTATGTATTTACAAAGGTATGTGGCCTCTGGGTTGAAGGTCACTGCTGCGACACCACCAAGATATATGAAAACTTCAGTAGAACTGAATAAATTACAAAAAAGTAAAACGTAGGCCTCTGATTCTGCCTACACTAAGACCTAAACTTATAATGCAGTGATATAAAAAAAAGCCACAAATTACATTTAAAATTTGTGTAAAAATATAAAACACATCTTGTACATTTTTGCACAGTACAGTGAATGTTTTGTGCACACCTTTTTACCACCAGACAATAGTTAAAGTGATTTTACAATTGATTGAACAAACTACTGTACCATACAACCCTGTGCCCGCTCGCTCTTTCTCTCTTCCTTAAATGATTTGGATGCTGCATTCAAAAATAACTCAAAATCAGAACTTTCTGCGTTCATATTCCAGGTGAAAAGTCACATCTCCACGAAATCCCTAACCCGGTCATCCTGTTGCTTAACATGCTAACGTAACAAATTTCATTAAAACAATTTGTTGTGATAATTAGTGTCGCTATCGCTATTTGATAAAGTGTATAACTAGTCAATTTTTCTCTGATTTCACAAGTTCATTGTCTAAATTCTAAAAGTGTTCATGTGAAATTTGCAAGTATTTCAAATATATTCAGCAGCACATAAAAGCAATGTCCGACCAACATGCCGAAGACAAAGAAGTCATTAAGGAGCACAGTTAGGGGCCTCGTTTGTAGAATCATAAGCACCCAGCTGAATACACAGAATGATGGCTGGAGTGTGTCTAACTTTTCAAGTCTACAACTCGTCCAAACTACAAAACGAGAAAAAAAAGATACAATACAAGAAAAGGAAAGCTTAGAAATTGAGTTACCATAAAACATTACAGTATGACCAACCTGGGATTTTCTATAACTTGTATACAGTACAGTATCCGTTCTTGGTGTCAAGTAAAAAGTACAGTAAAAAGCAATAACACTACTCCTATCATCAGCAATCTCAACTGGTGGAAGACTCATTGTGATTTGAGGAGGATGGTACAGAATCAGGTTCCTGCACTGCTCAGAGGTTACAGTGAGGCAGTAACACTGTCAGAGTTGGGGGTTTGGTTCCCTCAACAGATGCTAAAACTGAAGTATAACAGACAATGGTATATGGTAAAGGCACTAGTGGTACTGCAAGGTGCTTTGAGCAAACATGACCAACAAGCACTGAAATGCTCACAGTATGATAGAGCACACAGTCATCTTCAGAAACTTTGGTAAAGACATCAGGCAGATATTAAGAGGTCTAGACTTCAAAATCGATACAGATAGCAGCTTAGAACATATATGGACAGTGTACAGGCTTTCAGTTTGTCACTTAATATGCACAGGCTCTTTTCTCACTAGAAACAGAGCATATAGACTCTTATGAAAAGATAATGAGTACATCCAAAATGCTTGATAATAAGTAGCTCTATGCATACAGTACATCGACAGCCACAGTAGAAGCCTCTTTTCATGCATTAATCTTGCTTTAATACAGCAGTCATCTCTTTCTCTTACACTGAGCAGTGTAAGAAAAGTCAAAACTCTCAGCTAACTTGTCACCAGCCCACCATGTTGGAATATATACTGGCTGGCTAAAGAGCAATACATGTAGTTTAAGTGCAGCAGCAGTTTAGCAAGCATGCAGTAAAAAGAGGCTTGCCTACATTGGCTACATAGCTTTTTCTTTTTTTTTTTTTCTAAATCTAAACGATGCCTAACCCACAGAGGAAGGCATGATCTGGCTCTGAGAACACTAAAAATGTACATTATTGTTTCTATCATATCAGTTCCTGATCACCACCAAATATGTTTGTAGCTTTTAGTGATTCAGTGAAAACAGAATCTCTGTCCAATTTTGTTAACAGATGTAAAAAAAAAAAATTAAAAAAAAGTTTATGCTGGATGTCAGAGCTCCCCGTAGTGGACACTTTGACAAAGGCTGCCCTCTTATTCAACATTGGATAGGTTGTAATGCCCTGTAATATAATTCTGATTCATACGTCTAAGCAACAGGTAATGGTTCGTCCTCCTCTTCTTCTTCCCTCCATCCATCTTCCTCCTTCAGGAGCAGTCTAATCAGCCTAAAAAAGTCCATCCTCTTGAGACACAACATGTCTTTTTCTTATTGTCTTTCCTCACAGAAACACTGCCCCATTTCATAAACTCTATCTGTCTCTCAGTCAGTCATTCATGGCCTCTTCTTGCCACTGGCTCCGCTCCGACGGTGGTTATAAGCTCCCGGTGATGTTCCTGGCCACCGCCCAGGCTGGGAACTCAGTCAGGTTGAAGAGGGGAACGCCCCACGTGGTGATGGCCAACATCACCACCGCCACGCCAATCAGGTTCACCCCGAAACCTGCTTTTACCTGAAGAAGAAAAAGAGAAAAGAGAGATAAAATAAATGTATGGATGAATGAAAAGCCAAATTGAAATATGCTAAAAGTCTTTTGGTTCACCAGGAGTTAAGAAGTAAAAAATCTTCATCCCTCTGATTATGTAAAACAACTTTGACACGCTGTACCCACGAGCCTTTTGATGCTGCAGGTGCAGGACGAGCATGTGACTTTGTGAGTGTTTGTGTGTGTGAGTCGTACCATGTCGCTGATCTTCACGTGGCCGTAACTGAAGACGATGGCGTTGGGGGGGTTCCCCACTGGAAGCATGACCCCAAATGACACGCACATGGTGGAGGGGATCAAAGTGTGGAGGGGGTTGATGTGCAGAGTCTCCGACTGGACGGAGGGAAAGAAGAAGAAAAAGAGAAAACAAAGGAAGAAGAGAAAGGAAGGTAGATGGGAAGGTGAGGGACAGGGGAGAGGTCAGAGGTCACACGAGTGTTACAAACTGCTTTAGCAACCCTTTGTCATAGGCCCATTACATTCTCAGAGCAATAGTGAAGCATATTCACCCTCACGTGTACGTTAGCTTTCCCTTTGACCAATATGAGATTAGGAAGCACTTCTCCACATGGGGGAAGCAAAGTCTAAGTAATGCTGTTATTTGAAAATGGCCCCTAATGCGGAAGTCTGTGCTTTTATAGAGAAACTTCTTCAATTCTGCATAAACAGTCCTTTGAAAAGTAGATGAAACATGTTTGCTTGTTTTGCCAGTGTGCCAGTACAAGTTTTTACAGAGGAAATTACTTCTTCATTGGTTTATTTATTCAAAGTGTGTGATGTTGGAGCAGACTTTAGAACTGTGTTACACATTTTTTTCTGAGCTTGACTTTCCCTCTGAATTGTGGCATGCATACTGCTCTTGAAGTATGTAATATTTATGTAACAGGTTGTTTGACACCACCTGGAAAAGTTCACATTTGGCTGGTATGTGACACACATCATGTATAGGGTGTATGTTATAAAATGGAAAAAGTACATTAAATCTGATCATTTCTACCCTGTTTGTACCACTTTTATATGTAGACATAAATCTGACATGACATACTTTACACACAAATCAGAATTTTCACAATGCCTATCTCCTCTTTGGTGTCTCCCAACTTACAAGCAGGTGAAATAGGCTGCTAGAGTCCCACTATGAGTTACAGGCCCCTGCAGACCCTCAGCTCAAACCCAACTCATCCTCCAGCTTGTTTGCACAAATTGCAGATGGTGATCTGGTTGTGCTTGGTGCTTGTATATTACTACCAATTGATCGATCTGTCCTCTTCTTCTGCAATCCCCCTACTCATCTTTCCTACTCTCTGTCACTCCTTTATGTGATATTTTTTCATGATAATTAATAAGGACCGGGTCATTGTGTTGAGGGTAAGTGTGTGAAAGAGTGAGGGTCGTACCAGGGCAGACAGGATGGGCAGGAAGACGGTGAGAGTTGCGGGGTTGGAGGCGAACTCTGTGACCGCTGACACCAGCAGGCAGGCCAGCAGGGTGACGGCCCAGGGAGGAAGACCACTCATGGGCTCCAGCTGTCTGCCGATCCACACTGATAAGCCTGACACCTGCACACAATACATGTGACTACAGTCAGTCTCTCACCCCCATGCTGCAATCACATCAACCTTTCAATGTTACACTGTTTCCCTGATGGAGAGGAGCATGACAGAGGATCCATGAGATACAGATACAACACTGACACATGTAAGGTACCATACCTTGCAACCAGCAGCCAATGCATAGCCTCCTCCCACCAGGATGACGATCTCCCACGGCATCAGTCTCTGGAAGTCTTTCCAGGTGATCATGGGAGCCAGTGGGTCCGAATCTGAGTCGTCATCTGATGGTTCAAAACCACAGAATGTGTGTCAAGACAGCTAATACTACCAGCTAGGGGGGTGATCTGTGATTTTTATTAACAAAAAATAAATTAGCATCATATTTATGAATCTGAATTATTTTGATGTCGATATTTTTTCTATTTTCTTGATTTGAATATTGTGAATTAAAAAAACAGATGAGATGAGTTTCTACTGAATGATAAAGATATGTTCTAAAGCAGTAAATACATGTAAAATCTTGTGTACCATAACATTTAAAAATAGTAAAATTTTTGAACATAATTTAGTTCAGTTTGTATTTACCTCTCAACATCATAACTTGTGAAAAAACAAATGGTTTGCAGTTGTTTGCATGCCTGAACATCACCTGTGTCACTCTCAGGTTATGGTGTTTATGGGTTAGTGGACTGATGAGTGTCAGCACTAAATATCAGACTTTTTCCAGTTTTCTTCAAACTGTTGCACAACCGTGAAAAACACCAGTGTCTGAAGTCTAAAGTTTTTCTGTTAAAACAGGTTTCTGTGACCCAGTGAACCTGCAGCATACAGGCAATAAATCAGCCTGCACAGGCTGTTGAAACTAGAGCATCGCAAGGTAACTGTGTATGATTTTCTAACTCTGTCACAAAGTTTGAGATTATAAGAACATAATAATGCTTGTGCATGATTTATGAACAGAGCTAAATGTTTACAAAGCTTTCTAAAAATCATTTATTCTGTGGTAGGACTGCTTATTTTCAATAAAGGAAAAAATACATGTTTGTTTACTTTTGTGTTAATATTCAGTTTTTGTGTTCCACTAGGTTTCCCTTACCCTTTTTTAAATTAACACAAACTTAGCACATCATCATGACTTAAAATACTTCTTTGTGTTTGATTCAACTTCACTTGTACTGATATGTTAAACCTACCCGTCTGGTGCACTGAGGAAATAAACCAAACATTAAACAGGTATATCAAACACTGCTGAATATAGGAGTGCACAGTCCTGACCTGTGTTTCTATAGCTGGAGGAGGATGAGGAGAAGGGTCGCCTGGCAGGGATGAGGAAGAGCAGGAAGCCCAGAAGGACAGACACGGTTGCATCGGTCCTATAGCCTTTTCTAAGAGAGGGAGAACACACAGAAAATTTACAGATACAGAAGAGGAAGAAAGGGAACAGTCTTTTACAGATAGATGTTCAGTATGTAAACCTAATCTAAAGGTACCTCTACTGAACTCTATCTTACAGTACTTTTCAAGACACTGTATTATATTTTATATAGTTTAATGTGTGTTTTTGTATTTGTTACTGAAACACTGCACTACCTGAAGCCACTGGTCACTGGCTGATCACTAACACCTGTTAGTGATAACAACACCACATGTGGTGGTGTGTCGCAACACTGTGGGTTCTTACTTCTCAAAAAGAGACGTCCAGCCAGGCACGAAGCCAGGCTCTCTGGTGAACCACAGCACAGTCATCAGGATGAAGAAAACCCCGGTCACAACCTCTGGGTAGCTGGGAAAGATACACACAGAAACCACAAAAGCCTGTGAGTAGCAATTACATGAGTGACAACATGATTTCCCCCACAATGTCATGTCTTGGTGTATAAGTAACATGCACACACACACAGGTTAGTGCTAAAAGTGTTGTTGAGATGTTCACTTGGCCTTTAAAGGTCTCAAAATCACCCAGTAGCTAAGACCACTTCAGAATGGTCTTCCTTCCTGGTGTGTTAATGTTGTTTTTCAGTCTAGTTTGATATGATAAATGTATCAAACACAGAGGAGACACTATCTGCTTTTTCCTGGGAAGTGGCACATTTTTAAAATTCCATTATATTACCTCAAAGTCCCCACAGGAACTGAACAAATTCCCTTGATCACAACCTCAAAAAGTTCAAAGAAATTGAAAAATCAGTGTGACATCTAGTCAGTAAAATTACCTGATGGGTCCCAATTTTGCATACTCCTCATGGATCCTCTTCTCTGACAGCATCTCTCTCCTGGTTTTGCGTTTCTTACTCAGCGAGCACGTTTCCCTGAAGCTGAACACACACAGCAAAGAAGTGACCTGACACATGCACTCAGAGTTCTCCCAGCTGCAGCCACAGGACACCAAATGGCACCACAACTCAACAGCGTACAGACAGAGGGATTATCATGAATCCATAATGATAAGATGTATTACTTAGAGGTGGACAAGTAGGACACAGACACCACCATAATCACACACACATGCACAGTAAGATACAGTCTCTAAAACATACATCCAAACACACACGCACTCACTTGCAGCCGAGGAAGAGGAAGTGCAGCCACAGCCAGGTGAGGACCAGCATGATGATGGCGATGGGGAAGCTGAAGATGAACCACGTGCCAAAGTTTATTACCTTCGCATCCGGATAACGACTAGAGAGAGAAAAACACACAGAGAGTTAGTTTAGGATATCAGCGTGTGCGTGTAGGTTGAAATGTATAGTCTATTATATGATAACATGATGTTTCATTGATTTGATACATGAATATTTGATATATTGATGTTTAAATACCACATATAGTCTCTTTCCATGCTGAACTTTGTGACCACTAGGGCTGGGTATCATTTAAAAAACTGTATAATGAAGTATTATCACCACAGACTGTATGGGTTGTAGCTGCTGCTGTAGTGGGCTAATCACATGTCGCATTAAATCGAAGAACGCTTGCAGTGATTGGCTGCGAGCAAAATCATACAAATAGTCATTTTTTTCTAGATCTGGGTACAAAAAGGATCAAATGGAGGTATCGTTTGACTAGAGGCAAGTAGTATCAAGTTTTGATTTGAGCTCTGTTAATCTCTTGTCTCAAATTGAACTCTGTTAATTTCTTGTCAAGTTGCTGACATCCCTCTGTCAGTCATTATTGTGTTCTATCGCTCACTTTAGATAATGAGTAGTGATCAGTTTTGACTCTTGTCACTGGGTTATTTCAATCAATACCTTAAAGCTATTGAGTACGAATACCCAGCCCTAGTGACCAATGACAGCACTTATTGATGGAAATGTGACCTTATCCAGGTTAAAAATAACCATACAACACCCATCAAGCCCCTACTTTGACCTCGCATTGGTCTTGAGTGTTTGCTGTGACTGACAGCTGCTGTCATTCCCATCATCTTATCTGTGTAGCAGCATCTGACTCTCCACACTGACAAGAGGTGACTCAATGAGAGTATCACTACTCTGTGCCATGACAGTAAAACCAACAGGACTTCCTGCAGCATGCCCTGGTTTATTAAAATACAAGTCAGGAGCCACAGTGAGTCACTGAACAGTCATTGTTGCACTTTCAGTTATTGTTTTGACTTCATTAGAAAACATAATTTGTTTTAAGTGCATTCCTACATTCATACTGCAGCACTTTCACCAAGCAAATCTTCCCCCAACCTACGTGCCTCTCTGTAGTTCCATAACCTCTGTTGTGAAGGAAAATCAATAACAGATAATGGCTTTTAACTGAATTTAACCATATCAGGAGACATCATGAAAAGATAAAGTGTCTCTAATATTTTGTTCATGCAGTGTCCAGAAGATATACAATAACTTAAAGTTTAAAAAAATATTACCAAGGTTTGATTAGAACTCGTTCTTTAACTTTCAGAGTAAACTCAGTTTTCCAAATTATGCTTTTAAGCGATGAAGAAAGAGTGCAAAAGTAACAGAAGCAGTGATAGTAGCAGCTTCTTTAAGAGTTTCTAAAGTTTTCTTATCTTCCATTCAGGCTCAGTGACAAGAGTCAAAATTGATCACTAGTCATTTATCTAAAGTGAGCTTTTAGAAACAAAGAGCGATAGAGCACAATGACGATGGACAGATGGATGTCAGCAACTTGACAAGAGATTAACAGAGTTCAACTTTATTCCAACGAGCAGCAACACAATGTAGCAATGGTTGCTGTAAAAATTCTTTTGACTTTAGCTCCTATCTGTCTCAAACCATGATGTTCTGTAGCTGCTTTTTAGTCATTCTAGGAATTTCTGGTAAAGTGTATTACTTCAATATGAATATATTATCTGTGAAGTGTGGCACCTTGCTTCTGATCAGCTGTTTTTCATCTTCCTGTGCACTTAAAGCTTTAACGGAGCACTCCTAAGTCTCCACTGTTGTGTCATCCAAAGCTGTATAGGTGATAAAGTGTGTTTGCTCAGACGTGCTTCACTGCACTCTCTAAGCAGGGCAAAGGTGACAATCAAAGATGATGATCATGTGTGTCCTGCAGAAACCAACTCAGCCCTCCCTTCAATAGTCCTCAGGCATCCATCATATCAATCTTGACTTTTATTTATATTTATTTATTAATATGGATCATATACTGGGGAATAAATAAGAATAAACTGTGAATGTAAGATAAGAGGTTTGGGGACAGAAAAATCTATTCAAATTTGATTCAAATCTAATTAAAACAATGAAAACCACTGATGTAATCACTACTAATAAATATAAATGTAGGTACATTATGGCCTACAGTCTGTGATCACTATCAGGAAGATAATAACTGATATAAGCAAAGAGTTATGACAGTTTTAAGAGAAAAATGTCAAACATTTACAGTACATCAGTGTAAAGAAGAACACAAAACCAGGACCTGAAAACATGACCTCTTAACATAACATACCTGTGACAAAGCTGCTGCACACATGCACTAATAAAATGAAGCTATCAAATCCACAATATCCTGTTGATAACATTCATGGTTGCCTGTTTTGCTTGTCGTGCAGATTTTGATTTTCTAATGACATGTAAATAATGTGTACAATAACCAGGACAAGCAAAACCTCAATTCCTAGACATCAATTTACCAATTTACCAGACATAATAATATTAATCAGTGAACATCAGAGCTTATTTACTGTAGGTAAAGTAATAGTTTGCATTAAGAAATGAGCATCTTAATGAAATAAAAAGATCAGATCTGCAACCTCTGAATTTGACTGTAACACAATATCCAGTAACTTTAACAAAATAAGGAATAAAAGGACAACAGATCATAGGACATCAAAATGAGGACATAAAGATAGCCTAATGAGAGCCCGATTAACAGCACAGAATATGTGAATGATCTTATACCGACTGCTTTCCAGTATGTTTATGTGTATATGTGTATCTGTGCTGTTATGACAAAAACAAAGCTTTCCCGAAAGGCTAGATATTGATCATTTAACTCAGTCACAAGTTCAAGTGTCAAGTGTGCCGTCAAGATGATTACTTGGCCTTGTCGTACTAGCATGGACTTGTTACAGACCAGTACTTGGACTGACTGACCCGAACACACACATAAAAACACCAACCTAAATAACCAAGAACTCCCTCACCTTATATATGGAAGCTGACTTCAACTATGTTTTAAAAAAAAAAAAGTTGAGTGCCTTATTTCTCTATTGTACTAAATCTGACAGTCTGACTTGCAATCATCTGACTAACTAAACTCAAACTCAAAGGTCTGATTTGGGGATTTTCATATTTAATGCTTGGACTGATTGCTGTTCCTGGTAACATCACTTCAGGAGTACAACCGCTGCCACACGCACATACAACCCCACACACGCAAAATCAAAACCTGACCTTTGTCCAACAAGCTGCGACATGAAAGAGGCCATTCTGCCGGGCTTAGTGCAGCGGCTGGAGGAAATCGGCTCTGTCAGGACTGTAAAGGCTGATTAGTTTGATCTCAGACCCTTTGTGCCCCCCAGACAAAAGTTAACATGAACGGTTTCAGTCAGAGCAGCACTGCAGCAAAGAAATCAAACAAGCTCTAAACAGGCCTGAAAGTTCAGATGGAGTCTACAGTCACCCTGAGCTGACGCTAAAACATCTTTCTGATACCAGTTTTTACTTTGAGCGGATTCTGTCGCCGGGTTTCTACTTGACCACCTTCCAGCAGGGTAGAGGGATTTTTTTTTCCTCCTCAGTGCACAAGTGTTTGTGTGTGCATGTGTGTACCTACGTGTTAAACTGCTCAGAAAAGATGAGGTTAGTGGAGGTGCCGGTGATAGTGATGAGTCCGCCGATGGTCGCCGCATAGGTGATGCTGAGCGACAGGCATTTGCAGATCATGTGATCCCTCTTGGTGGGATACTGGGAGTCTCTCCTGGCCCTCACCCGTTTCACATTTGGGATTTCGATCGCAACCTGACATGAGAGGGAGAAAGAGAGGAACCTTACAGTCACACACCTGCCACTAACTTCTAATAATCTGTGTGTGTGTGTGTGGGTGGGTGGGTGTTCCTAACCTGCGGCAAGTGTCCGTTGGTGTGTCTGATGAACTCCTTCAGACCCAAACCATTTGCCTCCCCACTCTGTACCTGAGAATAAGAGAAATAAACATAGAGGGAGATAGACAATTATATTCTTCTTCTGCTCTGCTGCTACTTTTCTAAGGGTTAGGGTTCTGTCTACTTGGCAAAGAAAAAGTCTTTACAGGTCTTACCTCACTGAGTGTAGAGAGTTCCTGTTTAGTGCAGTCACTGCTGGAAGCAGAAGAGAAGAGTTACAGTAATGAGATAACAAAATGACGTCAGGTAAGATTGGGGTTTTAAAAAAAGCTTTTATCAGGCTTTGGCTGTTGCAAAATCTGGGAAGGTCTGGTTTGCTGCTGGATTTTTCTTTAAACTTTTTCATTTTTGCTTTAAGATGGGTTGCTATTAATTGGATCTGAGTTGTATTGTGTTGTATTGTCTTATACAATAGGAGAATAACACAACATAGAAATAGCCATTAGATGTTTTGCCTTTATAACAGCAGCTGAGATCAGCAATCAGCATTATTTGTAATGCTGTAAGTAGCATTTTGTAATGAATCTCTTCAATTTTAGGATATGTGCAGGTGGCAGAGAGGTAGAATACTCATCTCATCAACCACAAGACACAGCAACTCGAGCAAGTTTAAAATACAGTGCCAGCCTCTAATTGCAATTAAGAAGAAGAAAATGGGGAAAACAGAGGAAAATATTTGATATTAACATCACACCCAGTGGACACACAAACACACACACACGTTTACCTGTCATTGCGATAGAGCATCTCCAACTGGTTCTTGTCCAAGTTTTCTTCTTTGTTTGACACAGCTGCAGACGACATCATCATCATCATTTACAAAATGTAGCAAGAGAACTATAAGTGGACTACACACTGAATTTCAAAGAGTGTTTATCTGTTTAAGAGCAATTGTTCTGGTGCAGCTGGATCCACAATCTGCTTTCTTAACACATCACATGATTTTTTTACTTTTTTGCTTGAACTACAGTACTGCTGCACTTCACCCCAGTTATCTACACAGTCTTGTGAGTATTGTTAGTGCAAGCAATGCTATCAACATCTGTTTAAGGTCTTTGCTGGGAAGCTTTCATAGTTCAATGACCTCCCCCTGCAGCGATAGAGCCAGGCGTACCGCTTTCATCCTCCGTGGCCTCCGCAGTTTCGGAGTCGTTGTGGCTGTCGGCCAGGCCGGTGCAGATGAGCTGCTGCAGGACGGCCTCGGCTATGGGCATCACCATGGCCGTGGTGGATGTGTTGCTGAGCCACATGGACAGGAACACTGTGCAACACATGAAGCCCAGCACCAACCTGGATGATAGACAGAGCGAGATGTTTATGTGTCCTTGAGAGAACCGGTGTTCGCTTAAGACTTAGCACAAGGAGTGTATATTTGTGTGTTTGAATAGGGTCACTTTACTGAATGTGTGACGGTGCGTGTGTGCTGCTCACATGCCAGGCTTGGCCCCTGCGATCATCACCATGCGCAGAGCGATGCGTTTGTGCAGGTTCCACTTCTCTATGGAGGCAGCCAGGCAGATGACTCCCATCAGCAGCAAAGTGGTATCTTTACAGTATTCTGCTGCTACCTGAACACATAATCACAAAGATTCAAATGGTTAATTTAAAAATGACATTTTTATTATTTTAAAATATCCATTCATCCATTTTCCGGGGGCTTATCCAGGACCAGGTCACGGTGGCATCAGACTGAGTAAGGAAACCCAGATATCCATCACCCTGGCAACACCCTCTAGCTCCTCCTAGGGGTTCCCAAGGCATTTTAAAATATGTAAACACTTTTATAAATTGTTTTGTGGCACAAAATGAAATGCTCTTTTAATTGTCTTCATACAGTAGGTCTCTTGTGTCTTTTGCTTTTTCTGCCTTCACCCACTTCCCTACTTCATCGTCCTCTGTTGGGATCAACACTTACAGTTTGCCATTTGTTCTTTTTAATCTGCTCTACTTCCCACCCGCAGGGTTCATGGCCTCACTGCGTTGTGTAAGCCCGCGTCTCCTCACCTCTCACCTAAAACCTGCTGCACTTCCTCCTGCCGGACTGTTTCAGACACCTCACGCACGACTCCATCTCTCACTGTCTCTCTCTCTTCCTGTCATTTACATGCACTTGATGGAGGATTTTGAAAACTGCTGATAAATATCAATGTAATTTCTTTGTTTAGAAAGATAGCTTCCATTTCTTTTTGCATAAACAAAGAAAAAAATACTCAACTACTTGGTCTGTACCAAACCTCTAGTTTTCTAGCTTTCGTTTTAGAGTGACTATGACTGATATTTCTATGCTGAAATCAGAGCAGTAGGTCTGTTTCCAAGAGGATTTTGAAAGAGAATTAGTCAAGGAAAGGAATGCAAATGCTCACAGCTATCTAATGTAGAGACGTGAGACATGAGTTCAATTCAGGGCTGCAACTAATGATTATTTTCACAATTAATCGATTAGTTGTTTGGTCCACAAAATGTCGGAAAACGGTGAAAAATGTCAAAAAATTGTTTCCCATAGCCCAAGGTGATGTCTTCAAATGTCTTTTTTTCTCCTGACCAACAGTCTACAACCCAAAGATTTTCAGTTTATTATCACAAAGGACTAAAGAAGACAGAAAATATTCACATTTGAGAAGCTGCATTCAGAGAATTTAGAAATTTTCTTCTTAAGAAATGACTCCAAATGATTCATCAATTAGCAATATTTGCCAGTTAACTGTTGCAGCTCCAGTTCCATGTTTCACAGAAACACAATAAATGCTGCAGTATTCAGTTTACAGACTGGTTGTCTGTGCTCTGTAGCCCAAAATTAGTTAGCTCATCAGTTAGTGACGCCCTTTAAAAAAGCTGTTCATCAGTTCTCCTGTACATCTCTTTCAGACTGACAGCCAGTAAGCAGTACTCAGTGGTCATTTGTTGCAGGGTCATCTCAGATAAATTTCAATATCGGTCTTAAGGCAAAGCCAATACTTGATTATTTTGATCATGGGAAATCTTCATCAGATTACATGTGGGCCTGACTTGGTTCTACTGATGCTGTTGCATTCAACACTTAAAAGTGAGTGAACACATACAATGAGTGACAGAGTGTGTACATATTTAGTAAAGCTTCATATAGACATCACACCAGTCGTCAACAGTGGGTTCATTTGGGAGAGGGGAGGTTTAGAGGAGACTGGGACTACCATAATAGACTGAAACGTTGCATAAAGCTCTCTGCTGGCATATTTACAGAACACCATCACAAGAGGCTTACAGCAATGTTAACAGGCAGCTTTGTCACTGTCAATGCGATTTGGTCACATGAGGCGTACAGCTCACTTTTTATGTAATGCTGATAAGAAAGATGAAGAGGGGGGTGGGTTTAATGGAGTTTAATGGAGAGGAAACTAAGACTGTTACTGGTGTAAAAAAAGAAGTGACGACGCAGGCTTTCATCATCAGTCAAACCAATCAATTTTTACAATGGGGCGTAATGGACCAAGCATGGCAGTGGCAGTAAATTGTGTGATTGGTGGGTGTAGGCACGTGTGAATGCATGTACCCAGAGATGCAAGAACATTGAGAAACATAATGATGATGAGCACCAGGTTAATGGGGTTGTCTCAACGCTCCACAGACTCATGGCTGATAAAACCTTAGCTGACTGACGACGCCTCAGACAGGCAGCCATATTTACACTGGAACAGTAAAGTAACACTATTGTAAAATAGTCATGGAAACTCATATGTAGTACATCCAAGAAAGCTCTCACATACTAAAACCACAGTGAAGCAGTTCAGAGTGTAGAAAGGCCTTTCACCCATTTTCTCTCTGATCTGGACTTACTGTATATCCGCATATACGGC
Organism: Thunnus maccoyii; assembly: GCF_910596095.1. Lineage (NCBI taxonomy): Eukaryota > Metazoa > Chordata > Actinopteri > Scombriformes > Scombridae > Thunnus > Thunnus maccoyii. The sequence goes on along the minus strand of NC_056555.1, from coordinate 6,534,339 downwards.
AATCTGATCAGCTGACTTACTTCCAGCAGAGCAACACAACATCACAACCGGATATCCCAGTATTCATCATAGCCCCGCTGTTTCCCTGCATTGCTGTTATAAGCCCTATACGTTTACCGCCTGCCCTAAATAACAAGTGTTTCTGGCACTTTTCCCCTTTGGGGTGACAAAGGTTGAAACACTGTAATATTACAACAACAGTTAATCTTACTATGGCAGCAACTTGCTACCTAAAATTTAAAAAAAAACCCTCAATATTGCGATAAAAATGGGAAGTCTCCATGTCTCATCTCCATCACACTTACTCCAATTATGTCCTTATTTGAGCTGAGCAATCAGAATTAGCTATTAGCTAGAATTAGAATTATCAGTGCTGAGCTTATATGTATATTGAGAGAGCCGCAATTAACGTGAACGTAGTGATGTAGATACTATTTATCACATTTAGCAGTGAAAAACCCACAGAGAATTATCACCCAACTCTGTGGCTTTATGGAGCCATTTTTAGCCTCTTTTAGCTGACTTTTTTTGGTTTTCAAATAAATTCCTAAAATACAGTTACCTTCAATACTGTACATTTACTGTGTCAGCACTCTCATTAACCTGTTTCACTCTCATTAACCTGTTTCCAGCAGCAGCAGACTGCTCAGCACCACATGGCTCAGACAAAGTAAGCGGCTAGCTGGGGAATAAAGTGGAACATATAGCTAGCTACAAAGCCAGATATTTTTAATTGGAGCTGGTGGAACAAAAACAGAGCTAAAAGGAGAATGGATATTGTACTTTATTAAGCAGGTTGACAGACTCAGAATGAATGCTAATGTTGCTCTTCTGGATGTGTAAATATTGTGTCTGTTAACTTGTTTCATAGTTCTTCTGTCCCCAAGTGGCCAAATAATCATTTGACTCAGCTTCAAATTTGTAGTATCAAACATGCTACAACATGCTAGCGCTGCTAATGAATATAAAACAGAATATATTTGCGGGGAAAACTATAATACAGAAATAAATATAATAATTACTCTTATAGCTCCACAGATTCCTGCTCTTTACCTCTTACTTTTTTTCTGAGGTTTATTTAAGAGAGAAACATTTTCTCATTAGCCTTGTTTTCTCAGCACTCAAAGTTTAAGAGAATATATCAGCCTTTGAGAGAAATTTGCAGACCTGGAATTCCAAACAGACAGACAGTGAAACAGACTTACTTTTGTTTATTCATGTTTAAGAAGTACTTTGGTTTTCTTGTAAAGAAAAGATGTTAAATCTCAGAATCAGAATCTGTTTTACTAGTCGAGCATGAAAGTATACAATGAATGTGTCTTTGCGTTTGGTCCCACAAATGCAACAAATGAATAAAAGTAGAACAAGAGTAAGGTAATAATTAAAATTAAAATAAACAAAGCAGTACCAAAATTACAATACTAAAATCTGCTCCTTTGACAATACTGTATTTTGTTATGGTTATGCCAATAAAGCCATTTGAATTTGACTCACCTCACTGGATTTGAGTACCCCAAAGAGCGGATAGAGGAAGGCAGGGACCAGAGCGGCAGCACCCAAGGGAACGGCCTCAGACACCCAGTAGACTGCCGTCACCATCAGCACATACGCACAACATGCCTCCTGCAAGCAGAAAAACACACAGCGAGGAACAATGAATGCTTCATCTCCAACCAGATGAGACATAGGTTCATACTTCTTTTTTATCCTGCAACGCCACAGTGGAAAGCTCCTAGAAAAAAAAGAGCATGTTTGGCAACTTCGTAAATTTTGCTAACGTTACATTCCTGGGCCACAAATGTGTTTGTAAAGCAGAACCTGGCAGAAGGAACTGTGAGTTCAAAAAGTTTGTAAAAATCCAACATTTTACCTTTGGACAGAGCCAGACTAGCTGAGTGAGTAAAATGTCACACCATTTGTTTAATTTTGACAAAAGTCATATTAATAAAGGCTTAGGAAATGTTTTATAGTAATAACAATCAATTACTGATTATTATAATGTCATCCAAATTTTTTTTCTGGCAATTTTATTCCCCCACACACACATTCATGAGCACACACACAAATGTCTTACAAATATTACAAATTTTAGCTAGACCAGTATGGTGTGTGAGTGTTGGGAAGTGTGGTTTGTACAACAGAATACAACTGGGCTGCACACACTTTCCCTCTCTGAGGAGGTGACTTGCAACAAAGGTCCACTGCTGTAGACGGTGCGGTTATACGACATGCATCTTAACTAGTAGGCTAGTACGCCACACTTTTCCTCCCTAACAGACACTCACACACAAAAACACACACAAACACATACTGATGTTACTTTAATCTGGTTATGGTTATATAATATCAACATACCAGCCTCTCATGCTGCTTTGTTGCAACACCAGCGGGCTTAGCGACATGCTCTCCAACATTAAAAATTAAAGAGGAATCTTGTGACCTCATGAAAATTTCTAAAACTTTCATTAATCTTTTGCATCACCCAGACAGACAGTTTTATACCCCAAATATAAGGATGGGTGTTTTTGGCTTTTTATAGTGCTCAGGTCCAGGTCAACAATTAAAGCCCAAATTGCTGAAGAATATTTTGGCCAAGATCACTAACAACATCAGTCAAAATGAAGTCGACACTTCCCACTGATTCATACAGCACTGTTAGAAATGCTGTCGCTGCACATGTTTTTCAGCCATGGTTTTTAATCTGATGTTTGGATACAGTTTATTTGCCTAGTATTGCCTCCCACGTTAAAACTAAGCAGTTCCCGCTTCTGTTGCATGCTGTGTGAGCTCGTAGTACTTTTACGTAAGAGGAACATTCAGTAAAATATCTTGCCAGTAACAGGTCAGTTAATCTCAAATTAATAAACCCAGAGGGGGGAGAATTAGCCACAGGGCTCCAGGAGCATGTCCAGACCTGTTTATACCTCACAGCCATTTAAACCACGGACTTTACAGAAATAAATTACTCTAATATGACAAATCACCTGCTAAGTGTATTACATGAGACCCCTTTAAGCTTATCCCATGTCTGCTGTCCACTGTTTGATCTAAATCTTATTTAGACTTAGATGTTTTTAATACTTTTTATGGGCAGTAGTGTAATGAATGAATAGGTATATGAAAAACGACATGTCATTCTTAAGACCCCAAAATATAAATTTAATCATATAAAGGTTAAGTACCAAACTATGCCAATGAAAACTAATAAATAAACTGCCAGATATAGCCCTTTTCCATATACATGTGCTGGCTTGGCTTAACTCAGCACAGCCAAAAGTACCAATGGAGAAAGGCCAACAGAAAGGAAGTTGGGGAACACTTTTTGTAGACTGACAACAAAGTGGTTTGGCATCGGTTTGTGCTTTCATGGCACAGGATGTCAGACTTCAGTTACAGCCTGTGGTCCTTTTTAGGATGCTTTACTGTGGATTTAACTTGGCAAGAGGAAAAAGGTGTTTCCAGGCTGTAGGCACAGCTGTTGGATTAGACTGAGAAAAGTACAGGGTGTTTGGGTTCTTAACCAAAGGGGCTTCATCAAAGAAAATGTTATAATCCCCTCACAACACATACAGACTTCATAAAGAGAGAATATATGATTTAAAACATTTTTCTTAAATACAGTTTTTGTTACATTTTTGAAAGGTATTTTTCCTGACAGCTTTTATGTCGCACTGAACTGAGCCTCTGGATCCAAAATCATTTTTAATGGCACATATTCTGCACATTTCCAGGTCTATATTTTTAATCTGGGGCTCTGCTGGAAAATCTTTGCATGATTTACAGTTCAAAAAAACTCCTTACATTTAACTCATGCTGATTCTTTACGCCCCATCAGTTCAACCTCTGTCTGGAACAGGCCGTTTTACCTCCTGTCTCTTTAAGGCTCCCCTCCCAATGAACCCACTCTGTTCTGATTGGTTAGCCTCCGGAAGCTGTGTCTCGGCCAACTTCCGGCAGCTACGTAAACAAACAGTAGCAGTAGGATTTCACTTCTTTCATTCGTTCTATACTTAAGATATCAACTTTGCAAATACATCTGTACATGTTTGAGTTGAAATTTGATCCGAAATATGAGAATGGACAAAATGAACAATGCATGGAAAAACCAGGCAGCAGGTTGAAGCCCTGGCTTTTGACTTGCAGGGAGCATTTCTACATTTCTTCTGGAACTTTGACCCTATTTAACATAGATATCTGACATCATAACAGTATGTAAATAACAGAAAATCATAAAAAGCATAATATGTCCCATTAAAAGAAGCATTGCTACCAATTTATCGTGTTTAGACACGATAAATTGGTAGCTGACAATGATCATGATGTTAACTGCAAACTGTATTTATTAACACTTCCACATACTGCAGTTCAGTCAAAAGTTGTTTTTGCTCATTATCAGCTAGCCTTCCAGTGTCTTTCTCCATTTGTAGTTTTAATAGTTTTAATCAGCATGTCTGTCTCAAACAGAATCTCACAGGAAACATGAGATAATCGAGGAGCCTGCCTGATAACAGGATTACAGCAAAACACAGGGTCTGACTGTTGATCCATCGGTGAGGAACGGAAAGAAGAAGAGATGTTGGGGCAGATTGGGAGGTTAAATGAGCAGATAAAAAGAGACAAACATGACTGACAGAGGACAAGACACACCACCAGAGAGAGAGATAGACCACATGGTCTGATTCAGCAGTTACTGATCATTGATTATTGGTCTCTGTTTATCAGAGGATAGTTGCCACACAAAGACCGCAGCTTCAATCAGATCCTCAAACATTCATCAGTGATTCATTTTCACTGTTCAAGTTTTGCAAGTTAAAGCCAAAGTGCTGGGTTAGCAGAGAGGCAGGAATCACTGAGTCGCTGATGCAACCGCTGCGATAACCAGACTTTATCCTGAAACGTGTCAAGGAGCAGATGTCAATACATGCTGGTATCCTGATGGAAGAAAGCCTGAGTTTGCTTTGAGGTCAGAGCAGATTTTGAGGTTTGTTTCCATGTGGGAAATAAGAAGGTTAACGCGCGAAGTAATTGTTCTTCAAATCATTTTAGTTCAAGAAGAGTGGGGTCAGATTTTTTCTCCCTACCTGCAGATTATTTTCAGACTAACGGAAGTGTTTAGGGAAATAGGGAATGACAGGAAGACAACAGCTGCTGATGCCAAAAAGCGGGATTTTTTTTTTTCTTTTAATTAGGCGAAAGTTCACTTAATTTTCTGAGGCTGCAAAAGAATGTGATGCTGGAGTGCCTGAGGTGAAATGGACAATGTTCGTGTGGGATTTTGTGTGTGATTGTGTGTGTGTCGCAGCAGGCTTCACTACTTTTACACTGCCAAGGCTAAAAGGTTGAAGCCCCAGTGGAGCTTTTTAGACCAATCACATCAAGTTTTTCCATTACACAGCACAGTCTTGGGCATTTGGTGGCAAATTGGGATTTTAAAAACAATACTTCGTTACTGCACAAGACACTATAAGTCAATATACAATGAACTGAAGGGGGAACACCTGCTCTTAGAGGTGTTAGATCAGATAAAGTTTACAGGATATGCATTGTTCTGGAGGGCAGTTACAAACAAAGTATATTGATGTTTAATTTGTTGGACTGTGACCAGAGTATCTCAGCTTTTTTTCCCACTCTGCTATCTTTATACACTGGGCCTACTTTTGCTACAGCAGGTCATGACTGTGAAGTGTGAAATTAACTTGTGAATGCATATAAATGTCTACATTTATTGATTATTTAAATGAAATGTTTTTTTATTGTTGCATTTATTTGATACTGACTTTGTTTTTAGGAATACAATTCTCTCTGGGAAATGTGGCTGCTGAGGAACAAACGTTCCCCCGCTGAAACGCTTCCAGTGTACATTTGATTTGCAATAAAGACGTGACGCAGCTGAGGTGCAACCATAACGTGACACAGTGTCAAAGTGTCAAAACAAACCTAACTGGCAGATATACTAACAGATAATTGTGATAGAGCCAGATGTGGCTTCAGGGATTTTCATGATGCAGCTGCAGTCTGCAACATGTGGGTCTAAAACTTCATGACCTAAGAACAATTCTGATTCAGATGAGAGAGAAGTTTCCATCAAACCCCAAAGTTTTAAAGCTGACAGGACAATCTTTGTCTCAACATGTAACACAAGCCCATTGATTGTCTCATCAACTCTCTGTTATCTGTTGTCAGCTTAGGAAATGGAGATGATTGGTATTTAGAAAAAAAACACATAGTAGCTTAAAGACTCCTGATAGGCAGATCAGGTCACAGCTGCTCTGGAAGAAACCTATATTCCCTGAACCAATCATCAGAGAGCTAAATGGCATTTTGCAGAAAGATTCACATGCAAAACCAGATTCACAAATAAAAGCAAATACATACTGCATGAGTCAACCCCAAAACTATTTCTTATAAATGTGTAAAATGAAATGAGATGTGATGTAACTATACTGCAAAACCATTTTTAATGGAATGATCTGCTTTGTTCTGTCTCTTTCCACAAAAGAACCTACATATTTTTCTTTTTAAACCATCAAATATAAATGTTATTAAAGTTTTTAAAAAAGCTCTTCCAAGCCTTTATGTTTGTGTGATGATGACAATATTCCTCTTCTGAATTGGGAGGACAGAAAAACAGTAAGATTAACAATTCAGGACAGACAGATGACAAATACCTTTATCATCAAACTACATTGCACTTTTATTCATATGAGTAATACATGGAGTGTCTGACACATCTGTATCTGTACAATCAGACTGGATACACATCTTATGACCATAACAAAAGATGATAGGGTGATTTTCTTGAATGTTCACTGTTTTTATTTGTAATTTCTTATATAACATGTTTGTATCATAATCACCTTTTTTCTTACTCAGCTGTTTTTATTCATAATTAGAAACTCAAATGTCTTTACATCATGCCAATAACGCAAATTGAAATTGAAATTTGAAAAAGAGAAACACTAAATATAGACAAAATAATATCTACAAACATTATAACATCACCCACACACACACACACACTGGGAATCAGAATTCATGTAGAATCAAGATACTTAAGAGGTACAATGTACTAGTGTAAATTTAAAAAGTAACTGCTGCAGCCCAGGGAACATGTATTTGTACCTGTCTTGCTGGACTCACTCCTGCTTCATGCTTTAACTGGTTTACAGCCAAGCTTTTAATTTATATGGGGATGCAAAATGGCACAAACAAGAAAGCGTGGTTACTGAGCATTGTGCATGTGCTGCCATTGGTTCTGCATTTCTGTGTCTTCTCTCTGTCCCTCTCTCTCTCTGACCTGGCCTGACTGCATCCAACAGATGTACTGTTCTGCTGCAGCTGGACACAGTACCGCTCCAAACACACGCACACACGTGCTCTTGCTCCGAACCCCTGTCACATTCCCAAAACAGTCTGGGGTCCCTGGTGTCGTAAGGAAGCCACGTGGGGTCAAAATCCTGCGTGGTGGTAGATTGATTATATAACTTAATTGCTTGGATTGTTTCTTTCTTTTTCTTTGTAGTGAAGTTTTTGTTCTTTTGTTCTTTCTTGGCCTCATCCTGCGCCATCTACTCCTGCCAAACATCCACCACCACTCACATAACAGCACGGGCTCCTGGACGCTGCACTGATTGGCTGACAGACAACTTGCGAGCACATAACAGTTTCTTTGAATATTAATGATGTTATAAGAAACACAAACACCTGTGACACAGAGGAGCTCATTTATAACACAATTTATAACCCTCTTGCACCATCATTACACGTTGCTTAGCAACTACCTCCTAGGTGTTACTTTCATGTAAATGTTGGTAAAAACTGGTTTCACATGTTTAATTCATAAAGACATGATGAAAGGGAAATGGGAAATACAAGATTTGTTGAATATGTGTGTTCCTTTGTCTTTGTTAAACTGGAATGTTTCAGTTGTTTTTAAGTGGTGAGAATTCATACAAGTTAAAGCCTGATTACTGGAATAGATATTTGTATGAAAAGGGATTTTTTGGTGTGTGACACAAATGTGGACCATTTAGACGGCTGACTATTGGAAAACATTATGAAAGATCGTTTTGAAGCTCAAATTTGTGTTTCCTGTTCGCCACCATCTGTGTCAGTTACTGAAGACACAAAAATTGAAACCTGGTCAGACGTTTCTCAGGATATGATATGGAAATGAAATACTTTTCACAGGAAATCATGCAATCCGGCATGCGAGTGTCTTAACAAGTAAGGAGGGTTTTAGCTGCTCCACTTAACAGACTGCTGACAAATCACGCAGGTCTGAGCCTCACTAAACATGATCCTATATTAATTCCAAAATCCAACGTACAACTCCCCTGAATCTGAAAGCTTGACACGCAGCAGACAACTCATTCTTCAAACTCACCAAACTGCAACAAATTTACAAGAGCAGTATTTCTGGGCCGTGCAAACTGACTCCCTGGAATGTCTGGGAGCCTCACAGTGAACACGAGATTGCAGAAAGTCACTGCACCTGGCCAAAAAACTGTCCTGCACATATTCTAACCCCCCGTATAACTAGAAATTGACATTTTGACATTTAAAAAAAAAAACAGATCTAACAAAGGTGATACGTTTTAATTAATGAGCTTTAGAGTTGCTGGAAGCCATATTTTTAACTTTGAAGCGAACCAGGCTAGCTGTTTCCACATGCTTCTAGTCTTTGTGCTAAGCTAAGCTAATTAACTCCCAGTTGTACCTCCATATCAAGTGTAAAATATGAGAGTGGTATCAATCTTTTCATATAACTTGGCAAAAAGTGAACTATTGCTTCAAAACACTATGAAAATTTGAAGGCTATGAAGGCTAAATATGAGAATGAACAACATGACACGGTTTTGTATATTTCTTATTGCATTGGACATTTCTACTCACACAGCACAGTGCTGCAACAAAACTTAATCTCTGCGTGTCATTGAGCCTAACACACAGGCAGCTACTCTGTGGCTTGGCAACACTGAGAAACACATTTTATTCCAAAAGACTGGATTTGTGCTGATTGAGATAATCCTATTGTTTCCACTGCAATTTCACTTCTCTGGAAAATCTTTCTAAAAACAAGCGTGAGCTACATGGCAGAGTAAGACAGATCTTTTCTTTTTCACCCAAAAAAAAAAAGAAACTCATGAGTCTAAATGAGTATCAAGTTGTTCACTCTCCCCCTCCACCCCTCCTCTCTATTCCACTGATCTCCATCTCATCAACATGTCGCGACATCTCCTCTCCACACACACTGCTCAGCTGATGATCGGGACAACTCAGGACAAGCATTCATCAAAACAGAAGACAGTGTGCCTTTTGATTGATTCTCTCTCTCACTCACACACACACACACACACACACACACACACACACACACAGCAAAATCCCATCAGCTCACTACAGCCATCAGCAGCAACCAGGAGCCTCAACATCAACAGATCATCTGGATGTTTTTTTTTACAGCTGTGCCGGATGTTTACTAGGTATTTATTAAAATTAAATTATCTGGTTTATTTGATTATGACTGAGTAACTCCTGCTTTTTTTTAAAGAGTATAATAATACTCTAATAATAATAATAATTTAAAAAGAGTATAAGCAGTATATGTGGTAGTTTAATGTTGCAGTTTTTGCCTCTCAAGAAATGAGTTCATTGTGTCTTTGTTGCACTCACTGGTACATTAATCACCTATTAGACCCATATTGCACCCAGGGAGTAATTTCAAGTGATTTGGTCTTGAATGGCACTCATATCTGCACCAAGTCCATTGGTGTAGGTAATCTCCAGTTGAATACCTTTAGTATAATATTCTAGTTGTTTAGTTTGTCATGTTAAAATCCAACATAACACAGTACATCTCTCTTATTTATAAGATCACTGACTGACAGAAGTTTCTTTTCTGTTCTGTTTTTCTATTTATATTAAGAAAATGATTATGTCTTTCATTTACTCACGCTGGTGGGGTGGATGAGCGGCAGGGGAAGCAGGGACAGTGGAATGAACACCACAACGATCAGCTTCCTCGCCTTCCACAGCTTCCTGAACAGATCCATCCTGGCTGCGGCCTCTAGCCTCATGGGTGACCCGGGGCTCTGGGTCGGACCGGTCACAACACAGCAGAACCGGGCGTGAAAGTCACCAACAAGGCCGACGGGGGAAAGTCTCGAACCGCCACAGACCTTGGAGAGCTGGAGACCTGAGAGCGCGTGAAGTTCTGCTTTGGCTGTGCGCTTTTACGCACAGACCGCGAACGGTGACCGGACCTGTGTGTGTCTCTGTGAGGTGAGTGGATTTGCCTGAACTTTCCGTCAAATCTGAATTTTACTTAAACCGTGTCTGACTCTCGTACCATGCACTACTCCGGAAACCCCTCTCTCTCTCTCTTCCTCTGTGTGTTTGATGTTGTTTGAAGCGTCAGGTAAGGCTGCCGGCACATTTATGAGGCTGGATAGGTATGCTAATTAACCACAGCTTTGCCCCCACCCTCTGGTTGTGTCACATCCAATCAGGGTTGAGTAAAGTTTGCATAAGGGTGTGGGTGTGTGCGTGTGCATGGGTCTAGTAGTCAGAACAGAACTTTTTTTCAAGAACTTTTCAACAAGCATATTAGGGGTAAGAGGGGAAAACTGTGGACATAATAAAATATTAGAATATCAGGGATGCTAGATAAAAATGGAAGTCCGCAGAGATAAATTAGAAAGACAGACAGGATAATTTTACAGAATACTTGAGGATTGATGAAAAGGAAGCATTACAGGACACAACAGCAGATAAAAATGACCATATCGACCATACAGCATGCTATAGGGCTATATAGGGCTTTATATGTGTGTATGACCAATTTTTTGTTACATGATTAATTAATGATGAATTAAATTAATTCGTTTCATTTAATCATTTGGTTTAAAATCATATAATCCTAAAAAAGAAAAGTTATCAATATAGCACATTTTATACTCAAAGGCAATTCAAAGTGCAAAAATGCATTAAAAACAGCATAAAAACATTGAACTGATAACCACGCTCAGAGTAACACACAAGGATCACAGGGGTCCAGGATGAGAACCACTTAGTCAGGCTGCAGTCACACACTGCTCTCTAGAGGACCCAGAATGTCTGTGCAAGCAGGTATGTTTCTCAGATAGAAACCTGGTGGAGAACTACTCCAAATAGGACTTGTGACATGACACACTATAGGAACAAATTTCACCACTAAAACAGAGTTATTAATTAGAAAATGTACCATACAAGCACAACATATACTGATATTATGAAACTAGATTTTAACTCCAGAATATGGAGTTAATAATGCAGGTGTTGCTTTAAGGCTCCTATCATTTTAATTCATAATGTGCATTAGTGGTTCAAACAGTATTAACAAGAACATTTGCAGTCGGTTGTCAATTAAATAATAAGAAATTATTTCTTGCATTGTTTGAGCCTTTGGGCCCCCTGAGGGATCAGTTGCCTGCTTTGCCCAGTTGGTAATCCAGTCTCATCATCACTGGCTTCTTTTTTCTTTTAGCAATGCAAGCAGCATGGCTCTTGGGATGGCAATGCCAGTCGGTTGGTCCACCATTTTGGCCACCATGAGGTTGACATTTATGGTTTTGAGTGAAATGTCTCAACAACTATTGGACAGATTTATTACCATGAAATTTGGTACAGACATCCATGTCCACCTCAGGATGAACTGTGATAACTTTGGTGATTCCTTAACTTACCATCTAGCCTCATCATCAGCTCAAAGTTTTAATTGGTCCATGATCAAATACCTGCAATCAAATTACATTCTCATCAGTTTCAGCTGTGCTTGCTAGGTGCTAAATTATTGATGTTAGCATGCTAAAACACTAAACTAAGATGGCGAACATGGTAAACACTATCTGCTAAACATCAACATGTTAGTGTTGCCTTTGTGATCATGTTAGCATTTAGAGTAACTCTTTACTTTAAGTCCCCTTGTTTAGCATTTATAAGTAGTATATACACATTTATTAAATGGTTTGTAACCCACTATAATGTCGTTATTAATAGATATAAAGACATTCTAAGGGTCAACATTTATAACTTCTCCTCTGAAGGTATAATTCATATTTTCACATTATTACAACTGTGTTTTGCTAAATTGTCATAATTTGTTTATACACCAGCCTCCACTTATGGATGTCCTGAGGAGGAGTGAATCTTTACATCACTTCATTTTCCATGTTTGCACTTATCATAAAGTTCACTACAGGTCAATAAAGTGATATTTTCTTGCCAGGAACGACCTCAGTCAGAAATTACAAAACACCTTGAATGCACCGGGCTGATTTAAGGAATGAAGGCCATGAATTATGTGGCCTTTAAACTCACCAATTAACCAAATAGCTTTTCCTGCATTGTGTAATGAGGATTAATTCTTAGCTTCTCGTCCAGCAAACAAAACCCTGGCTGACTGGTGAAAGCAAGGAGACATTTAAGGGGATTATCCACTCAATCTGTTGAGATGTTTGAAAGTGGAGAAGTGAGATTTACCACAATAATGACATGTGAATGACAGAAATTTTCTATTTTAATGTTATTGAGTTTTTTAAAAAAATGTTTAGATTAAACCTCAAAAGTTGTCAATCAGTGAAATAGGTCTTTTTTAAACATTTCTGTAAATCAACAGACACACTTGATCAATTAAAAACACCAGAGTCAATTATTATCTACACACACACACAAACACACACACACACACACTGGTATGGATATAACTTATAGAGATGTATCTACAAGTTACGTCAATTTTGGTGCGTGTGTTTCTCCTCTTCGTGGGACCTTTGAGGTTACATAACCCAATCAGTGCTAGCTAATTCTCTCTAAACCTCTTTTAGACTTAAACTGTGTTAAACTTTATCAATGGTTTCACACCTCACACAGTTTCCAATGTGTGTGTGATCCTGGGCAGTGCTAAAACATTCTCACATGTGATTGTGTCACTAAACAGGCTTCAAAAAGTGCAGTAGATGTGCACATCCAATAAAATTCAAACAGGTGCTGGACCAAAGAAACAATATACGAAAAAAAGATGAAAATCCGCACATTGTAGCTCCCTTAGATGCAGTTTAATAAGACATCTAATTCACACAGGGCAGTGCTAAAGCATTCTCACATGTGATTGTGTCACTGGACAGGCTCTCATCATCAGAGAAGTCGTCACAGGACTTTAAGTGAACAGCCCGTTGCATTTTTCTAAATATGTATATCAGCAAGACTGAATAAAAATAATCATTTTTCAGCAAGAACTGATCACTCCGTCTGCTGTCACACACTAACAGTGTTTGTCTTAACTCACCAAATTAATAAGTGGAAGTCACACCAGGCTTCCTGTAGGCTGACAACTGCCTGCAGTGCATCTCAGCAGGAGAAGTTGGTAATTCCATCATTTGGCGAGTCCTTTAGTTCCTCCCTCTGGTTTTGATTGGATAAGAGGCTGGCTGTGGTGCCACTGCCTCTTGTTTGTGTTGCCTGTCTATTAGTCCGCAGGGCTATGATTGCTGCCAGACACTCATGAGAATGCTTGTTTTATGTTCATATATGATGATCTAAATGCTGCTTCAGTGCTATAGTCAGTATAAATCCAACCCTCTATAGTCCAAAAATGCACTAAAAATAATGCATACAGTACGCTGTAAGCTACCATCTTTTCATATGAACCCTTTGTAAAACCCTGGTTTGCCGGATGAGGAGCTGTCCAGCCTGCTGTGGTGCTGAATACTGTATCAGCAGCTTGTTTTCCTTCACCCATATGTTAGTTCAAGTCAAATGTATTTTTGGCTTAAGTCACCAGTGTCAGTCACAGCTGGTGTTTGCTCTGTCACAATGCCAATGGCTCCATGTCATGTGGAGACACTGAACCACACAGTCAAGGTGCATAAGGGAGTGGAGATCAAGCTGCAATACTACCTAAGAACCACAAGATGGAGATGTATGCCTTCCCGGGGTTTGAGTTAAGAGCTGAAATGTGCTGCTTTCACATCCAATATGTAAATACTGAACAAGCTTTAGTTAATACCAGCATCCAGCCTCCTCTCTGTCTGAACTGAAAGAGGATGTATTTTAATTCAATTAATTTGTGTTAGACTGTGGTTGTATAAATGTACACTGCTGAGACAAGCGTCCTAATGGAGAAATTGAAAAACTGCATGTTGTAACAGTAACCATTCATTTGAGATGACAGAAGGATTTTAAAAGTATTTAGTCCTTGGTTTAGGTTTTTTAGTGTTTCTTCAAACATTTATTTGATTTGGTGTGTTTTACCTCGTCAAGGTCAGAGATGTTTTTTTAAAATCATTTTTAGGCTTTTTAGCACTCTGTTGGTCGCCTTTGCTGTTACTAATGGAAGAGGGGGAAGGCATTTCCCTCTGGATTACAGCTTAGTGAAAGACCTGAAATGTAAATAGAAATGTAGTGGCAGATTGCAGCAAACTCTGACCTCAGATTAGGACACAGGAGTCACATCCAAAACCCATATGACACACACATAATCATAAGCAGACGCAAAGCACACGCACACACACCAAAATATAAATCCATCTCTGTCTGCCAGTTCCCCAAACACACACACACACACACACAACTTTTAATCTTTTAGATAGACAGATAGACAGATAGATAGATAGATAGATAGATAGATAGATAGATAGATAGATAGATAGATAGATAGATTAAATTCTGATTCACATTAATGCTTTTTTAACACCAATTATTTCCTTGATTTCAATATAAAATGGTTAAAATACGCTGCAATTTTAAAATTTCAAAGGTGAAATTTGAAGTGAATTCCTAGTGTAAGCTTTATATATTCAGGTGCCTTCCTGCTGCTGCACTCTCATTGACCTTTCTTGGAACAATATTGACTAATCACTTTCTTACTGGTTGCAGCCAGGTCCTGCAGCGCAGTTTAAACGGAAGATCAGTCAAGCTACAGGGGTCCCAAAGTCTCCCAGACTCTTAGAGTGTCACTGTGCATTTACGTGTTTATCTGTCTGACTTCTGATTTCTAATCTGCCATCGCTGCTCGCCTCCCAAATTAACCTCAAAGCTGCAGGGAGTCACCCAAAGCTCGGATGTTCACTTAAATCCTCAGAGTGCAGATTTACAACCAGTTCACTGTTTCTGTCTGAGGAGTTGAGCAGAGATCTGCATGTACGTAAACCAAACCATATGCGGATTACAGTTTGTTAAAGTTTCTCTGGTTCAGATTTTTCTTTCCTTATTTTCTTCATGTTTCATTATTTTATACATCTCTCTTCAGCTGCTGTGATGGCCCATTGTCCCCACACAGATCAATAACTTCATCTTATTTCATCTCTCATATTTACCTCAGTGATGGAGGAGCAGCGTTTTGAAATTCTCAACATCTCCAAGTCAATCAACCGGTGTGTGTGGTATTTTCTTCCTTAAAAAGTCATTTTTATTCCCTTCAAACAAATGCATAATTATCTGTAAGAAACATGTTTTCCCACCAATACTACCACACATCAAGCACTACAAACCAAACACTTCCATTAGTGCTCAAAGACACTCCAGCAGAGGTTGCTTCTGGAGGATTATTCCCCAGCTGGTCCAAGGATTTCAACCAGCCACCTCCCAGTCCTGATCCAACCTCCTTGCCCTTCAAATCCCCTTCCGTCTTGTTTGACCCCTGCTTTCCCTCTCTGGGGTCAGATGTGGTTTGTCACAGCAGGAATCAATCAGAAGCCCCTAAGAAGTTCAAGACACCACCGGTGCTCACAGGAAAAAAAAAAAGAAAAGAAACACTTCAGCAAATGTAAAGTACTTTCACTGCAGTAAAGCAGGAGAAGCATCAATCCAATCAGTGAAGATTTTTCAATCTGCAGAACCCGACTGTGCTGTGAGAGTTGTTTACTGATGGTATGATGGTGTTGTGGCTGCGAGAGCTGAGTTGTATGCAGGGCACATGTACTGAAAGTTTTGAGTCGACTTAGTTTGGGAGCAGATGGGTCTAGAGAAGCAAGAGGCATGAGGCCAACGGAGTGAGATTGAACAACAGATTCTAATAATAAGTATGGAAGATGAAATTACTCATAAAGGTTTGCTTGAAGAAAGAGTTTTTAAATTGTTATCTTAGGTTTGTAAGCTTGCACATTTAAGTACTGTTAAACAATAGTCAATTAAATAGTTTATAAGGAGGAGCTGAAAGACACTAAAACCCTCCGTAGAGCTGTCATCACTACGAGAGACTCCTTTCACATTTGGTGTGGTCATTTGATCCTTTATTAATATAAAAAATATTGATTAGTGCTGCTTTTTTTGGAAATCAATTAATAAACTTGCAAAATAGAGTTTTAGGAGACATAAACCTGAATGTTAAGACTTTCAAGCCCATACCTGAATACACACACTTTTAGAACTGAGTTTACAAGTGCAAACATAAATCTAACAGCTTACATGTATAAAACTCTATTTTCAAGAACACCTTTAAGAAAGATTTCATATTCTATAGATATGTAAAACTGTTTGTGGATACCAGTTGTACATAGCACAAATACCTTTATCACCATGTTTTGTTTCCTTTGTCACAGAGGTTCAGATGAAGTCATGTTTTTGTTTGTCACATCTTATGTCTAAGATTTCAAGAAAAACTTTAATTGAATCATTTCTTTGGATTGTTATGACAATCTGAATGTGGGATTTCCACCATTAGAACATGTTTATTTGTTATGCCATGTGAGCACAGTGCTAACAGCACATATTGATCCATTAAACTCAGTATATGTTTGTTGTGTTTGCCTGCAAAGTAAAATCATGGATCATTTCTGACAAGCAAAACAAATTTTTTAACTCACACATGCTTTTCCAGAAACAGCGTGTACCAAAGTGTTTTAATGAAATAGTGTCGATGGAATAAACACAATTAAAGTTTTCCAGGCGATGGAGAGAGTATCAAACTGACAGCCAATCAGATCTGCCTTCTGTTCATCGCTGCCTCATTATTCCCTGATTTCTCATAAGGATTTCTTCAGATCTCCATCATTTGAGCCGCTGCCACAGATTACTTGAACCCCCCTGTGAAATGCTGTCGTGTCCTTCATTTACCTCTGTGATCCTATTTCCATATTAAGCTCTGGTTATTGGCTTTTTAAATGTTGCTGTGCTCCACACACACAAACGCAGAGAAACGTAAAT
The DNA here is from genome assembly GCF_910596095.1 of Thunnus maccoyii. Taxonomy (NCBI): domain Eukaryota; kingdom Metazoa; phylum Chordata; class Actinopteri; order Scombriformes; family Scombridae; genus Thunnus; species Thunnus maccoyii. The sequence continues at coordinate 6,517,155 of NC_056555.1, read as the reverse complement.
ATCCAAACTTCCAAAGTGTCACAGTATAACATGTGCAAATACATGCAGATCATATACATGGGTTCAGACTCTGCATACACACAGTGTCTGCATCAGTATGTGTGTTTGCATGTGTGCATGAACAGAGAAGCTAGGGGGAGAGAGAGAGAATTGCATACACACATACACACATAGATGACTGTGTGAAAAGTCTGAGTGTGTGTTGGTGTGTTGTGTTTTTCTATTATATAACAGTATTTAATGTGCTCTAAGATATCGTATTAGGGATTAGGTTGATAGTGACAGAGTTGCAGATTGCCACTGCCTCTATTTGGTTGTTTGTGTGTGTGCACAGACAGACGTCTAATGTTCAATACTTCTCATACTAACCACACTTTACACGCACATAGTGTTATTATTCATCAAAACAGAGTGAGCCTGTGTTTCCTCTGTCTGGCTGATAAGTAGAAGAGGACTATCTGTCTTTTTTATGCAGTGATGTTTTTTTCAGACATCAGAATTTTAAATTATTAGAACATTTTCCAGACGGCTGTATACAGAATAAGTCATTCATAGTTCCCCAGGCTCGCCTTTTTTTCTTTCAATTTTAAACAAAAGAGGAGTAATTAATTTCCTTTACACCATCTCCAAACTGTGAAAGCTGGTTTTGATATTCTAGCGGGCTAGCGATAGCAGCTGTGCAAGTACAGCAGCGACATGGAGTATGGCTTACATTTCAGTATGTACATATTAAAGCTGCTCTAGTCAATATTTTCACTTTAACAGGTGTTAAAACAAATGATTATCTGTAAAGTTAAAGCTGTCACAAACTCACAGAACATTATCACACAACTCTGCAGTTCACTTCAGCTCTACAGAAAGTTTTTAGCGTCTTTCAGCTCATTGTTTTGGTTTGACAGCCCGCAACTTCTCTTGTTTGGTTCAGTGTCACAACTCAGTTAAACTTCAGTAAAAAATAAATTCTAAAAAACTCACTGTACACTACCTGCCAGGGACCAAACTGGAGACAAAATTAGCAACTAGCTGGTGAACAAAATGGAGCATTTAGCAGCTACATTACAGCTATTTAGCCATGTATTTCTGTCAGAAGATGGTGGAGGGCAAAACAGAGAGTGAAAAGGAGAGTGAATGTTGAACATACATTTGTACGGTGGCCAGAAACACCACTTCAAATGAATGCTAATGTTACTTTGCATCTGCTGGATGTGTAAGAATTCAACTGTTTTATATGTTGTGATTACAGCTTGTTCTGCTGCCCCCAAGTGGTCAAAAACTGTGCTTTAAACAGTTAAACTGCATTTTGTAAAACTACAGCTTTTTATTTTTCTTGTTGCAGTTTTAATGCAAAAACTGTCATGGTAAGTTGTCCCACCAGATCAGATCACTCATGCTGTGCTGACTATTTTATTGCAGAGACTCGTGTTACAGTAAATGCACAATTTAAAAAAAAACAAACCTTAGTTTCACGTTCCAGTTGAACGAAGAATGAAGAGTGACGGCCCGGGTACAAATGTGAATTTCATCCGTCTCATCCATTTCTGCTTGGCTGCCTCCTTAATCCTCATAATCCTTCTCACAAGTGCTATCCACTCCAGCTATTGGTAGGACGCATTAACACACACAGACCTGCTGGCAGACACTGTTGTCTCAAAAGTGTGAATGGCATCATGAATATCTGTCAACACCAGTTGCTTTCTGTTTCCCTTTCTCATGTCTGACATTCACTCAACCTTCCTGTTTTGTGCCGTAAAGCAGTCCAGCTCATTTCCTTTGATGATCTAATTTGTTTGCACTTGATATACATATAGTATGTTTTATATTTAATGTGGTTATGGTTTATTAATGTTAAAAATGCTGCAAGTAGCATATTAAGGACGCTATATATTATTGATTCTTGACGTTTACTCTGTATGCAGGCTTTATAGTAAATACTTGTAATTGATATCTGATCAAACTGTGAAAGATGTGAAAAGTTTGAAATATGTCAAACATAAGAAAAATAAAACCAAGTACTTGAGATAATACAGTAGATATACTTAAGACAGTTATACTGTACAGTTAGACAGTTATACAAGTACCGACTGAGTGATGAACTTAGGTAATAATTCATTTCACCTAACTGGATGGAAGCTCCTTGTATTCTGCCATTTTACTATAATTTCCACAATAGTAAACCACATTCTTGCTGAACAATAGTCAGTCATCATATTGGTAGAAAAAGCCCAAGTATGGTATACTTAAGGCTGGGTTTATATTCATGAGTCCAAACAACTCAGTGCATATTGTATATATGAGGTAAGCTTGTTACTGTGTACAAAATCCCATAATGTCTGAGCTGTACCTCATTCAGCCACATCACCATCATAACAACAGTTAAGAACATCCTCATGAGCAATATGGCTTTTACATAATACATACATGTATGCTGTCGAAGGAGTGAATGTCAAATTAGTGCATACAAGAAAATAAGAAAAAAGCAGAGTAGGAACAGAATGAAATCATGTATCAACATCCATTTTCCATGTTTCTGATCCCTGTGTACCTGACAAAGAGCCAATTCAGGCTAGAAATACACTTTTCCTAATGTAAAAAAATGCACACAATCCCACAATTAAAGCATGTCTTTAACCAGTCAGATTGTGTGATTTCAACTCCTGAATTGAAGTTGGGCGTTTCATGTGATATAGGCTGAATAAGCATCAAAACCAAGCCTATAATAGGCTTTAATATAATAAAATACTTGATATTATACAGGAATTAAGTTTAGAGACTGGACAAGTTCAGTCAATCAGTTGACTGTCTTAAGGCTTTTAACTTGCATAAGATATGTAGTGGTTGTTCATTGAAAGCTGCATTATAGTTTTGTTGTGTTTTATGTTTTTTTTTGGCCAGCTGGGTGTAGTGGAGGAAGCTGAAAACACATCACCAGAAAAGCAAAGCAACAAGCTAAAAGAGACTAAAAAGCTCTGTAGAGTTGAGGGGAACAGCAGAGTTGGGCAATAATTCCCTCTGTGTCAGACACTTCAATGTCTTTCTTTCACATTACACTGAATATATAAATAAGTGCATCTTTAAAGTTCAGTTTTTATACCCAGAAATCATGTAACTTGATGCCGAGGAATTACATTCCCCCTTCACACAGTAGCTGGTGGTGGATTTGGTGTTTGGCTGAGATTTTCACTGGAAAGAGCGTTCACTTATCACTATCTATAATGAAGTTCTGTATTTTGCTCCAACATTTCAATTTGTCACTTCATGTGCATTAAGAGCATTTCCCAGCATTAATTAAACCCTGACACTTGAAACCACTGTCTCTGTTCCAGCCTCATTTTCTGATTTACACTGATAGGACGGTGTATTTTTACCATAAAAACGTTGCCTAGTGCAGCTATAATTTGATGGCTTAAAATAAAGTCTTGGATCAGTCGTTTGAAGCCTTTCCTGTGTCCACTTTGGCAAAGCTGTGGCTGTAAATAATGTAGTTTGCTGCAGCAGAGCCCTCTGCGTCCCCGTTTACTGGCCGAACATTTGATAGATGGCAGTTTTCTCAGGCTAAAAGCGCCGGATCTCACTTCATCTGTCTTTCTTTTCCAATCTCTCGCTGTCTTTCCTTCTCTCTCTGATTGTTTTCCTCCCGATCTCATGTCATCGCTCACTCTGTCTGCCCCTCTCTCACTCCTTAATCGCTCTCCAGCTCTGCCTCTTTTCCTTTCTCTCGCTATCCTTCTCTCCTATTTTTGGTCCCACATGCATCAATTATTCATGTCTTTGCATGGACTTTCTGACTAGAGAGCTATCAACAAGAGCTATCAAGTTGATATTACACCTGAGCATCTACCTGTAACACGCACAGTCCCACATGAGGATGCATGCACACGCACATACAGCTACAACACACACACACACACTCAGAGACACAGGGGAAGATACAGTAGGCAGGTACTACAGTCACGTTTTTCATCACATGGATGGAAGTGAAAAATACCAGAGATTCACAAACAGTCATGTTGAATTTATTAAGCACCAGAGAAACTCTTTACACTCAAGGTTGTCTGTGTCAGCTATCAGTTTATAATCAGTGACTGTGGGAGAAGTCACCCTGATAATTATATGACAATGGGGGCAAACATTCATCTGACTTGAGAGTATTTTGTGGGAAAGCTACATGGTAGATAAGTATGAAGAAAGGGCAAATGATAATGGAAGACTAGCAAATGCATATTTTCTGAGTTCAGCTTGTGCTACAAGAAATTAGTGCAAACACATCAGATTGTGAGCAGAGTGAAATTTGTGGGTTGGCTGGCAGTGAAAGCAAATATGTTAATTAGCTCTTTAAAACATAATTTAAAAGGAGTTTATAATGCATTCTAAATACAGGCCAGACTGTCATTCTGCCTTTAAATTAACTCTTTAATAATAAAGGGGTTTGTGTGTTGTATACCAGCCACATCTATAAAAGTCGACTTAAATTGTAAGTTTTCTTACCGTGATACATCCAACTGCTCCTAAGTCTTATTGTACTGTAAACATCAAGGCTAAGACGGCCAGCCAGAGGATCCAATAGCTGATGCCAACTGGATCTGTTGTCATGGTGTTTGGTGGTCCTTCCATGTACAAATTAAGAGTTATACAGATGTGTTGTATGTTATTCATATACTGATTAAATTTTATAACCCAAATTGATTTTTTAAATTTTTTTAATTTTATATTTCTTCACTGTATGATATACAGTAGAATTACAATGATATGGTTTGCCCTGTCTAGCTAACTGTTGATAACAAAACAACTGCTGTGCAATCATTATTATCCAAGATGATCATGTTTACATCCTTTCATTCACTGTGTGATAGAGAAGCAATGACCATGTCAAGCAATGGAAGTATTTTGCTTGATCAGAAAATATGTCTAGTTGTACTGAGTATATCTTCAACTTGCTGGATGTTGTCTTTACTATCAGCATTGGAAACTTGTTTAAAACAAGTGGTCTAAGTTGGTCAATCACAGCTTTTGAAGTCTCCACTTGGCATCTCTGTACCCGCCAACATTAGAGGCGTAAACTACAAATCACTTTGCTGATCGGAATCGTTTCGTTGAGTTCAGTTCAAAGATTCATAGTCACTGTTCACTTTCATTTGTTCACTTTTTTCTAAGCTAAGCGATTGCATCACTGTTGAATTCACTTCAGCTCTCTACTCTGACTCTGACAGTCTTCCGTTCAGTAGTATATTCAGATTGTTGCTAGTTCAAACTGTCACATCCAGTTCAGTGCAAAACTAGTCATATACAGCATTTTATATAAGGTTAACACCTCAGCAGCCACATATTTCCAACAGTATAATGACATGATTGTTTCAGTGGGTTCTTTTTGCAGTCACCAGAGAGGTGAGCTCCACTGCTAAAAGCTACTAATTCAGTCAGTGACAAAGGTGAGTCAGTATAGTCAGTTCAGTTTAAAGATTCTGTATTAAAAGTTTGTTTGTGCATGTACTGAACAATTCTAGCCAACAGTATGGTTCCATTTTTGAGAAGCTGCACATTAGCTGCGGTGAGGCAACAGAGCTTACACATAAACCCACTAACGCTACACAGTAACCTCCAAACACACAACTAAGAATTAAGCTTTACTTCTCACTTCCCTTTCCAAACAACAGTCCTCTCTGTTCAAACTGCGTACACTGTGTACCTCAAAGGAGCGAAAGGAAGTAGATTAATAGAGCCTTGACCTGAGATATCTGCCATCCTATGTTATTCAGTGATTGTTTGGTCACCTGGTCCATATGCCATTCACAGTCCCACACTGCCTATACTACAGTATGTTGCACTTGTAGTTGGAGGAGCTTGTGTGTTTTGATGCTCCAGCCACATATTGGATGACAATGTTATTCTGTCTGTTCAGTTTATCTCGTCTGCCTGTTACGCTAATGTTCTGCTGAACATTCAGTTTGGGTCAGCCTGGTGGCATTGAGTTTTACCCTCCAGCTGCTAGTGTTCCAATAGCAAACATTGATCTTGTGAATGGTTTCTCTGTAAACTTCCAAGCAACACCCTCAACTGTCCATACACTCAATACACTGAATCAACAGAGAGAGGTAGAGAGAAACAGGGTGAGAGGGGCAGAGAGGGAAAGAGCAGCTACCAGGAATATCAGGACTTAAGGCTGCATGAGTTACAGCTCAGCACAGCTCAGCGAATGAGTTACTGTTATGCAAGCGCTCAGTCAGCCCAGCTGGAGATCAGAGTGAGAGAGAGAGAGCGAGAGAGAGAGAGAGCAAGCAGCGAACCGAGTGAGCACTGAGAGCACGGCTGAACGAGCTGAGGGAAGGCTGGAGAGAAAACAACGGCAAGTGAGCAGAGAGCAAGCAGATTACAGCTGGATCTACCGTACATGCACATATGAACGCACACACCCGCTCACTCCCTCTCTTTCTCTGTCATACCTCCAGCATCATGAGCCGCAGCACAGAGGGGATTTTCCTCTCTCCGCCAAGGGAGTGAAGGGAGAAAAAGAAGAGGACAGACAAGAGGAAAAGAGTGTGAAGAAGCTGGAGAAGAGAAGAGGAGAGGAAGAGGAGGACAGCAGGAAAACAGAAGGGAAAACAAGAAGAAGAAGAAGAAGAAGCAACAAACTTTCCCCCTGAAGGATCTTCCTCATATTGAGACTCCTGAGCATGATGCTGTGAATCCTTCCTCCCTTTTTTCCTCTTCCTCTCACAGAGCTCTTCTTCATTACCTGGCCCCATGTTTCCAAAAGTGGGACCCACAGCTCAAAGCACAGGCAGCCACCTCTGGGTGCTGCTGAGCCCCTTGCTGTGTGTCTTGGTCCTGGCTAGAGGCTCCACATTGAGCCCCGAAAGCTTGCAGAGCACCGCTGCCACGTCGCTGCCGGAGGACTGGACCGTCACAACGATTCAGCTGCAGCCGGACCTGCAGACTGAAACCCAGACACTGACAGAAGCACAGACAGAGGCTCAGACAGAGACACAAACTCCCTCAGCCACCAGCAACTATACAGGTTAGTCTGTCGGTCAAACAACCCATTGATTCCTTCCTTTTTCCTATCTGTGTGAAGTTAAATGATGATTTCTTGTGTACAAAAAGTTTTCAGCTGCATGCCTGAAGTGAAGTTGAATCTACATTGAAAGAAAGCTGTTGTACAATTATGTCCCCAATTGAAACAGTTGACCAAGCTGTTCCTCTGAAGCTCCTCATTTCACATTGAAATAAGTAGTAGTTGAAAAAGTAGATGTTTACTCTATACTCTGGACAAAAGATGACACCTCACACTCCCGGTGTTACACTCTGTTCTGTGACCCATTATCTAACCTGATCAGGAATTACAGCTAAATTGCCAAATCCAAAACTTTTTGTCTTGGTCACCAACTGTCGTTTGATGACTCCACAGTGTTTAGATTTAGATAATACGTACTGTATATTGTTAACCAATCAGTGTCACACCACCAGTAAAACTTAAATCTCAATTCCTGTATAATCAAAAGTTGCTTTGTTATTATAGCTCCCAATGGCCTTAAAAATCTTACCGAATGTGGGTATTTACAGAAAATACACAAGTAATTACAACAAGTCCTTAAAGGTTCTTGAAACCATACTTGTTAAGTCTCTTTCTCTTTCAGTTTGTGTTTCATCTTACCTTGACCTGAACCTAACCTTAGCCCTAACCCCAAGTATCCTCTATGATAGGCTGCTTAACCTAACCCTAACACTTAACCAGCACTACTGTAAACACTACTTGAGGGGCAAACAGTTCAATGAAAATAACTGAAGGAGCTCTAATTCGGTATGCAGGTCCTGCATGGATTCATTGAAAGCTGGTTAGCATTTATTCGCGTGATCACCCATCCAAGAAGAGACTTACTCTTAAAATCACTCCCCAAGAAAAAGCACTCACAAAACTAAAAGGTTCTTATTGATTTTCCCCCTCGAAACTCATTAGGGAGGCGACAAAGTTTGATTACTGCAAATAAACATCTGTATCACCCTGGCAGCTGTTGTGTGTGCGTGTGGTGTTTGTGCACGCAAATGTACTAGCATGTGTACTTACTCTGCTTTGCTATTGATTAATAGTAAATCCGGGTGTGCAGTTTGATACATGTGCACATATTTGTCAGTGCAAGTGCATGCACGTGTACATGAATGTGTGTGTTTTGGGAGGTGTGTTAGGGTTAGGACTTGGTTTTACAGTTAGGGTTAGGTTACAGTTACTTTAGGTTAAGGTTAGGGTAAAGATTGGGATTATAATGGTGATGGTTTGTATAGGGACTAGAGAATGTATTTTGTTAACAAGCTGGTCTGCACAACTACCCCTAACCCAAGTATAGAAGTACCAACTTCAGTGTTTCTACATGTGTGTTTATGCCTAACTCTTGTATGCTTAACTAAGACTACAGAAAATTGAGTGCTTGCAAGCAAATGTGCACTTTTGTGTGTGTGTGTATGTGTGTGTATGTGTGTTTGTGTGTGTGTGTGTGTGTGTGTGTGAGGTGGCAGGTGATGCAGTTAAAGACAGTTCGTTATGTCCAGGCTGGAGCTGCTCAGCCTGAAGAGAAAGCTGCAGCGCCACTCACATGACTTCACCTCCACTGGAGCATGAGCTGCCTTTCTCTTCTCCTCTACTCCCTCTGTCCATTTCCTGTCTCTCTCTCGCTCTCCTTTTCTCCTCTCTGTCTATACTGCATGTCACTTTTTCACTCCTTGTTTACTTTCTCCAACCTCTGTCTCATCTGTCTCTCTTTTTCTACTAATTGCCTTTTCTGTCACTTCATTTTTTTCTCCCGCTCCTTGTTTTGCTCTTATTTTTCATTTTTTTCTTCTCTCTTTGTGTCACTTCTTGTTTGTTCTTTTGTTTCCTTCCACTCTCTTTCATTTTTCACATTTATTCTTATGTCACTCGCCCACCCTTTATCATTCACACAGCTGATATCCTCACGTGTACGAATAAATAGCCTTCAGCAGATGACAAAATGCAAATCACGTGCCTAATACACACATATTACACACACACACACACACACACACACACACACACACACACGAAATGAACGCACTCAGCCCAAGCAACACCAATCTTCTTAAAGGTTTAGAGAATAAACAACACAGTTGCTCATTTCATAACGGCAGCTCTGTGTCTGACAGAGCAGAAAGCCCTTTATACTTTAATAATACACGTACACACAAAAGCACACACATACACAGGTGATCAGCTGCTTGCCACATCACACCACATGCATGAATTACACCAGACCAGAGCTTTTATTTGAGAGAGTTTCCAAAAACTCAAAATCCTGGAGGTGTGCTTAAAAATATTGCTCTCAAAACCAAAGTGTGTGTGTGTGTGTGTGCGTGTGTGTACACGTGTGTGTGTGTGTGTGTTTGTGTGCATGTGGTGTGTGTTTGACGGTATAAAGTACTTATTCCCACAAGCATTAACAGATAAAAGCAGCGATCCTTATTTTGTTTACTTTTTTCACCACAATTTAAGCCTATTTGGCTCTTTCCCTCAGGTCTGGATTACAGAAGCAAAACTACGTTTATGTTTGGACATTTTAGGCATTTCAGTTTTTGGCTTCTCAAGGATAAAGTCTTTCTCAGCTGTCATTTATAGGACAATAAAATAAAAGCAGTTAAATATAGAAAGCTTTTGTACATGCAGAGGTTTTGGACATGGAGGATTCATAAAGCAGCCAAAAGCAAAACCACTGATTGAAGACAAAACTGGACGTGTCTTTCCAGGAAGAGTTGATGCATGGGTTCCCAACCGTTTTTATCAGACCTATCCCCACAGACATGTCAGATGAACTTAAGTATCCCTTCATGGACACCAGCCATCATATTCCAAACATGTTCATTTGAGGTGATTTTAAACTGGATGTTATTCAACATCATCATCTATATAAAAGTGGATATTGTCATACAGTTGAACTGTTTCTGTCAATTTGGTCGACTTTGCGTCAGTAATTCTACAGAGGCTACACATTTCAATCATTTATCCATTACTTTTAACTATTAGTTTGAACTTTTCATTCATTCATTTAGTTATCTAATTCAACCATCATTACCTTTAGCTATTTCAACCATTTACCCATTACTTTTAGCTAACTATCGTCATCGATTTAGATATCTATTTCAACCACTTAGCTATTTCACCAATTATCAATTTTACATATCTATTTAAAAGTTTTGCCCGTTACTTTTAGCCAACTATTTACTGTTTAACTACTACTTGTAGGTAACAATTTATTCATTACTTTTAGCTAGCCATTTACGGTTTACCCATTGCCTTTAGCTTACTGTTTACAGTTTATTCATTACTTTTAGCTAACCATTTACTATTTATTCATTACTTTTAGCTAACTGTTTACTGTTTATTCATTACTATTAGTTAAACATTTCCTGTTTTTTCATTACTTTTAGCTAAGCCTTTACTGTTTATTCATTACTTTTAGTTAACTATTTACTTAAAGTGATAGATAAATGGATTAGCCTACTGTTTATGCATTATTTATTATTATTTGAACTGCAAGCATTACTTTTAGCTAACTATTTAGACCTCTCTGCTCACTTGCCCTAAATTTCACATACTATCTGCCACAACATAGGGTGTTCAGGTCTTGCAGCTGTCTCAATATGTAATTGTTGTTTTAGGTTTTTTAATCAAATTCTAATTTCAGTTTTTTCTTATTAGTTGAGCTACTCCACAATCTTTCCACGTGCCCCCACTAACTGAAGGAGTATCCCCCTGGGTACATGTAGGCCTGATTTCACTGTTATAGTGACTCTTTGCAGCATGTAGGTTGAATATGTCAATATAGAGTGGACTTACTGTACAGAACCAAATGTTTAAAACCTTAAAAAGTCTACATCCATTGTTTCCATTAAACCAATTCCTGAATATCTTTCATGTATTAGTTCAGAGCAGTGTACAAAGCTTGTTCAGTGTCATATCACACACAGATGTCAGAGGTCGAAGGTCAGTTGGAGGTGGTAAAGATTCAGTGTCTTCAGGGTAGACAGTGTGAAAGTCTCCTCCATCCCTACGCCTGCTTACTGAATCCACTGTTTTAAAATCAATAAAACTGGTGGCATGTGAAGGTTTAGCGCACAGAGCCTTGGAGCGTTGGATCAAATCAGGGCTTTCAGGCTCCGTCAATACAAGCCTTGACTGATTATGCAGCTCGTCCAGGAATCCTCTCCGTGGGCTGTTCCTGGAAATGAATTGATCAGAGTTCTGCTATTGATTAGCTTGTCCTCAGGTGCTCCTCCTTCTATATCAGACTTCATTTACACACACTTATATCCTGTGGGGCTTCTTGTGTTTATTTTCTCTGTGAAATGTTTTAATAGCATCTTTATCTTCGATTTTATTTTATTTCCATGTAAATGCACCTTTTATTGCTGTTTGTACCTCTTCTCACAACTGGATGTACTGACCTGTTTTGCTCTTGGATGAAGAGTCCATCTTGTTGTGTCTTATCTAACAGTATCGACAGGCAGTATTCAGCACAATAGACATGATTAATTAGAGTATATCCATATACGCGCTGTTCACCGGAGTAAAAGCAGGGTATAGAGTATGCTCTCTATGCCAGTAAACAGAAACAAAGTACACACACAGCATGCATGCAGTGTGAGCAGAAGACTTGTATCAGTTTGCAGAACTACACATTCAAAGTTCATACTTTAAAAAAACTTGAAGGTATTTAAATGAATATATAGATGTAGAAACAACAAACCAACAGCTTAATGCAAAAGTCACAAAGTTAATTCTATTGGGATTCAAAAAGCATTTTAGAAAATGTAGGAAAATAGGAATGCGAAGAAGTAAGTTAAGCAGATAAAGCAAAACACTTAAGAATAATGCATTGAAATAAGTGACCTCCAATGTGGTAGAAAGGATTCGCTGTGTACTATTTATGGCATTTTTTTCATGTTCGGACGAAGATTTTGGCAAAGCTGCAGTGGTACAGTAGCTATCCAGGTCAACCTCCTGTTGAGGACCTGGCAGGCTGCTGATGAGCAACAGTTATTTCAGCCGTAGAAAAGCCATGAGTCTTAACATTAACACGGTAACACAACCAATTAACCTCTACACAGTGTGTGAGAGTTAGTGTTAGGCTTAATCCCGAAATGAGGCCTATATCACTTACTTACGGTTGTATGCAAAAGTTTGGGCACCCATTGACAAATAACATATTTTGGTGATTTTTTTAATTGAAAAGATGTAAACATGGCCTCTCTAGGATATGGAACACAAAACATAATTTTCAGCAAACGTTAATGCTCAGTTGCTTTTTATGTCATACATTGAACAAAAATAAAAACATTGTGGCATGTGCAAAGGTGGTTGGGCACCCCACATAGTCAGTTCTTAGTAACACCCCCTCTGGCAGGTATCATAGCTTGCAAGCACTTTTTGTAGCCAGCTAAAAGTCTTTCAATTCTTGTATTTGGGATTTTCTCCCATTCTTCCTTGCAAACAGCTCCTAGTTCTGCGATATTGGGCCGTCTTACATGCACAGCTCTTTTAGGATCTACCCGCAGATTTTCAATAATGTTTAAGTCAGGGGACTATGAGGGCCATTCCAAAACCTTCAGCTTGTGTCTCTTGAGGTAGCCCATGATGGATTTCAAGGTAGGTTTAGTAAAATTATGTTTAGTAAAAGGCACAACAGTAGCGAGTGAAATGACATCAGTAGTAAAAAGACACAAATATAGTAAAAAGGCACGAATAACAACATTGAATGGCAATGATAAAATACGAGGCAATGTCAAAATATGTGTACAAATGTGAAACAGAATAAAACTTGTAAGATCAATTCATAAAAAATAAAATATTATAAAAAAGATAAATATAAAGATATAAAAATACTAAAATACTAAGAGCAACCAAAGGTCAAACATGTACATCTTGAGTTTTGTCTTAAAAGTGTCAATGGAGGGGGCACACTTGATCAAAAGCAGAAGAGTATTCCAAAGCTTTGGAACTGCAAAGGCACAATTTCCCTTACCCACTGGCCTCGATCGTGGAACAGTTAAAAGCAATTGTTCTGAGGATCTAAGAGGCCTAGAGAAGTTCTGAATGTACAGGGGCGCCAACCTATGTATGGCTTTAAAAACAAATAAGAACTTTGAATTCTGTCCTGTATTTGATGGGTAGCCAGTGCAGGGATGCTACTACCAGTGTAATGCTGTCTCTCTTTCTAGTACCAGTTAGGAGTCTCGCTGTAGCATTCTGCACCAGCTGCAGGTGAGACAAAGAGGACTGACCAGCACCCAGGAACAGTAATAATCCAGCCTTGAGGAGATTAATGCGGTGGTAACAGTCTTCATATCATTGAGTGAGAGGATGGACTTTAGTTTGGGAATGTTCCTCAGCTGAAAATAGCAACCTTCATCACAGAGTTGATCTCTTTGTCAAATTTCAGTGCTGAGTCAAAGATGACACCAAGATTCCTGGCATGTGCATAAAGGTTCGATGTCAGTGGCCCTAAGTGGCTCGCTACACTCCCAGTGGTGTTGGAGGGACCAAAAACATATATTTCCATCTTATATAACATTCAACTGAAGATAGTTTTTTGCCATCCAGCATTTCACATCCTGGAGGCAATTACGGATGGATGTGATAGAGTTGGAATCCCTTTGACTCAGTGGAAGGTATATTTGAGTGTCATCTGCATAACAGTGAAAGGAGAGCTTGTGCTTGCAGAAGAGCCTAAAGGAAGAATATACAAAGCATAAAATGGGCCCTCAAATGGATTGGCAGTGCCCTGGATGCCAACCTGGTCCTTGAGATGGTTTAGTAGACTACAATGGTCAACTATATCAAAAGCCACGCTAAGGTCTAAAAGAACAGCACATTTACCATTGTCTTCTAAAGACAAAAGTAGGTAATTTGAGACTTTGAGAACAGCAGGTTCTTTGCTGTGATGAGCCCTGAAGCCTGATTGGAATTTTTAATTTGTACGTTGGACAAGCAAGGGAGCTTGGAGATGGGACGGACATTGTTTAGTTCTGATTTGTCATTGTTAGGCTTTTCGATAAGTGGTTGGACTATTGCATGTGTAAAGCAGGGTGGGACAGTTCCATTTGCAAGACTGCTGTTTATAATAAGAGAGACTGTGGGACCTACAGTGTCCAATACTTCCTTTAAAAAGTAAGTAAGAACAATGTCCAAGGGGCAGGTGGTCCTCACAAATGGCTGTGGTCAGCATAGGACAGTGGCAACAACAAGGTTTAGAACTGATTCAATTGTGTGGAACAGAACTTTGGGACCGTGGGAATTTTCTGGAGATAATGGTGGCAAAATATTTTGCTCTTGCAGCTTTGAAAGATTGCTAATAATTTGTCAGACAACCTTTCGGTATCTCAAATGAAACCTGTAGACTATCTTTTTATCATTTACATTCTGCCTTTCTACATAATTGCCTAAGCACAGTTGTCGTTGTTCAGCCATGGCTGAGTTTTGGCTCTAGGTTTTCTTACTTTCAGAGGGGCAACAGAGTTCAAGATGTCTCCACAGATTGAATTAAACTTTGCGACCAATTGGTCTGTGTTCAACTTGAGGGGTTGGGCCTTAATGCTGCTGAGTAGAGTGGATGCTATGTAGGCATTTGAGAATTTACTTGCAGTAGATGTATTTATAGAGTGGGAGTTGGTAATTGAGGATTGGGGACGGTGTGAAACAAGGTGGAGAACCTGATACACTGATGATCTGAGACACCCAAATCCTCCACATCCAGAGAGGCAGTGGTCAGATCAAGTGTAAATACCTAAGTCCAAGGTATGGCCACAGTTGTTAGTTGGGCTGGCAACATGCTGAGCAAAGTTAAGAGTCCAGTTCCAAGAAATTCAGCAGTGTTGGCTGAATTCCCAGACGGTTACCAAATTACCAAAAGTTTGAAACAACTGATGATAAAAACTCAGAGAATTCACTTAAGAAAATGGCATTCTGTTTGGGCAGGCGATATACAGTTACACATGGACAGGATTTGCACCATCTGTTTTAAACAAAAAACCTCAAAACTGGTGTAAATATTAGAAGCAATGGGAGTGCACTAGTTGCATTTTTTTAAATACTGCAATACCTCCTCCACTAAGCCTGGGTGAGCTTAAAAAAAAAAGTTATGATCAGGAGGACCAAGTTCTGACAGCTGGCTATATTCATCAGAGTCCAAGTTTCAGTGAGGAACAAGAAATCTAGGAGGGTGGAGGAGATAAACTCATTTAGAATTAAAAGTGCAATGTGGACAGGAAGCCCTATCTGTAACAACAGTCTGAATAGGGAGATGAACCGGTGAAGGTGCTAATGCCCAGTAGGACAGTTGGAAGGGACTAGAGCTGGAAACAGGGGGAAGACAGTAGGAAGGGACTAGAGCTGAAAAGAGTAGCCTGAGATGAAACCAGAAATGAGGAGGAGGATTCCAGGGGCTGTGTTTGGAGTGTGAACAGTTAGTCATGTGGAGAGGACTGCACCACGTGCTGAACGTTAGTGGCTAGCATTTGTTAGTCCAGTTTGTCCAGGTGGATTCCATCTCTCTTAAAAAGGGACAATTGATCCCAAAACAAATAAAAATTGTCAATAAAAACCACATCACTGAGGACTGCTGAATTGACCGGCACTGCGGGACAGTGTGGGGATGGGTCCAGAAATGAAGACAGATTTGCCACATTGTTTTAAAAAGTTAAAAAGGTGGTTAAAATATATTCTAGTCAGCCCAGACTGTTGATGGACTGTGTCATTTGTTCCCACATGAACAATTATTCGTTTAATGGTGGTCAGGAAGGAAGGCAGTAGTACCAGGAGCTTTTCCAGGATGACAGGGGCACTAGGGAGGCAGTGTGTGGCTGTGTTGAGGGAACGTACACTCCTGATTATGGAATCACCAGCTATCAGTTTGGTGGATGAAGGGGTGGAGACTAAGTGCAATCAGGACAAAATAGCACATGTTCAGTGACCACAGGATGTGGTGAACTTACCAGTTGTGGATGGGCGGTCTGGACAGGTGAGTTAGGGTGCCAAGACAGGGTCCGTCTTGGCAGAATGGTTCTCTGCTGGTCCTGGGCGAGGGAGACCTCCAGATCCTCTGATCACAGCCTCCTTAAGCATTCTGTGACATGAGGAGGGGCCCTACCCTGTCATTTGTTTGGCTGTCCCATGGCTGTAGCCAGAGAGGAGTCCAGGGCAGATGTCCGAGTCTGAGATTAAGGCTTGTGACATTTGGAAGGAGGGCAATCGGGTCAATGGAACAGCAAGAGTAGACGACTGCATATATGAGATATGCTTCGCCTGTGCAGAAGCGACCAATACAAAGCCGTCGATCATCCTGTCCTATTCCCGGATTTCTGTCTCCAGGTGGTGGATAATTTCCTTCAGCTTTGATAAAATAAGTTAGATCAGAAAGATCCACTCCCAAAAAAACCCATTAGAAGTCAGTTTTTAGTAGAATTGTTTGGCGGGACTCCTAACTGGTACACATAGACGCTGTCGCAGCGGCATCACATGCATTAATGTTTGCTGAAAATATTGTTTTATGTTTCATATCCTAGAGAGACTATGTTTACATCTTTTCAATTAAAAAATGACAAAAATATGTTATTTGTCAAGGGGTGTCCAAACTTTGCAAACAATTGTAGCAGGCAGTCTACCTCTTAATCTGGTCAAGCAGGAGTTTACAGTGAATCCTTACTGTCTTTTATGTTGAAAAATGCATACTTTACAGACTTTTCTGAAACAGTACCTTCTGAAGGAATCAGCCTCCCTTCACTGTTTTGTTATAGTCCTTCAAAAAGGAATCACTGCAGAATAAAACAAGTGCAATGGTGTGCTGTTAAGTGGTCAGCAACCACATTCATGGTCTGGTAGTTTTATGTAGGTGGAAAAATATTCTAAAAGAATCCAACTTCTTGAACAAAAACACTGATGTTAAGGTTTAAATACAGCATCTACCTCATGATTACTATAAGCTGCTTACTCCTTACTCGGAGTCTCTTTAGATAAGATCGTCAACTAAAAGCCTGAAACGTGAATGTGAAACCTTACAATGACTTTAATCTGATTATCTGACAGGCAAAGCCAATTACCTTTATATATTCCAGGCTATTTCTGGTGCCTAGAAATCCTGTGACACGCTAACACACAGGAATACAAATGCATACACACTCACTGGTAGCAGGTAGTGCATTTTAAAGCCAATTACTTCTGTCCATTTGAGGTTTTTTTTAAGAGTGTATTAGAAGCCATGCTAAAATCTTTACCACTTCAGATCCGCAGACAGTTTGACCTGCCTGTTCTCATATACAATAAAACCAAGTTGGCGTATGTATGGTATATATGGCAACACAAAACTTTCACTGTTTAAGCGAAGAGCTAAACTTCAAAGGAACCTTGTACCTTGCATAGATCTACCGAGGTCTCACCAGTGGGAGCAATTTTGGGTTCAGTATCTCTCCCACAGACAATGGGATCGGGGATTGAACCACCATCCATGTAATTGGTGGTCGACCTGCTCTACCTCCTTAGCCACAGTCGCCCACATGATGTCTGTATTTCTACAAACAAAGATGTACCACAAGAAGAATTTCTGTGAGGACACGTACAGTACATGCCAAGGTACATACACAGGCACAAACACATACACACATTTAGAGCCATGGGTATTTCTGTCAGTGACACACACTATCGTCACTCCTGAGCCCTGCGGGCTTGGCGAGCTACAGACAAAGAGTTCCCTCTGTCTCCTGCTTGTCAATCCAATATGGCTGCTGGCAGTGACTCAACTTCATTATTACCTTCCCACGGCTTAAAAACAGCACCAGTCGCTGAACAAAGTCACTGAGGGAGCGTTTGAAAGGAGCCTTCTCTCTGCCCTAACAGTTTTAGAAGGGTGGTAACAACTGAAGGGCAGGAGGAATGAAAGTAAAGAGGCAGCAAAGACAAATGCACCCCAAATTAACTCATCTGAACTGTTTTTTCGGCACATTGTGTCATACAAAATCACAATCACAGTAGGCATAATCAATTAAAGCAATAGTTCAACAATAAACAATATGGAAATATGCTTATTCTTTTTTTTTGCCAAGTAAGATAAGTTCAATATCACTTTCTACTTATTGAATGGTATCAATCTTCTCCACTAACTCTTGGCAAAAGAGTGGGAAAAAAGCACATTTCCCAAAATATCAAACTATTGATTTGAAATGATCAAATGAGAGAGTTGGTAGAAGACAAATGATAGAATAGGTAAGAAAAGCTAACACAAGCGCTCCAGTAGACAAAAATTTCAACAAAAACTCTTTTATTGGAAATGTACTTTTTAAAAATACAAATGTCCCAAAAGCTAACAGAAATCCCCTTCAGATGTATTTCCAATTTTCTTTTGTGATAGAAATTTGTCTTTTACCTTTCTGAATATCCACCAAGGACCTACTGTATACTTCTCAGTTTCCTAAATTTCCAGAATGCCACAATGAGTTTTAGTTGACTTATTCCAGTTTAAACAATGAGACAGACACGATGGCTGAACATGCAAGAGAAGAACGAGGAATTTAAGATATCTTGTCTCTGTCATGTAACTTTGATGAAGGCCTCCTGCTGAAATGTGCTGCTTTTTCAGTGCCAATAATTCTTTTTTCTTACATGGCGGCAGTTGAGCCCCAGGGGCGTCAGAGAGGTGAACCAGTCAATCAGTGAAGTGTGTAGTTTGACATGTCCCTGCTCTGTTTAACCGAACAGATTATCCTCAGTCAGATCGAGTCAAAGCTGCTGACTGAAGGAGAACATGAGTACCTTTCAGCTTCGCTTTCTGGTTTTTGCACATAGTCAGCATAATCTCACTGTGCGTGTCGAGTAAGTATCCTTGATCACTTTATTTCATTCTATTAATTTTTCAAAAACAACCTAAACAGGGTAAGCATTAAGTACGCACTGGACACAAGCACTCACATGGCAGAGGCACACATGCATGCCTTTATGTGTTTGCATAGGAACACACACTACGCAGGCAGAGCAAGAGCCGGGGGGATTAGGTAATCAGTTGTGATACAGCGCATCAGTGAGGTGCCACAGAAATAGATACAGTGATGATAGAGAGGAGAGTGAGGCATGTTTATTTGAGGTCAGATCACATAAAGAGCAGCTGGAGCAAAGGGACCGAAAAACACTCAAGAAACAGACAGTAACACAGGGATGAATGAGATGAAGCTAGTCATCTGTCAGCCAAGAATGCCATCTTACATTAACTTCAACTTTGACTTTTAGCATTTGGTAAAGTCTGACACAGAAGAAGGTTATTTTTATCCATTGTTTATCAAGGAAAAACTGACACAGCATGAAAGAGGGAAAGCATGAGTCTTCCCTTGGGTCTATTCCTCCTTGAAAGGAAAGCAGACAATCAAGTGATTTCAAATAAAAGTTTTTCAGAATAAAACAGCTTCACTCATGTGTCAATTAAAACTAGTTGCACTTTGCTAGGCATTGCAGAAAACACATTTTCATATTAACAAAGGATCAAGTAACAATGTGTAATGTGAGAAGGGTGTCGTGTAATGACAAATCCACAGATTATTTTCACCCATATCTGCAGTTGCCTTCACATCAATGTTTTAACATCTTTCAGCTTATCGTTTTGGGTTTATGACTCGCAACTTCACAACTGATTTTAGCTGATAAAAGCTTTGATAAACCCACCATAAACTACTGGACCAGGACCACAAGGCAGACAGACAAAACTAGCTATTGGAGGATATTTTTCCTCAGGAGATGATGAAGACCAAAAAAATATTCAAACTTAACATTTGTCGGATGGACAGAAACATGGACAGACAACACTAGCATGCATTTAGACAGGCTCCAATTGAATGATTAAGTTGTTCTGTCTGCTAGCTGTGTAAATAAGGAACTGTTAACTAACACACTATTTATGTATTCAACTTTTATAAAGTGATAATCATAGACTGTATAAAATATGGACATAGTCACCGTGACATCACCCATTGGTTTGTGAACTGCCGTTTTGAAGTTTAGCTTTTTGACCATCGCCATCTTGGATTTGATCGTTGCCATGTTTGATTTTTGGAGCCAGAGGTGACCATATGTGGACCTTGGTTAGCAAGGTGCATTTACAATCTACAGTTAACAGTGAAAATGCTAATGCTAATTTCCGAAATTCCCGAAAAACAGGCCTAAAACCATTAAAACAAAAAGTACTCACCAGAAAAACTGAACTTCCAACTCCTGAGAGGGTATTTTATCACAACCAAAAGCTGGACAAGACTTTTTTAGGTGACGAAAATATTATAATTAACTTTCATGAACTGAAAACACACACTGAAATAGCAGCAGCTACACCTATACTCTGGGGTTAAGCCATGGTTACATTACGTAACCATGTCAACCGCAACGTAGCCACACCCTAAAGAATACGCTACTTTATCATCTATTTCACTCTAAATGGGACCATAATTTACAAAATGAACATCATGCTGTATTTAAGAAGACTTGAAACTAGCAATTGAGACCATAAACTCATTAGGAAACTGTTTACTGAGGTAATAAATCAAGTAAGAAGTAGGGTCATTTTCTCATAGACTTCCATAAAAACGGACTTCTTTTTGCAGGGAAAATACAGGATCCAGATTTTTTGGAGCTTGACCCATACTAGGGACAAAAATCAAGATATCTGGGCCTTTGCTGTGTGCACTAATTTCAACCACTCTTTGGAGTACTCTTGTAAAAGATATTCCCCTGCAACTCGCTCCTGGGAATGACTGAAGGTTGTGAGTATTCTAATACAAATGTGTGAGTGAGTGTGCACAGGCATGCATTGTACATAACATCTGTGCGTAACTCCACACATTCATCATACATGTGTGCATGACATGGGTGCATCCAGCTAGTGTGTGTTTGTTCTGTTCACTCATTTTGTGCATGTGTGTGTTTCTTTAATCTTTAATGCAGGGAAACTAATCTTTATTTAATCACAAACTATTCCGAGTGCTTCCCTGACAGAGAGACAGAGATGAGTGGTGGGAGGGTAGAGAAGAATACAGCAAAGTGGATGTTTGGTTGATGGTGTCTGGTTGCCAGGTTTGAGGGCTCAGAGGTGTATTAGCGCCCCGTTGGCAACTGAACTCTCTGATTGGCAACCCACGGAACCTACAATGACAGAGAGGCTTTTCTGAATGGGGCCGAACCAACAGGACTGAACAAACAGACGGCAGAGTCAACACACACACACAGCTAATGTGGTCTCCTCTCTGCGTATAAAACACACACTACCTGAACACTAATACAGATTTCAGCCACGTACACACACAAATCCTATGCACAAACACACAAGCTAACTTCCATCCAAAGTCAACTACAGAAAGATCAACTGCACACCAAAACCAACGCACATTTTTAATCTATTCGGCATTAATTCCACTTTTTATTGATGCTGCATGGGCTCCAGTTGGGGTGTTTTGTTTGTTTGCTTCACATCAGCATTGCTGTTCTTCTCTGTTTACTACAGCGTGTTACTTCAACGGTTTGTAGAGATAGCGACGGGTTTCCTGCTGCGCCGTGGCAACAGCAAGCAAAAAAACTCCACTAGAGTCTTAAGACACACACTGTCACGTAATATGTTCAATATTTTATCTGGCTTTATAAGCTAGAGGTAAAGACTTTTTTCTTTGGCAGGCAGGAGTGTGTGTGTCTGTGTGTGTGAGGAAGCTTGGGAGGTGCATTACAGATTTAAGTCCTATGACTAGGTGTTAGTTTCCAGAACACATACTGTACTTGCTCCAACAAGTCCTCCAAATTAAACAACCAAATAGGTCTTGTAATATAAATACAAAATAATTTATACTGTATTGATCATGACAAACCCACAGATAATTATAACCTAATTCCCCTCAGCTCTACCAAGCATTTTAGCTTCTTTTAGCTTGTTGTTTTGGTATTGCCCCCACAAATTTACTGTTATGGGACACTCTCACCACTCTTGTCAATTTGTAGCTGCAGTACACAGGTGTTTTAGTGAAAATTCTTCATGGCACACTAACTGCCCGCCACCAGAAAACCAGTAGACAAAGTTTGCAACTAGCTGGTCGACAAAGTGAAGCATGTAGTAACATTTATTAGCCAGATATTTTTCTTAAGAGTTGATGGTGACCAAAACAGAGATAAAAGCAGAGTAAATGTTGGACTTAAATTTGTCAGGTGGCCAGAAACATGACTCCCAGTGATTACTAATGTTGCTCTGCAACTGTGGTTAACTGTACGTTAACATCTTCACCATAACAACTTTATAAGATGATAACTCAATGTGTTTACAGCTTGTTCCACTGCCCCCAAGTGACAAAAAACAATGAATACTATGAATTTAAATGTTAGTGTGGAGAATGTTGGTATTTATGCAGCTGTTATTGCAGAAAACAGTTCTGAGGTATGTGTGAGTCTGTTTAATAGATCATTATAAACAAGCTCTTGGTGCTGAAATGAGAAGCGATAAAGTCACCGGATGAATCTCAGATGATAATTAAAACCACCTTATTTTAATTAAACAATATCATATCTCTTTCATTCAAATGCAAATTGGATCCCTTAGTATTATTTCACTGAGAGATTTACATCTCTCAAACACAATGACGGGATTATATTATTTTCAAAGAGCAACAGTTTTTGCTAAGCCTGGCATCGGCAAAAAAAAAAAAAGCTAAGATAAACTATTCCTCAATGTCTATGCTTCATTAAAACTCACTGAAGCTCATCTGAACAGCAGACTTAGTGATATGATAATGTCAATCCCTGTTATTACTTCATGTGCATACTAGTCACTGCTTAGACCAGGATTGAGGCCATGACAAGAAAAATTCAAATATCAATCAGTTTTATCAAACTGTTTTATAAATCTAGCTATTTTAAGAAGCTACCAGAAGCTATTTTAGGTAGCTGAGGTGGTTTGAGCAAGTAATATGCAAGTCATATAACTGTAATATGCTTAGACAGATATCAATAAACACCAAAACCTGTGGAAAAAATGATTGATGTTGTGCTATGAGAGAGAAGTTTTGAAAGGAATCTTGCAGCTATCAGCCCCTGGAGCAACTGATACCCCAGTATTTTCTTCAGCATTTAGTTGTGGAGGTGACCACGCTCACATACATACTGCACACACACAGAGTGACAGCATCAGTAAAAGGTCTCTAAGGGGAAACAGAATGGCTTTTAGTTTCCCCTTTAAAAACAAGTCAGCTTGTCCTTGTTTCCCTGTACTGTACGCATTACGCACGTGTCTAGTGTGTGTGCCTTGATGTTTATGTGTGTGTGTGTTTATGTGTGTGTGTGTGTGTGTGAGAGAGAGAGAGAGGGAGGGGATGCTGTCATCTTCACACAGGATCACGGGATCCTCTCTCGCCTTCTCTACCGCTGCAGAAATCCTCCCATCTGTCGCTCCTAATCAGCAGAGAGCAGCTTGCATGTTCACAGGGTCTTATACTGGGATGACATCTCTTTCTGTCTCTCTCTCTCTCTCTCTCACACACACACACACACACATACACACACACACACACACACACACACAGATTACACTAATACTGACACAGCAAAGCAAACTGCAGCATCACATGCCCTTCTGGCCATTACTCATTAAAACATCAGCAACACTCAACATCATGCTGTAATTTTTCTTCAAAGCAATTCTTCCTTTAAACTGACCAATACTTTTAAAGCTGCACTAATCATTTTTTTTATATTAACAATGAAAAAATTAATAGTATAGTGATCACCCCTCGTAGAATTTCCCTCAGCTCTATTAAGCATTTTAGTGTCTTTCAGCTAATTGTTTTGGTTTTACAGGCCACAGTTTTAGCGTACTGTTTGGGTTCACTCTCACTACTCTCATCAGTCTTGTTTCCAGACACATCAGGAAGCTGTTTTCAGTAAAGAAAGGACTTATAAACCCACTGTCTACTACCTGCCAAGCCCCAAATGGCAGACAGACAAAGTTAGCGGCTAGCTGGTGAGCATAGTAGAGCAATTAGCCGCTAAAGTACCACTTATTTACCAAGGAGGAGCTTAAAGGAGAGTGAATATTGGACTTAGATTCATTGGGTGGTAAGAAGTATTACTCAGACTTGTGTCGGTTGGATGTGTAAATGTTTGCTAACACATTCACCATCTCAACTTTATAAGGTGATAATACGTCAGTGTTGTGTTTACAGCTCCTTGTGCTGCACCCAAAAGTGGCCAAAAATCAATTGCAGCTTTAAAGTAAACAAATCATTTTCATAATTGAAATCTAGTGCAGCTGAATGTTTTTTAGTGAATGTTGGCTCCTGTTAGTGATTCAAGTGAAGATGCATCTTACCAAATCACTCAATTTATTAAAAATGAATAATATTGCACCTATAATGAAGCTAGATGGGGTTTGTTTAGTTTATGACAGGAAGCTGTCCACCATCTTTATAGTCAGTGCAAACATGACCCTTCCTTTCAGTTCATTTTAAGTAAAATATAATTTTGGATAACAATCTAATCATCTTGTTTTTATAGTCGATACAGTTGAAGTGTTTTTGCACATAAATTCATGCCTAACATACAGGCCATAACAAAGTACGAGTCAGAGATTTTAGAAGCCAGAAATCCCAGCAGCTGGCCAAGTAATTGCTGAGTCATCAGCATTGATCAATAACCTTGTCAACCCCCTGCAGATATCAGATAGTCACTTTGTGCTATAATGTAGAAAAAAAAAACATTACTTTCTGTCTGAGTGAAGTCTTTCAGATAAATGTGGGATGCTTTGTGCAACCAGCGAAGCTGTAGGTTCACATGAGAGTTCCTGAGAGCCTCAAAAATCCCTGCAGCAAAGTCTAACAATAGCTGCTGTATCATGAGACCTCTCAGAGGTATTTGCGTATTGTAGCATAAGGAAGATAAAAATAGTACTTTCTGTCTCTCCCTCTCTCTCTATCTATCTAGTGTAACTGCTAATCCCAGTGTAGAAAACAGACACTTTGGCCTTAGCTAAGAAAAAAGAGAAAGAAGAGGGAGAGAGTGGTAAAGAGAAAGGCTGGGAAATGGAGGAAAATGTTGGACAGAGAGGGAGACCAAGAAAAAGGAAATAGGTGCATTAGGAAGAGATAGTGGGGCAAATAGACAGTTTAAAGTCATTAAAAGACATCAACACTGTTAAAAACTTAACAGCTATTGATGAGTACAACAAGACTTCCACCTACCTTTAATCGTGCAAGGCACTTTATACCAGTTCTTGCAACTAGTCCCTGCACAATAAAAGAAAACCCCCTCCGGAGACCTTAAAACCCAAAAACCCTGCTCTTCTGGAGGCAACAATACACAGTAAATGGTGTCACTCAGATCAAAGAGAAGCTTTTTTCTACAAGTGCCATTATGCAACAACAGTCAAAAATAATACACAGAGAAATCCATTGTAGAAATACCAAAAAGACAAATATATACACCTAATTGCAGGAAAATGACCAGAGTGCAATGGATCAAGACACCAGGCGACAACTAACAAATTGGAGTTTTGCTTTTTGCTTTTTTTGACTGATAAAACTTGACTTAAACTCTACCAGTACTACGTGTAACTACTTAAACAGGACTAAGCGTCTGTAGTCATGCTTGCTGCTCTGTGAGGCTGTACTCAGAAACAGCAGTGTTACCATGTTCATCATCTTATTTTAACATGTTAGCATGATAATTCAGAAAATAAGTTATTACGATTCACCCTGAGGTAAAATGAATGTCTGTGCCAAATTTTATGACAATCTATCAAATAATTAGTAGTGCTACAGTATTAAGTTATTGGGATTCATCATCTGGGAACCATGAATGTGTGTACAAACTTTGTGCCAATCCATCAAGTAAATGTTGAGATCTTTCACTGAAGATGTGAAAACTTTGTCCAGCTGGTAGCACTGAATGAAAAGTCAGAGGATCACCAAAATTAGGATTCAGCCTCTTAGAACCTTGAATATTTGTACCAAATTCCATGGCAATCAATCCAATAGTCGTTGAGACATTGCATTAAAAAACAAAAATGATAACCAGCTGGTAGTACCAGGAAAAGTCACGAGATCCCCAACGTTTACACTTTTTCCTCTAGACCACGAATGTCTGTACAAAATTTCATGGCAATCCATCTAAAATTTGATCTGTTTTATCTCTCCTCAGGTCTGTCCTGTACCCCTGTCCTGCCACCACGTCGGGGTTCCTTCTATGTGGAGAGCGGCACAGGTGTGTCAGTCGGCAGCATCTTGGCGTTCTGGTGCCGTGAGGGATACCAGCTGGTTGGCAGCGACAAAATCTACTGTAATGTCAGGAATGGCAAACCGCAGTGGAGCAACTACCTGCCTGTATGTGAAGGTAAGCACGTTTAAGCAGAGATCTAGACAAGATTTACACAGAAGCATATTTGGGAAAATGAGCCAGAGTTTCAGCTTCACTTTACTTTACTGACTCATGTTTTAAACATCTTCATAAAATACCCAAGCCTTTTTTAAACTTGCTATTTTCGCCTACAGTCAGTAAGAACAACTACTACATTGCAGCGGTTGGACTAGTTCTCACTCCACAGCTCTGGTTGTGCGTGAAATCTGGTTGCAGCTTGCATGTAAAGCAATGCTGGTGAACTTGCACAGCACATTTTTATGCTCAGGGAACGTTTCTAACGTTTCCTCTCGACATGCAAACATGTCATGTGAAATTAACATCATGCTGGAAAGAGGAAAGGCAACAGAAATGTTACTGAATCCAAAAAGCATCCAAACATCGACTGTATGCAAAATGGTGGTTCTAGAGGAAGAACATGGAATTTGTTGCAGGATAAATCTTTTTAAAAGTGCCAATATGATATCACATGTATTGCTAAAATTTAAAGACAAGTTTATTTAGACATAAAAGTGTCACCTGATTCTTTTCAGTACAGTGTAAATTATTTTGCCCCACAGCGATCCCCAGGCCAGAGGACCGTGGACTGAGAGTGGCTGTGTTGGCTTCAGTGGTGAGTGGCATCGTCATCCTCACCATGTCCCTGTCCTTCCTCATCTGCTGTCTGCAGGAACGATCCAGCCGGGACAGAGCCAAAAAAGAGGGACGGAGCAGGTAGATGCAAAAAATAACCATGAATACAACCCCTGCAGTTGGATCCCTCAATTACATCCAGCCTTTGGTTGTTGGTATATGGGCACCACAAAAGTGATAAAGTGCTCTCCTCCTCAGACGCAGAGAAAAGCGCTCAGCCCGTCGCAGTGAATGTTGGCTGGAGAGAGAAGAGGGTGAGTGGGAAGCCTTCCCTCCTCCCAAGATCTTCCATCTCTCCCAGAGGATGAACCCCCGTCTGGCACCGGACAGCCCGCTCTACCTGACTGGAGGCCTCAGTGGGTATGAGAACAGAGGATACCAGAGGTAAACTGGCAGCACTCACGTCTATAGAGAACCACAGTCAGCATGAAGGAGCATGCTTTGTATTACAAAATGCAGAGAAACTAGGAGGAGACTTTAAAGAAGCATAAAGCTCCTCCAACACTGAACAGTTTTCCAGCCTACTGGTAACCCAAATTTGAAGTTTAATTGAAGGGAAATTGATTTTTTGATCCTGCAAACATCCCCTTATTACATTGCTCCATTCCATTCAGTGTCATTTAATTCATAAGTATTCAAACAAAGAGGGAAATGATAAGAAATGAAGGTTTTCCTCTGTAGATCTTCATCAGTACTTGATAGATTTCAAGAAAACCAGGAAAATACAGAAAACCCTCAGACACACCAATAAACTCTACCTTTAAGATGGTGCTCATATCAAAATCAACAAATAAACCAGTTATAATTAGGTTAAATGTCTGAGGTTAAGTATTTGAGTTTTCAAGTTGATAAACTGACTGGCACGTGAAGACTATTACTACACTATTACAACAGCTAAATAATTATGTTTGCTAAGCTCTTATGCTAACACATCTCTTATTAGTTAATACGAAGCTAAAAAGAATCCCTCTCATTAGCAAAGAGCAAAGTATAAAACATTCAGGTAGCAGCTTCTCATTTTTAGCTAGTGCTTAAAATGATAAATGTCAGTAATGTCAAATTATATGAGCTGTGACTAGTTCATTTTAATTCCGTTATGGCTAAACTTGGCTACAAAAAACATTTCTGTGATTGCAGGTGGGCTGTGTGTTTTTGTAGTTCAACAAACTGACAGAAGTCTTCGTGACAGAAAGGATCTAGCTGCCCATCTAATTTTAAGTTAAAAAGCATGAATTAGGCTGGCTCTCAAGTGTTTGAAAAATGAAACACATATAGAGCATTTCTGACCTGTTTTCAAAGATCTGTTTTTAAAGGTTTATGTCATCGCTTTCTCTCGTTCTTTCTCTCTTTCACACAGGAGTCAGGAGAGTTTGCTGAAGGCCTCTCTGCCCGGCCTCTACCGTTCCGAATCTCAGCTTTACCCGCATGTCGTCCTGCAGAGGGTCCCGACCCCGACAGCGCCCTCCGCCCCTTCTGCCCCTTCCGCTCCATCCGCCCCTCTCTACCTCCATCTCCCCTCTACCTCTGCCGCCTCCTCACCCACCCACACAGCCACCCACACTCAGCCTCACATCATGGCGCAGTACCCTACCCCGACGTACCCGCCTAACCCCAACACAGCTGTGCCCGCCTACCCTCACCCAACCCCGGCTCCAATCTACCCCAACCCTAACCCAACACCACAGCGGCCGTGGCAGTAGCTCCGCCTTCCACTTTCTATAAGAATGAAAGGAAAACAAATCAAGTTGGGGCAACATCTGAAGATGTACGGGGTGTTGTGCCATCATTGCTGAAGATGTTGAAGGAGAGAGAAAGCGTCACTTTTCAGCTTGGATGTGACATCTACAGGCACATTTTGGAGACACGTGAAGTCTTTTTACTGTTTCATGTCCTTTTCTCCCACACAAGACTGCAAATGTGATGCTCCAAAGCAAACATGAAGGATAAGAGTAGAAATGGAGATGCAGCCCGCATAGTAGCTCCCCCTCTTACTGCATGCTTGCTGGACTTCTCCTGCAACTTGGACTCAACAGGAACTGAACACCTTAGATTTCTTGTCCCTCGATGCTTCCTGAACTGCTACCGCACTTTCTACAAGAGTAGATCTTATTTTCTTTTAGCCGTCAGAAATTATAAGAGAGCTTCAAGTAGCCTGTCGTAAAGGGAACACTAGAAGGTTTATTTTAAAACGTACTAATTCAGTTCAACCGTTGACACTCATGAAAGAATAACCTTTACTGAGGGACTTCAACAATGGCCGCCGGTGTTTAGGCAGCTCAAACCTCTAAACAATGTTGATTTTTTAATAGTTTATTGTTTAGAAAATGATCTCTATCAACCTTCCCTCCCTATCAAGTCCACAGAAATCTAATCTAGACCAAAATAAAACAACAAATATATGTATATTTTTGCTTTAAAGCTAAAGATTTAACTTAAACTCCTGAAATCTCACCAAAGCCATGGGTGATGTAATCAAAGGTTTTGGGTCACTTTACAGCTCTGTTAATATGTCCTGGTATTTTCCAACACTGTGTGGGGAAACATGGATTGGCGACAGGGATTTGTGGGTAGCAAGCACACTGTGATTAAAATTCTGTTGTTGCTGCAACTGCTGAACGGAGCCAGTTTTGTGCTGTTTGTATGGACTCAATAATGCAGTGAGTGTTTTAAGTTGATCCTTATTTCTCACCAAAATTGTTAATGAACTGTCTCTGTTTGGTTTTCCTCTGACTGCACTGCCGTAACTCAGTCTGTCACATAATTTATAACAAAAGCTTGTTTTATGGTTGGCAGTTTTACTGGTAAAATATGTTGGCAGAGTCATTTAGGGCTCCAGATGGGTTTTAGGAACATGATTGAATAGAATACACAGACCTTCAGACAATGTCAGATCAGTTATTAATCAGAGAAAATTCTGCTTTATTGATTTTTATTTTTAAAAGGCTAGTGTGTGATATGACACAGGTTCTCTTCAGTATGTGAGTTATAACAAGAGATGAAGGTTTGTCAGATACACTGTGAGAGTGCTGCTTTGTCCTTGATGCAGGGGGAACTGCACTGAAATGTAAAGTTTGAGAAGGGCCAATAAACTCTAATTCACTTGAATTCTCTAAAGCTCCGCTGCAGTTCTGCAGCTTTGCATATTGTTTCTAATTTCATTTTTTAATGAATAATTAATCTTATACTTTCATTATTCCCTTGGTCTGCTGTACGTACCTGCATTTTGAAATCATAAACTCTGCAAGAGCCCCTTTACTGTTGCTTTTTTAGTGAGTTTAACCTCTAGCTGCTTTTTTTATTTGTAATAGGAGTACTCTAGTAGACACATTAACAAATCTGCACTTTACACTTTTTTGAAGGGGGGTGTGTATCCGGGGGTAAACGGCTTGGACTGGACAGTCATACTGTAAACTGATGTATAATAATAACACTGCAATAAAAACAGATTTTTGTCTAGTTGAACAGTTCATCTTGTGTCTTTGCTGCACAGTGAGTGCTATTTCTGACAGAAGGGAGGGAAATAGATGAATAAAGAGAGAAAGAAGGGAGAAGACAAAGACAAGAGGGACAGGAAATACAGAGAAAGATGGATCATTTATCATGTCATCACAGCTGAAAATGAGGAGATGACCTCATTTGCCTGCAGAGCGACACTGACACATGATATGGATGGAGTGATTTGTCTGTTCACACTGGACCTGAGTGACAGAACAGATGGTAATGGTGGCCATATTTACAGTAAATGAAGAAGCACCTCAACCCCATTACATTGATGCTGGTGCTGGTGGCCTCAGAACTCTTAACTGCTTGAAGAAGGAGGACTGCACACAGCACGCAACTTCTATATTCAAACATTGTGCTGAATCAAAAACTGAAGGTTTCAGCTTACATCTTCATCAGGGCCTAAACAGGAACAGTGGGTGTAAACCACTTTTTAGACATTTTCAAACATCACACAAGGCATCCTATAGGTTAATTACATCATTCAGTAATCAAGCCATCATCTGTGTCACCTGTATTGTGGCCAATGGCACCACCTTGTGGTTAAATCAAAACAAATTAATCTAGCCAAAAGAACAAACAAAAAATCAAATTCCAGTATCATTTCCAACAACTTTTATCAGAGCTAAATAATAACAGTTAAACCTAGCTTGTAAAGAAACACCTCAGATTTAGCTCTTCCTTCAGTCCATGTGGCGATAGTGTGTTTTAATTTATGTATCCACAATGCTTCACATTTCAAATGCAATAGATCCAGGTTGCCACCTCGCTTATTGCAATTCACTTTCTCACTGCCTTGAAAGCGTAGACTAGTAATTGTGTGGCTGTGTTCTAAAAAAAATATTTTGCTGCAGGCGAAGTTGGATCCTGTCTCCTAATAGTGCTTTTGTGTTCTGAAATCCAAATTTTCAATTGTTGTTTTTACTTCCCCACATGCATCAAGCCACATGGCCATTTCAGCATGTAAACAACCCCACAAGTAATGCGTCCGTTTATGTTTATGGTCTGTCTGTCCTTAGTGCAGGTTGCGTTATTGCAATGAGCACATGAGTAACAAAGAGAATTCAGGTTATCATGGACTTTAGGGCGACTTCTCAAATCTAAAGAGACAAATGATTAGATAAAAGGTTTTATAAAAAACAGGGCTGGAGGAATTCATCTGAAAAAATATCAATTGTAACTAGTAGTGTCAGAAAAAATTAATTTACTTTGTTTAAAAAAAAAAAAGTATTTTGTACTTTTTGTACTTTTTGTACAACTGACCGTCAGGAATGATCAAACTATTGATTTTCTTTTTTTTAACCGTTGTCCCTAGAAAGAAAGAAAGAAAGAAAGAAAGAAAGAAAGAAAGAAAGAGTGGGTTGTATATGATTATTTCTGATACCATGTTGGTTTTGGGTTCTGTGACCACAAGCACGCTCTGCCATGCAAAGGAAAAATAGTAAAATCAGGCATTTGGAAGACTGAATGCAATGGAAATCACCTGTGCCATAAAGATATATAAACAACATACATACCTCTTTGCATATAAGGGTGGAAAATCAACACTAAACACCTGCTCATTAGTTTTAGTATCTGCCCTTTATATAGTTGCATGTTGGGGGCTGAAGGGACTCTCAGTTGAAAGTAAGCACCAAAGACTACAAGAGAGATTGGAGGAGACAGAAGACATTCAAAGAGGTATGGGGGACTTTTACATTTATCTTTCCACACATTATCACTACAAATACCTTGAATAAAGGATCATTAAAGTGAGTGTATGACAGATTGTGCACATGAAGTAAATAATTTTAAAAATCATAAAGAATAAGAGGGGGAAAAAAATCCTTGACGAGAAAACAAACACAAAAGACATAAGAACACATTTGAGAAAAGATGAACAGCTGCATTTAAAGAGAGGGCTGCTACATACTTAATAGTTTATAGACTTTTATAGTGTTAAAATGTCTTGAATTGTGACTTAAATTGGAATTTGAGTTTCAAAATATCTTTATGTCAAATAAAAACTTTACAGTCAATTCAGAACGTGAAGATGTTTGTGAACCAGCTGTTTCAGCATAAATCATAACTGAAATTATTCTTATCTTGCAATGAGTTCAGCTGCTGTAGAATTTTAAAGGCCAATACATTTTTTTTATGTACATAAATACTAGAATAATCTTTTCTCAATTTGCACAAAGCCACTACCAAAAATATATATATATCAAAGAGCCCAATTCAAAACAGAGAGAAACAGAAACAATCATTTAAAAGGATGTACTCTTTTCAATATTCATTTTCAACTGTAACTATTGTTCATTTGTAACAATAGTTACAGTTACAGGGGTCACAACTCACAAGTAATGTATATGTATATGACACAGAACTTTCACGTGTCTGACACATGAAGTCAAATGCTGATGATCACTCTTGACTTGGCAGGATTCGTTCAGGAGTGACACGGGATCAGAGATTACCAGCATGCCTCGTTATGACATTTACAACCATGTGATCCAGTTTAAACCCAATTTAACGAACTGTCCTGAACAGGGGTGGGGTGACATCTGGCGATCCACTGATTTTTTCATCTTGATCACAGGATTGGTGGCTAACACTGCCCTGCTTTGGCTATTTCTGAAGGAAAGGAAATCACTGTCAGCCTCAAAGGTAGGTTTAGTGCTCCCAACCCACCTTAAGGTATTATTAGGTAATTAAGGTAGTATTTTGCAGGTTTGTTTCAGCTGGGCTATCTGACCATGAGATAGGGATAGATGCATATTAATAGTTTGAAGAAACATTTGATCTTGTCAGGTTCTCATCATAAATTAAGAAATTATAAGAGTGACTGACTCAAACTTCAAATTTCAAATATAGAATGTTTCTACAACAAATCCATAAAATCATTGAAGTTCAAATGTAATATTTACTGATGATTTCAGGGTATTTATTAAACTCTGTGGTGCATACTTTTGGATGTGTAATGTACATAGTCAATCCTAAAGGACACTCAGAGCATTTTGTGGGGCCTGAGTGTCCAAACTTGAAATGAACACTTCAGCACCTCCTTGGCCTAGTTTCCATCACAACTCTTGAAACTCTTGAAAGACTAAATTTTCTTCTTAAACCTTATCTTACTTAACTTAAAATTATGTCTAAATCTTTGTCTTCCAGGTCCTAGGTGTGAATCTTGCTGTGATGGATCTAATCTACCTATCTATAATGCCTGTCAGCATAATTTATGATGTGACTAAACAGGTCAACAAAAATAATTCAGGTGAGCACGAATGGAGATTGGTCACAAAGCTAATCATTCCAATGGCAGAATAGACACTTGTTAGGGTATGCTTGAAAAAAATTAGTTTGTACGACATGTTGTCCAACCATGTCTTTTTTGTGGACCTGACAGGGACGGACCAAGTGTTTATAGCCCAGTGTTGCCAGATGTACGATAATTATCGTATTTGTACGATAATTTTGCCTTCTGTACGATGTACAATCAAGAATGCCAAAAGTCCTATAATTTGCAATAATTTGATCATTTTGTGACACTTAGTATTAGTAGTTGTGATCAGTCTAGACTATCTCATTTTAATTAATTTCCTGACACAATCAGGATAGTAAAATATGGATCACTACATCTGTGTTGACACATCTCTTCTCAGGTGACGTCTTTCCAGCCAATCAGACTACCCCCTGCCACGCATCATATAACTATGTCAGCATGGGTTTTTTTTTAAACAATGTGGTTAGATTTTAGGTGGTGTCAAAAAGTCGTTCATCTCAATAAATACATGTTTTCTTTTTCTCTTGGTTATGACTCATGTACAATAATTTTCCTCAAAATACGATAATTTTAAGCCTCTGGTATGATACTTTAACATTTCCCATCTGGCAACGCTGTTACAGCCATTTTTTCCAGTTTTCATGTGAATAACCAAGTGCAACACAATAAATGCCTTCTAGGACAGACAGTCTGAGAATGTGAGCTGTTATCCCAGTTTTTAAATGATACCATGTCTTTGCTTTATGACACTTTGACGCTCTATGAGGCTTTTCACTCCACCTTTGAGTGTGGCTGTTTGGAGCAACCATAAACATATTTGATTTCCAATGATTTTGCTACATCATGCAAACTATTCCATTTTTTAAATTTTTTTTAGCAAAATCTGATCTTTAAAGGACTTGGTCAGACCAACCAATCACAGTGAAATTTTGGAGCGTAATTATTTCAGTGTTGCCACAATTTTGGATCTGTGCAGAGTTTTCACATAAAGTTTAACTATAGTTAACTCTGTCTTGAGAAGATGTTCCTTTGACTTACTGCAAAACATCATGTCAATACAGCCTTTGACTAAATGGAGAGCCAGAAAGTCCAAAAGTGAAGAAGATATCATATTAGCTGTGTTTCACCATCCATTTTAATTGCCCTGCACCACAAAAGAGGCATGGCTTGGAGTCAGTTGGGAGACAGGAGAGTGTGGTAAAATCTGTCTCTTGAATAAACTTTTGTTGGGTTAGCTGCCAGTTAGCAAGCCAGCTGGCTTATTAGAAAGCCTTCAAATTCCATTGCAAAAGCCAAGTGCTAACCTTGTAACCAACCATTCACCAGATCGCTCAGCCACTGACTTGCAAAGTCCCAACACTGCACATTCAGTGCAGCAAGCAAGAGAAATCTTCAGTATATTCAACCTGATCGGGTGTCCCCTTCTGCTGACCTGTATGTGTATTGAGTGCTACATGGCAGTGATTAGACCCGTGCTGTACAGGAGAATGGGGAAGTGGGAGTACAGAATGGCTGTTTCTGCTGTGGTGTGGGTGGTCACCTTATTCTTCTGTTTGGCTACAGGTAAGTGTTGGCTGAAAGTTCAATATGGAAACTTGGTAGAAATCTTCCAGCAACAGCAGATGGTCCAATCACAAGGCCTATTGCTGAATTTGCTGGGCACATATGATGAATTTGAATTTACTGGCCAGGCAACAAAAATACTCATAAGAAAGTTAAGTCTAGAATATGAGTCATGGCACAGCTACACCACAAAATGGCCCACTCTTTTTGAGGACAAAAAGGATGCTTTAATTCTTAAAGGATTTGGCTGGCAGTATTTTTCTTACTGTCAACAAATCACAGTAACAGCCTTATCCTTTAAACCCCAAATTTCAAAGAAAAACCAATCAACAGAATGCCACACGATCAATAAATACAAGCAAACAGTGACAAAATATGAGGAAAGTATTAAAACATTTTAAACAACATTTTAAACAACCTCAACAAAAACTTTATTTCATTAAATTACTATAAAAACTTACCATGTTCCTCCTTCTGGGAAATAAGTCTCTACCAATAAAAGAGACGTTTACAGTATCATTGAATATTTGGCCTTTAGAAATGTCTGGCCACCAGCTGTTTAATGTTTCCTTAACAGTAGTTTTCATTTTGAGAATATAATCAGTTCATAAAACCGACTTCAGAAAGCAACTTCGTTCCCAAAAAGTGGAAAGTGATGTTTTGAAATTACCATTTCTATTTTCTTGTTTTTACAGGTTTAGTGGGCAGCTCAATTCACATGGTGTTACCTGTTTCCATCATCATCTCCTGCCTCTTCCTCCTAATGCTCACTTGCCTTGGGGGTGTGCTCTGGTCACTGCTGCAGCAAAGCCCTGCCCACACCACATTTGGTAACCAAGCCCGCTCTGAGTCACCCCTAAAGAGAAGGGCAGTGAAAAATGTCTTGTTTGTTGTGGTGCCTGCTGTGATGTCCTACCTCCCAGTCCTGATGATGGTTCCCCTGGTCTTCTATATAAAGTATTGTAATGTCATGATTGATCGGGTCCTGTGTGAAATTTTTGAATTATCTCTGTTATTCCCCAACTTAGGTGTGTTCATAGGTCCTCTATTCTACCTGTCTAAGGCAAGACAAATGTGCTGCCTTAGAGGGACAGGAAAGACAAGTAATGCATAGACACATAGTCATAGTCATTAGAATTATGATATTAGCACCAATATCAGTCAATGTGTGACATAATGTTTTCTCATTTTGTAAGCTATAATATTGTAACCAATCATCTTTTCATTTTCACTGTGTAGAAACTCAGTCTATCTGCCTTCCAAGTGAAAAATGGGTAAGAAGTTAGCCTTATTTGGAAGATACTAAAGGATTAATGTTAATAAAATGATGTTAAGATATGAAAGGTAAATCGATTGTTGAAGGCTATCTTATCTTCAGATACATGTGTAGCTGGAAAGCAAGCGTTGTGTCTTGTGCTGTAAACTTACATCTAGGACTACATATGTAAAGCTTTGTAAAACATTTTCATGTGCTTTTATAATAACTAATATATTAGGTATGGAGCATTCTAAATCTGATAAAAGTAGTACAGTGTCATCAGCATAAAGTCAAATTGTACTCTCAAAATCACATATCTTGATACCTACTACATTTTGATTGTTCCTTTTGACTGTTCCTTCCTTAACAGTCCAAATATTAGATAGATTTAAATACTATATTTGCCATAATGAATCCACCACTTATGATGTCAGAGGCAACAGCATGGAGAACAGCCTGCAACATGATGTTATGGTTGCAAAATCTGTCTTTTTTTACATAAATGTTATGATCTGGGTTTTTTTGCTTTTTATTTTATGGAATTGCGTACTTGTTTTTTGTTGGGTTTTTTTTGTTCTTTTGTTGTGTACATGTTGTTAACAGTTTTTACAGAAAAGATATATAAATAAGATATGTATTTATTCCAGGATGTAACCCACATATGGACAGACAGCCATGTGCCTTAAAAATAATTACACTAACTAACTGCTTACTTTGAACCTTTCATATATTACACTAAG
Source organism: Thunnus maccoyii (assembly GCF_910596095.1). Taxonomy (NCBI): domain Eukaryota; kingdom Metazoa; phylum Chordata; class Actinopteri; order Scombriformes; family Scombridae; genus Thunnus; species Thunnus maccoyii. The sequence goes on along the minus strand of NC_056555.1, from coordinate 6,479,791 downwards.
ACTAAATTGAATTTATCTTCAAAATCTCCATTAAACAGAGAAGTAATGACTGTGCAAAACTTCATGGTATTGAGCCTCTTTTTAACAATCCTCATCCCCTCTGCCTTTCTTTATATCCATTAGCATTGATTTAATGAGGAAAGACTTCATGAAAAGGTGACTGTACAGCTTCTCACAAATCCATCCATTTTGAAAATATGAGATTTAGGTAAATAGTTGACATTACTTTAATAAGCAGGTATGATAATATGCATTATGGTAATTGCTCTAACATCTCACTAACATCTACTTTGACCAATAACATGACAAAATTGAAATAAATGACAGTCCTTTACAGAGGATATTCGGGTCAAGTGATGTTCAAATGCTCTGCATCAAACCTATAAACTGAATGACAAATTCAGATGCCAAAGACGAAAGGGAATTCAGACAATTACTGAAAAAACTGTTTTACTTTAAAAGACTTCAACTTCCATTCCTCATTACAGCAGATACATCAACAACAATTTGCACATACAAATATCAGATACTTTTGATAGCAGGGCATGTTCAATATTCTTTAGTGTCCATTTCAAATGGCACTGATCGCAACAGCAAATATTGTCCAGTACCAACTGTTTTTGCTTTTAAAGCCACAAAGAGCGCATAATGGTTGATTTACAATTGAACAATGTTAGAAACAACATGTGTTCAAGGCTACACAATCACATTATGCTTTCAAGATTAGAGGAACCAGTGATATAACCAGAGTTTACATGTGCTGTATGAAGGCCAGTCACTGATTTTAAAAGTAAAATCCACCCACACATACTCATACACTGTTAATATCAATCCACAGTACATTCCAAGGGACATTTTGTAATAAAATGTAATTTACTTTTTTGGTGAACTTTCTTTCCATCTGCCTACCAATGCCAGATAACTGTCATTATCCTGCTGATCTTGAAGTAGGATCTACGTGAAAATAAATAGCTTGAAAGTGTGATTATTCCACTGTGGGTATGATTGTGCTACATTCTTTGCTCAAACTTCAACCTGTCTTGTGGCTGCATTGCATTCTGGTCTTTTTCCAGCTACTGTTTATATGGAAGTTGGTCTGCCCCACCTCTTTTAATTTTGCTCTTTTTTTGCAATTTGGGAATGACGCCAAAACCTGATGATAGCTTAAGATGTTTTAAATCGTCTAATCATTTGTTGAATACTGTTGAATATGTATTGGAGTTGCTGGGATTACCTCACTTTGGCCAGTTTGGCCTGTTCCCTATATAAATGCATTGTTTATTCCCAATAGCTGTTTTTTAAACAATGATGAGATGCTTCAGGGTGGAGTTTTCTTTTACAAGAGGCTGTTGTGGTAATGGAACATTCAGAAACACAACCTGCAACATTATTGTCTCCCTAGCAACACACATACAATGGCTAATTTCTGTGCAGTGGTAGGCTGTTCAAATACTGTTATGTGACAACAGGAGGGGTAAGGGGAGGGAGATATAAGACATGACGCAACAGTAATAAAATCTTTCCTCCTAAAAACATGTTGGCTTGTCCCTTGTTTACATTGGAAAACATTCACCATAACATCTATGGTAGACCTTCCATATTTTCCCAGGAGCTCAGTGTGGATTACCTTCACAGAACTGTCTGGAGTACAATAAGTATGTGATATATGAACACAGTATAGGCATACTAGGGCTCAGTCCTTTAGTGCACATTCAATATGAAAGCAGACACTTTACAAGCTTGTGGAGAAATGGTCACTTCCCGTGTATTTTGGACTTTCATTTAACAGATGTGGTTTGGCTGTTATCCGATTTCTCTGTTGAAGGGGAAGATTTCAAATTTAAGATGTCTGCATATGGCCATCACAACTATTGTAGAAGGCATAGTCAAATATGCAAATGACACAAGTACATAACGAAAACTTTGAATCTTAAGTAAAAAGTTACTTTTCAACTTGGGGATAACCTGTGTCGAAGGATTTAAGTTTTGAAATTGAATGGGTTGTGCAGTTTTATAACCAGAAACCAGAGACACCAATGAGATCAGAAGGGTTGGGTTGATTGTAAAGCCAGATGTCATTTCAACTATCTGTCCTGGGACCAAAACTGTAAATGAGAGTCAATATTCAAGCATTTATTTTATTGAAAATAGTCCCAAGGTAAAGCTTTCTCCATGACACATGTCTCATTGCTGATAGCTGTTGTTAGTTAGTCAGGCATCTGGTGGTGATAAATGTTGCATTCCAATTTAGATGTAAAAACTTGGTTACACTAATTCTCTGATGGCTGCTGACTCCTTTGAAATGTGTAGTGGATAAAGGGCTGTATTAATCCTTTGAACTTCAGACACAACTTGTGTTCAAACTATAATAATTCTTAAATAATCTGTTCTGACTATGCATACACCCAGCACCTATTGATAGACTTAGCGGAGCGTATGTGTTCTGATCATATGATGATTCTGTGCCAGTTAAAGTGTATGAAAGTTGCTTGGCCAGCTCAGTAAAAGTCAATTAAACTTCTACATGATGGCTGCAGTGTGCTGACATTCTTTCTGACGTTTCTGAACATAAAGGCATGATTAGAATAAGCTATAATATTCAAAATTGGAGTGCACCTGGACTGGACCTAATGTGAAGCCTAAGGCATCTCCATATTTGCACATCCATAGAGTCTCGAATTCTCAATGAAGGAGAAAGAACAGACGCTCTTTATAGCCTTGTCAGTAATTACTGGACACAATATCAGACAGAACATTACTCAGCAGAGTATTCTTTTAACATGACTCAAATGTGTGTGGAGGGGACCTTTTAAAAACAGAATTTAAAAAATGGAACAATCAGATACATAAGTTATCACTGGGTACCACAGCTTTTGTAAATGTCAAAGGTTTGAGGAGTTTCTCTAGCAGCACTGCACATGGCAGGAGTCTGACTCACCTCCAGACCTTGGTCACTCATAGACGGCAACAGGGTGGCACAGAGTGAACAGAGAGCTCTTCTGCTGTGGAAAGTCTTGGTTTAAGCCCCTTAAGGATGTGTCACTGAGGAAGACACTGAGCCATTACAGGCTCTAGGGACACTTTAACCTCACTTTCCTTTAGGCGTGGGCCCAGGGGTAATCACAGTCATAACATTTCCTATTAACTTGAACTTCTGTCCTTTAGGCTTCCTCAAGTACAATTTGTTGCAGCCTTTGGTACAAGTCCAGTGGGTTCAATCGTGCGAGGCTGGATCAGTCAGTCAGGGAAACATCGACTGAACGCCCAAGTTCTTGGCAAACAGCAAGAAAACGGCACAAGAACATTTGAGAGGGACTGACGGTCTGTGTGCCCCCTAGAAAGGCCAGTGTAAGTCCTCAAAGTCTCCCGTTTGACCCATGTTCACATCTGTCTCCAGCAAGCTCATGATGACCGCCATGGCTGCCTCATCACTACTGAAGCTGCTCAGGCCTGGCACCACCATGCTGTCCAAGTCCAGCTGGGACGGCTCGCCTGGGTGAGACAGAGCGACACAAAACAAAACTTCAGGACCCCCTTTGGAAACTCTTACAGACCACGAAGTGAATTTATGCCTTGTGTAATTCGCACAGATTTGACCACAAAACAGCTTTTATTTGCCCCAAACAGCCAATGTATTAACTGTACAGATGTTAACTGAAAGCTAGCTAACAATGGACCATGTTTGTGTTCAGTTCAGCTTCTGACTGAACTCCAAACTCATCAGGAACTCAAATTCTTTCTGGTATTTCCCTCCAATCTTGTTCCTTTTTCTTCTCGTCTCTGTATGTTTATGAACAAGATTCATTAAGTCCTCAGATAAGTGAGAATTTTTCACTTAAGTTGAATGATTTTCAACTTGCAAGGATGCGTCTTAGCTAATTTAGGTGAATATTTCTTCACACCTGACACTACAAGAAAGAAAATAACATTAACACTAAGTTCTTTGGTAAAATAGAAAAGACGGCTAACAGAAGTGAAGTTCCCTACTTCTAGATACCCTTAAGGTAGTGGCATGTCTCATGCATGGGGACCCTTGTCCCTTCCCATTGACTTGTAGGCCTGAGGTACCCCAGACATAAGGTCTGCAGTTGGATCCTCTTGGATTTTCGCACTGTTTCCCAGAGTGCCTTTTGCCAAGCCACATGCTTTCAGTTGCTAGTGACATAGTACATTTGTCCCACTTCTCTTAATCTTAACAAATTCTTGTTTCGGAAAACTATAAAACTAAAATGACATCCCGTAACTACATAGATTATCCATTGACAGGATGCAATGCATTATTTTACTGTTTTGCATGCAATTTTGTGAGTTTTTTAATATCATGTTCAGTGATGTACACGTTTGACCGTATGCAATGCAGTAAGAGGGCAAAAGTTTTAAAGAACATTATACAGTAGATCACTGTTCACTTCAGAAACCAAAAACAGGTTTTCTGTTGTACTCAAGGCCTGATACCCCATCAGTTAACTCTTTTCCTTGTACAAGAGCAGATGATTTATAGATAGAAGTGCTTTCAGAACATCTGTGGATATTGGAGAGTTTTGTCTGTGGTGTTTGTAGAACAGTACATCTACTTTTATATTCTGCCCCACAGAAATAAAGGTTTTGGTAGTATTGTGTACATTTTTAGAACATGGACCTGCATTTGTAGAAATGTTGGATTTTACTTCTGTCATCTCTTATATCACCTAATTGGACCACCTAATGATTGAGGCAGCTGTGGGATAGTGGAGTTAACCGTATAGATCTAGACTGCTGAGCTCAGATTTGATAGCATACTGAGGAAGGTTTGAGGCTAAAGGTTTGGGTTGCTTTTATTCCTCTTTGCTAGTATAAAATGTCAAAAGAAATGCTGAAGACCTTGGTTTGGATTTCTTCCTCTTCTTTGAAGAGATTTAGAGAAAAACTGTGATACCATGGATTTATGATCCTACTCACAGTACCTGTACTTTCAGAAGTTGAACTGCTAGCACCCGCTGCTGTCCTTGAGTCAGACTGGGACTGTGATGAGCTGCCTGCTGCCTCCTCTCTGCTGGACGGCTGGAACAAGTCATGTAATGTTAAAACACTGCACAGGGCCCCATGTCAAAAGACTCAGGAGAAAAATGTTGAAATAGCCAAAGACAAAATTTTCTATTTTGTTTTCTCTTAGAAGTGTGATACCTCTTACATTTGACTTTCAGGCTTACAGAGACACTGTAACATGTGACATGTGAGCATGCAGTGGTGGAAACAAAGCTCCAATGTTTTATGTGCTGTAAGTAAAAGTATTAGTAACATGATGGAATAATTCCATCATGTGACAACACATATTATTGTTGCCTCCTAATTATGTGCCTACATTATCAGAACTCTTCATGTCTCCAATAATTTGTTTGAATATATATTTGATAATAGGTATGAGAGAGCTGTAATTTGCATAAAAAATACCACACATCGCCACAATTAGCATAAAAGCTAAAATACATTAAAATTAGCATAAAATTATATATGTCATTATGCCACAATAGTATAAATTTTCAGTTGCCATGCATTTGCATTAAACCTGCCTTTGTCGCAACGTTTACTAAGCCAAATTATGACTGAAGCTTTATAGTAATTGCTAACAAAATGAGTGTTGTGTGCCTCCATGTGAATGAGCTGTAAACATAAAGAGGTCACTCACACTCCTGCTGGTTTGTGGAGAAACCAGTGGACACTTCTCCTGAGCCGGCCCAAACGGACTGGAAGCACCGCTTGATGGAGAAGAATTCATCCTACAGGTAGGAACACATAATAATATATAATATATGTAATTATAATTAAATAACTATAAATCCAGATTTTATGTTTATTTTATCTATTATTAAAGGCTGGATATACCTTATTTATATCCTGTGCTTATATTTGATATACCCTAACACTTTAGCAAAAACTCATCCCATCCAATCTTATACAAATACAGAGGGAAAATAAACATTTCTATTTAGTTTTATCATTTTATACATATATACACATTATGCACCTGTAGGAGTCGATGAGCTCGTTTGCGATTTGGGTCCCTATGCTGCCTGCATAGATCATTGTGCCCACACCACTTGAGAGACCGGGAATTATGGGTATTTGCTTTGTGTCCTCTGTGGAAAAAGAAAGGAAGTAGTTAAATCAGCCTTTGTAAAAATAAAAAATAAAAATAAAAAAATCAAACAACAGACAAATGTCTTTATAAATACACAGTATGTATTTCTTACCCTGAAGTGCCTTTGAGCTGCCTGCCTCCTCATCATCCTTTGTGTGACCAGGCCCCCTGTTGGTAAAAAGGAGTATTTCAGCAGCTATATTCATACTATATATAAACTGTATTTTAAAGACGTGTTAAGATGGCATCATGAAGCACAACATGGGGATGTTACATGAGAACGTTTTGTCAAATCAGTGTAAAGTAGATTGTGTCAGGATTTGTTGTAAGGAACTCACACTCACACCTCTGATAATGACACTGTATCTGATGTGCTGTTTAACCACTTCTTTATAAATTAATCAATACTTACGAGATAACCCTGTTTAAGGACACGATAAACTCAACTTCTTTGGTCCATGGATTTGTGAAACTAAACCACTGACTTTGGAGTAAAACATAGGAGCCATATTTTGCTTTGAACTTGTAGCACTGTGTCTCGATCTTCTCCTTGCTTCGAAGAACTGCCAAGACATTGGACACAAGTGTCATGACAAAGCACAATGAAACATTTAAACCCCCCCCAAAAAAATCCTACAGTTGGTAGCCAGTTGGTTAGTACTAGGGGTTGCCATTTATTAGAAAAGGTCAATTTCTTGAACTTCACAAAAAACACAAGTAGGATTGCTACATTTTTCTAAACGTGGATATTTTGTTTTGGGCTACAATTATAAATAGATATTGTATTAAATCTGCCAGCTGTGGTGGCTTTGCTCCATCACCTTGCCTGTGTTTCTCTGCGAGGTGCTGCAGGTCATCCTGGTGGAAGTACTCATAACACGACGTGCCGATAACTTCTTGAGGCAAATAACCGATGATTGTCGTGGCTCTGGGAGAGAGAGGTTAATAAGGGGGTTTGGTTATTCTGGCATTCTCCCTCTGTCTCTCTCTCACTGTCTCTCAGGATTGTGCCCATCAAAAACAGTGACCGATGAAAATAGGATGAAAGTCAGCCTTGAACATCTGCATCATCATCACACACATGGGAAATGCGATAAAATGATTCACTATACTTGAGGTGTGAAATTACTCCCCAACAAATGAGAAGATATTTTCATGTGATGCCATCAAGATGCACAGCTCCTTCTGAGAAACAACGGCAAAGACAGAAAGGATTATCTCCACTGACAGTGAACGGACAAAACGTGCTGTATGCCTCCTCACCACAACACCTTCTTTGCTCTGACCTTCTTTGCTCAGTGGAACCCTGTGTTCATAACAAATCCACGATTCACGACGGGAAAGGTAAATGGTGCGGCTGGAGGAAGATAAAATCAGGGAAACTCACTGTTGGTCTACAAAAGTGAACTTGCCGTCGATCGCACAGCGGGTGACGAACTCGGTGGGCTTTACGTTGATGTCTTTGGAAGGCGGGTGGGACACGTGGGGTTGGAAGCGGCATACGGTCACCAGGCAGGTCAGGTTAGAGGTTTCCTTATCCACGTCACCCTCTGACTCCAGCTGACTGCTCAGCCAACTCCGCATGTATCCAGTGCAGTGGAGGGTGCAGTATCTGTAAGTGTCTGTGGGCAGAAAAGCAAGCAATAGATGATGCAAAATCAAGTTAAACACAGTTCAAATCTGACCTCTTCAAGTAAATATATCCGGACCACCATGGAATTAAGTTATGTTGACTTGTGTCATGCTTCAATTTTATTCATAACATCTTGTTTGTATTAGTATCCAGCTAAACAGGAACTAGGAAGCCACCATTTATTTAAATTAGATGGTTTCCTGTAGACATTTAGGGTCCAGTATAGTGTCTATTTGATCCAAAGGATAAGACTGGCATTATACATACAGTATATCATATATTTTTGTTACTGTCATGAAATCCTGTCATGTCTAGTCTAGTCTCTAAATACTTTGTCTTCCCTGCGCTGCCTGTGGCAATCAGCCCTGGCGCCCACTTGTCCCTACTGACGACATAAATCTTTAAAAACAGCTCACAGGTATATAGTATATTTTCATTTTTTTAAAAGGCTCAGTAATTTCCTATAACAGGTGGGCACTGCAGTGTTTAGCAAATATTACTCAAACAGGAGGAAATACTGCATTTGTTGGGGACTATTTTCAGCTGTGGAGGATAATACATGTCTGGTGCTCTAGTGAGTTTGTAAAGCTCATATAATCAATATTTTAATAGTAATAATGTATCAAATGACTCAACTGGCATCTGTTTTCAGCTCTGATAAACCCACTGTACACTACTTGTCCAACATCAAACAGCAGACACACAAAGTTTGCAACTAGTTGGTGAACAGGGAGCATTTAACAGATTAACAGACAGATGTTTCCCTCAGAGCTAAAAAATGGAGTGAATATTAGACTTACATTCACCAGCTAATCAGAAACACAAACCCGTATCTGCTGGATGTGTAAATACAGTGTTCATACATTGATAATGTATGTAATGTTAGTGTTGTATTTACAGCTTGTGGCGCTGAATCAATGAATGCAGCTTTAAGCCACCAGAACAATGTATGTGGTCAATAAAGGCTACACTGCCCATGATCATCATAATGAAGGAACATGTCACCCAGTTATCAGGTTTAGCATACACAAAGAATACAGTACTTGTTAGTAGGATCGATTTATGCTTGGTTCTGTTTTTTCATAGGATCACATTTTCCTTTAACCTATTAAATGAAGGGTCATTTAACCAGATTTAACTAGACTGCTATAATGGTACCTGAAAAGTAATAAATCGATGACTTCATGTATTTTGATTTCCTTAGTCATTAAAATTATATTATTCTTATATAACAGATGAGAGAAAATGTAATGACAGCTAAACACAATATGATCTATGATTTTCACTACTTCCCTTGCTTATATTCCACAGTGCAGTTGCTGAGCTTTGCCACTGAGTGGCACCACATCTCCTGGTTCTGTCACCGCAATCAGCTTTACAGTAAGTGGGGTTTTGACCACCTTCTTACTTTGTGGTTATACAATGCGTAACGCTGACCTACTTCCTGTGCAGGACCACTTGTTTTAAATTGCTGCATCTGTTTGAATTCCTTCCACCAATAAATCAAACAGGAAAACTGACCCACATTGTGCAAAGTTAGGAAATGTGTATTTTGACAATGGACAATACTGATGTATATATGTCATCACATTTTGGTCATTACTAAAAACATTGTTTTGTTTCCTCTCAACATTTAAGTAACTATCAATGTGTAAATTCATTCAATTGGTTTATAGGTGCTCAAAATAAAACAGATGTCTTTCTTGATCTTTACCATGGACATTAGGTCATGCCTTGGCTTAGGAATGAAAGATAAGGCTCAACTACTTACACTCAACACCAGCAAACCTTTGCGAACAGGTGGAGAAAGGATCCAGATCAGATAATTTCTTTATTTCCTCCTTGGCAGCCTGAGCAGACCATAAATGTTCCATTTTATTTTTTCTTTATTTTTTTAGTTTGTTTTCCACTGACTGCCTGAACACTGACCTCATTGCCTAGAAACACATTTAAATATCTTATTAATGTTTTGGTACACACACAACCCCCCCCCTTCTCATCTGTTTGAGCCCTGCAGGTCCGGGACCGAACATGACTGTACACACAACACTAAATAGTTCCACCTTTTCAAGAAAAAATCAATCAGGCAGTTCCTCTAAACTGAATAACCTCAGTGCTCTCAAGAACGAGGTATACAGATGATCCAAAAGAGCTTTTATCTAGGGGAGCTGGGGAGCAGAGAGGTTCAGTGTGTTTCTGTGTTTATTTCTACTCTGTCTATAAACATGCTGTAGATTCTGACAATGAATCTGAATTTCTGTTGAACTGTTGTCTTTCAATAATAAAGAAGAATCTGACAACTGCAATAGAGTCTATTTCAAAAACCAACAGAATTTAGTCTAAACTTTCTGCCACTTGCTGCGTTGCCCTCAGCAGCACATCCCATTCATCTGGTGTTCCAAGTGGAGCAAATCTGAGAATCATTTGGACATACTTACTTGATCCAGAGCTGGAAAATAGGACACAGCATGGAGCAATAGACCCAGATTGGAGAACTAGTGGTCATGGAAGGGGATTCACAGTCTCTGTCTTTACATATTTATCTGAAATAGAGCTTTCCTCTATAATTGAATGGATATACAAGAATATTGAAGCATAAAGAGCACTGAAGTCAGATTGGATTAGCTGAATAACACTAGCTGTTTCATTCATGCTTTACAATCACTGGCTCAATCACCAGCTGTGCGGCTATCAACTAACTTGTCACGTCCAATCATATTCATGCAGGTCATAGAGTTTCAAAGTGGGAGGAGTGTAAGTGTTTAATTAAGTTCTGTAAGTGTTTTTCCCCATTCTGTACTCACACTGAATTTTTTTCTTTATAAGATATCCTAACACAGATATTACTCCGCTGATACTGCCGCAGCTGCCTATAAATGCTCAAGTCCTTGACAAAAATATCTCTAACTGAGCTGAGTTGGATGTTGACTAAAACCAAAATTTCTCAAATGATGCTATAGTCATGACATCAATACATGGGTAGGTAAAGCTGGCCAGAGAGGGTGCTCTGTAAACCTCGTAGCCTGGATTACAATCTGATCCACCTTTCTTTTTGGAAGTACTGGGCAGCGAGCGTTTGTCCTCGTGCTTCCCCGCCACCCGACTGTGCTTCATGCGGCAGAAGAAGGATCGTCGGGCTCCAGTAGACAAGTGGGATGCCCTGACAGGGGTATCTGCCTGGACCTGAACCCCAGCTGCACACAGACAGACAACATTCATGGGAATTACATACTGTATAGCACTTGTTGTCAGTTTGCTAGAATTTTATTTCAGCTGGCTCCCATGTTGATCAGTTGCCTTTAACTCTTCCACATATGGTTACAGTGTCAACTTCAGTTAAATGTCAACGCTGACATGGCAACGGACTTACTTGCAGCATCGATGAGGCGTTGGCGGGGGTATAACTCAGAAGACGACAGCTGTTCCTTCAACTTGTTGATGTCTTTGGGATGAATGAAATCGAATAAGCTTTGCCCTGTCAGGTCCACCTGTGAACACAAATGACACACATCCATTTAGACACACTTTTCCTATCTCTGTTTTACTTTTCTGTCCTTGTCAACGTTGCACTATTACATCTGCACTGCAAAACTGCTTAATTTAAAAATATTTATCAGCTCTGCATAATGGAAAAGTATCTGGACTGTAAATGAGGGCTTTGAATAGAACCAATAAGAGAATTGTTACAGCATGAATCCAGTCATGGTTTAGCGGTAAGCCCCTAAATAACACATGCTGCCCTGCAGATGTAGAGTCAAATTTCTCTGGAAGCTTTTCACTTGTGTGTCTTCTAATCTCCATCCCTCTCCACTGTACTTGCCTAAAGTCCGTCTCAAAGCTGGAAAATGTGGTTAAGAATGTAGAGCAGGTGTGGTTGTCATTCTAGCTGCCAAGCACTACAAACAGACTTGAAAATGTATAAAACCTAAGGGATCGCAAGCCCTGCAGATTTTGAAAGAATTTGACCTGGATTTTTAAGTTTTATGTACAGTATTATCAGACCTTCATCAGAGTTAAAGTAAAATGTTTTATGTGTTTCTGTTTCTCACAAAATCTGCAGACTGACGCAAATTTGTGTTGTAAAGATTTGGTTCCTCAACCACAAAAGGATCATGTGGCCACAGCACAAAGATGTAGTGGAGGTTTACATATGGCACCCTGACACTGACAAAACGAAGTAAAAGTTTATCAGATGAGTCAAAAATATGACTAAATACATCAATAAATAATATTGTTAGATAAATAATTAAAATTGAGTGTAAAAAGAAATGTAGTTTTATACTTTTCCTTTAATCTCCAATCAGCTTGTAAAACAAGCAAAAAGCTTTACTTTTTTTGTTTACCATTAATCATAAAAAAATATAAAATAAATAAAACTTACACCTGCAATTATCTGATTTTCATGATTGATCATGATTTTTTGGCAAAGTGAGGACATCAGTTGATATGGCAAACTTGTTAGCAAACAGTTGCTTATCTTCACATCTAGCAGATATGGAACAAGGTTAGTATTCATTTGGAGTCCGTTTTATATCCACCTAATGTATGGAAATTATATATATATATATATATATATATATATATATATATATATCGATATTATATCGATATGAGACTAGATATCGTCTTAGATTTTAGATATAATAATATCCTGATATGGCATAAGTGTTGTCTTTTCCTGGTTTTAAAGGCTGCATTACAGTAAAGTGATGTCATTTTCTCAACTTACCAGACTGTTGCAGCTGTTCTATTATTTGTCTTTACCCACTTAGTCATTATATCTACATAACTGATTATTATTTATCAAAAATCTTGTTGTGTAAATATTTTTTGGAAGCAGTAGTCATCCCTACAACATTGTCCCAATATCGATATCAAGGTATTTGGTTAAAAATATTATGATTTTTGATTTTGTCCATACCGTCCAGCCCTAACAGGAATGTAATATTCACTCTCTTTTTAACTCTCTTTTGAGTTATACTTTTCAGTACATTTTGTCAGTTTCGGGGCTTCATACTTCATAGATTCAATACCATTAATATTACTAACATTACTTGATTTTGATAACTTAATGTTCAAAAGAGAGAAATAAATGCTCAGCCAGCTAAACCAACAGGATGCACTGCAACTCTGCTTTTTCACATTCATTATTGATGATGACAGCAAAATGAGTGTGTGTTGTAGGACTTTAACACACCCGGCTAAAGTTGAGGATCTTGGAGACGGACTCGGAGATGAACAGGATTTTGGCCCGGTCACAAGTCACAACTAACAGGAAACCGTCCGCAGCCTGGTAGGTAGATAAATAAATACATAAATAGACAGATATATAGATGGATAAATAGATGTATCATCAAATGGGACCAGTTGTGGTCATACATACCCTGAGCAGAAGGTGCCTGAGGTCATCATGAGGCAGGATGGAAGGCTTGTGGGTGGCATCAGTGAAGGCGCTGCTCGTCCCAGCTGAAAAGACAGGAGACACAAACTTAGATGGAGCAGAATAGACACTCCCTGACATTTTTAAATACCAGATGGGTTAATGGTTACCTTTGAGGGCTTTCAGATGTTGCACGGCCTTCCGCAGCACAGTGAGTTTGTCAAGTTTACGAGCCATGGGCTGACAGGCGGGGATCATGGCAGACAGCTCATCAATAAGGTTGTTCATTTTATCCCTCCTCCGCTTCTCAATCTGGCGGTGAGGTTCCCTGTAGGCGCATTTAGCTATCAGACAGTCTGTTCTACTCAACTTGAGAGGAAGAGTTCTTGAACAATATTCTACCCCCTGCATCTATTTTGGGGAGAAAATATTAACCTGAAATTCATAATGCAGTTATTCTAAAACTGTTGATGTCATTATTGTTTGAACTAGCTGGTCACATCAGACACTAGCTTTTTAAGAGATAGATGGCACGGTAATTTGATGTAAAAATAGAATCACCTGAAGCATTTCATTTTGACTTGCTGATCTTCTCCTTCAGATCTGCAAATAAAAAGGAATCAAAATCAAATTTGTCTTTGCTTTTATTTACATGGCATTTTAAAAATAGCCAAGAACTCAGCGTACCTGCTGAGGTCTTCATCCATTTGGAAGTCGAGGCTTTGCCTGCAAAATCAAATGGACATATTTGGAAAATATTGTATGCGATGTAATATAAAATAAGAATAGTGCAGTAAACATATTTTACTCCAGAGAACAAAAAGTAAAAAGAGCTCCTCTTACTGTACATGGGTGTCTGACCGCTCCTCCACATCTCCCTTTCGTTTCCTTGGCAGCTCGACAGCTGGCAGCGAGGAGCCTGCTTGGCTTGGGCCTTCTTGCTCTGCAGCAGGATCTGATACAGGAAAACATCCACAGTCCACCATCCAGTGATGTGAGATTGCAAATAAACACTTCAACCTTGAGATCTCTGTAGCACTAGTTGGTCAGATGCTCTATTAATAATTTACCATGAATGAATGAATGAATAAGACTTGCTCTGCCACTAGGCTTTTTTGTTCATTCAGAGCACTGAATACAAAGAAATGATCCAGAAGAATCAAGCTGATTGGACCTTGAAACAAATGTAGAAAAACAAAGCTTTAGAAAGCTTTATTTTAATTTCAATTGATTGACCTTAAAATTTAAGTGGATGAAGAAACAGAAAAATAACATGCACACAAATAAGCAAGGTCTCACTTGGATTGGATAACAGAAAGCAAACAAGAACAAAGGTGCACCTTCAGGCTATATAAGATATCTTGGGTTAATTACTGGCAACGCCCCACAGCCTCTCCCAAAAAACTGACAAAAATTATATTATCATAATTGAAGCCCTGTAAATGAATCACAGTGGTGGTCATTTAAAAATGATTGAATTATGCATTACTGTGGCATCTGGTAAAAATGGCTGTCTGTTCCTATCTGTTATTACAGTTCAGTAAATGGTTGCATCCTGTTTGTTTTACATATCCATTGATTACATTTCATTCATTCATTCACATTACATTTCTTTTATGAGGGGTGATATTCAGTTTGTTGCAATCTGCAACCTTGGATGAATAAATTGCAACCTCAGTGTTAGGTGCCACTAAATCCTTAACACTGTATCTTTAATGTTGAAATCTAAATACCACTGAATTGATAGCAATAAAAATATATTACTTTGTAAACCATTTATCTGAATGTATGTGGTTTAAATTTCCCTCTTCCAAATTTCCAGAAGGTCATTTTAAGTTCGGGGGGGGGGGGGGGGTTCACAAATTTCCAGTTGCTTATCTGAAACTGTTTTTTTCGATTGATTTGATTGACATAAATAGTAGTTACATGGATGTGACTCCAGTTCCATGTGTACGTGCATAGCCCTCTAGGAAGGCTTCGCTATTGGTTTATCTGTACAAGGCTCTGCCTTGGCACCCTGAGAAAAAATTGCTGATGCTGATTGGCCAATAGTTAGCCATGTCTGTTTTTTCCCAAGATTTAAAGATCGGGGTAACCGTGGCCACCTTCCAAACTGATGGAACAACTGTTTGCCTGAATGACAGATTAATCAAATGTGTAATCGGACGTATCAGAGAGTCTTTGCGTAATTTCAGAAAGTTGGTGTCAAGCCTGTGAGCATTCTTTCAGCTTTTCAGTGCATCGATAATATTGGCCACTTCTGGTTCTGTTATTTCCTGTATTTTAAAAATAGGCTGTGCATGATTAATAGACGTCCGGGGAGAGGCTCCACTCCTCCACTATTGGACCCCCTCTGGACATCCGGTGGCAATCCACATCCTGTGGATGAGGCAATGTTCCTCACCCACGCTGAATGACTGTCCGTAAGCAGCAGGGCAATGAGATCAATGGGGAGAGCTGGAACGGACCCACGCCGCCTGCCCCTCCCGTCACGGACTTTCAGGTGTTGCTTGGGCATCTTGCCATCTCTGATCAATCAAGGTCAGAATAGACACCGCTATCTTGTGCAGAGCTGATCATCTGAGCCCCCCTGTCTGTTGAAGTAGGCCACCACAGCAGTGTTGTCTGACCTCACCATGACATGCTTCCTGCTCAGCTGTGGGGCAAAGTGGGGCAGCACCTTCTGTACCGCTGTGAGCTCCAGCAGGTTGATGTGGCGGGGGGAGCTCGACCACATGCCCCCTATGCTTGCCTGGTCAAGGGTCCTGCCCCAACCAGCCAGGGCGGCGTCCATGAAGACCTGGACGTAATGAGAGATGCACCCCAGTTGCACCTGCTTGCGGAGGTGTCCAGGTGAGTCCAAGAATGCCACATCCCTCTGTGCCAGTGCGGGGACGTAGAGCATGTACTGTTTGTCTTTGATTGGGTGCAGCCAGAGTTGTGCGAACCAACACTGGAGATTTCTCTTGTGCAGTAGCCCCAGGCGCACCACCGGGTGGGCCGCTGACATCATTCCTAGAAGCAATATAACACTTCTCACTGGCACTAAGGCTGTGGGTCTTATGCGTTGGGTCAGTTGCAATATCGCCTCCACACGCTCCTCCAACAGTTGTGCAGTCATGGTGTCCAAAAGTCCAAAAGCAGCCCAAGGCGAAGTCCAGCTGTGTGATGTGATGAATGACCAGCACTGTGTGGGTTTCCACTTCCTGCCTGGATGTGGCAAGAATCAGCCAGTCATCTATGCAGGTCAAGATTCTCACACCCCTCTCTTTGAGTGGCGCCAGCGCCGTCTCCACACACTTGGAGAACATGCACAGGGCCAGAGAGTATCCAAACGGGAGGCAGAAGTACTGATGATACTGAACTCTGACCCCCCACTGCAAATCGCAGGCACTTCCTTAGGTGAGGTAAGATGCAGACATTGAAGTACGCATCGTTGAGGTCTATGGATGTCATCCAGTCACCTGGCTGGATACATACGTTACGAATTGCAGTGAGTAACCCCTCCACAGAGTCCTGTACAGCCGGGCTGAGAGAGGGCTGAAAATCCTCACCCATTCCAAATGACTGTCTGTAAGCAGCAGGGCAATGAGATCAACGGGGGGAGCTGGAATGGACCCACCCGTACTGCCCCTCCTGTCACGAGAGGAAGCACACAGGGGGCCCCAGTAAAAAGGGCCATGAAGTGGCTAAGGCTAACAGTGACATCGCTGTGTCCCTCACTCCGTCCCCCAATGAGCCAGTCATGGAGGGCGGCGGAGAGTCACACCTCCCGAGGCTAAGTGAGGCTCCCAGCTCTTGCTTAGGCTCACTGTGCACACTTAGTGAAGAAAAACCACTCACCTGTGGCCTGTTTTATCTGGTAAAATCGGTCCACTGAGGTGTCCTGGTCACTATCTTTCTTTGGGGCTGCAGCACCTGGCCCTCACCTGGACATCAGAAGCAGACACGGAAGTGCCTCTCAGGGCTAACAGCACTAATACTCTAATCAACCTGTGTGTCAGAGTGTGTGCTGGAAAAAACACTTATGGAGATCATGTAATATTTACACCCTCTATTGGATAAGGCTGCTGGCAGTAGTATAGTCTCCAGCCTTGTTCACAGTGAGGAGATAGGAATGGCCGGGTAAGACCGGGGTTGCTGGTGCTGGCAGGAGCTTGGTCACCTGCCCTCCCCGTGAGATGGCTAAACTGATGGCACTGCTGCGGTGGTGCTCCCCCTCCCAGTCCCTGCGGGCAAGGGGGAGGCTGCTAGGGGCAGAGGTGAGATCCCAGCTGCTCTGATGCCTTACGGGTGATACAGCTGGTCAAGGCCGGGGGCCTCGAGTTCAGTAGAGCAGTTCACTCATGCTGCGCATAAGCAAAGATGGGCGCCATCTTGGGGACCAAGGCACAAGGTCAGGGCAGCTGAAGAGGTAGAGGGGTCTCCATCCTCTGAGCAGCCAACTCAAACAGGCCTACTTGTCAAGCAGCAATGGGTCACTGGCAGGACCAGTCCATCACCGTTGTGCCCAAAGAGGGAAGAGGGGTTGTCATCCTGGTCGCTCTACGACAAGAATCCTCCTCAGTGTCGTCCTTGAACATTCAAACAATTGATTTTTCTAAATTTGTGAACCCCTAAATGATACTTAAAAAAGTTTGTGACATTGCCCAACTTGAAATGACCTGAGAATTTCAAAGAGGGGAATTCAAACTACACAAATTAAAAACAGATGGTTATCAAAGTAAAGTATGATTAAATGCTATGAATTCGGTGGTATTTAAATTTCAAAATTAAGTATTCAGTCATGGTTAAATTTTACAATTAGCTCTTCACTTGCCCATAAGATTCAAATTATTATGGCCTTTCTTTGTTTCCATAAATAAATAATTAAGCTCTACAAAGCAGCAAAGAGAAATATTTGCCAACCATAAAGTAGCCCATACAGTGTGTTTGTGTATCATTGAGGTCACTGTTAGTTTTTTAGGTCATGCCTATAAAATTTTGTTTATTTAGGTTTTTTGTTAATTTTGAAAGATATTTAAGAACAGCTTTCTAACTACGTGAATATCAATTAATATTTGAAATCTTTTGGTTCCTCAAAAGCTCAACTTTTTTTGAGAACACTCAAGATGACTCATAAATGTGTCTGCAGTAGTGGGCGGCAGATATTGTCTTTAAAAGGCTATTTCACTCAGGAATGTTCATCCAACTGCAGAAAAAGGCATTTACTACTTTTAAAGCCGACTCTGACCCATGTACGCCAAAAACATTTCGGGGGATAGGGCTGCCAGAATTCTTCTCTTTTGTCTTCTCGTTTCTCTTTAGTCTCCCGCCAATGCAACACCCCCTCCTTCCTCTCTCTCTCTCTCTCTCTCTCACACACACACACACACACACACACACAAACACACAAACACACACACGCTAGCAGAAAGCATTTGCTCAGCCCTGCTCCGTAGTCATCTGTTTCTAGGCGAACTCTCGGTGCACTGGCTGAAGGTTGCCATCGAACGGCGCCAAACCTCCAGCTATGCTGTGAGTTTGTCGGTTTAGAAGGCACGTGAGAGTAAATGGGTTTGGGCTATCGTGTTACCTAACATTTATATAATGCTGTAACACTGACCTACTTCTCACTCAGGACTCCCATACATCAAATTGTGACATCCATTTGGGGAAAAAAGTGCTGATAAAAGTGAAGAAAGCTTTTCAACGTGACTGTTGACCATGACTGACCCATATTATCCTGCTGTTCAACTGTACTCTTACTTGAGAAGGAAAAGTAATTTATATTAATGGTAATCATTTAATAGTTAACCCATACTTCCTGCTACTTTCACAATACTGGCAGGGACACTTATTTTTCAAGCTTTAAAGTTCATTTTAATGTCGTCCTCAACTTTTGCAGTGATGTATGAACAACACTTTGTTTAGAGGTTCCTGAAAGAAGAACTAGAAGTAAGGGGAGTGTGGCTGAGAGGTCATACTGCCTCTTTCCACCTCACCTCATAAACAAACACAGGAAGCTTTTCAAACCTGCATATCTTAAACAGTTCGATCAGAACTGGAGTGGACTTTAATTATACTGACATCATTTCTTTAATCCCTTCAGAGGAGTTTAGTGGGTCATCTCTGACGCAAAAGTGGAATGTGGGAGCGAACGCTTGCCGGCTCTCCCTTCCACCCACCACATCTCTCCACCGCTGATGCTGCACAACATGCCGCCTCGATCGTCACACTGTTTTTCCTGTTTCCTCATATGTTGGGAAATATTCCCTGCAGGCACTAGTGTGAGCACTGCCAGCTGACTGGATAAAACGTGCCATGTAGAAAGTGACAGTGCCTGCTTTGTGCGGTTTTGAGAACACGTATAGACGGTCACATTCTGAGTCACGCCCGAGCCAAAAGCTCCGGTCGTGACAAGACTGCTGACAAGATGCCAAGCCTGCAGGGCAGCAGATGACATACCTTAGTATTAAAATCCAGAAATGCAATGGTGGAGATGTACAGAAGTGTAACTAACTCAGTATAAGCAAGAGAGAGCATGATATGACCTACATGCACTTCTTTAATGCAGCACTTTTTCTAACAAGCGTTTTAGTCCCACTTGAATAACTTCAAGGTATTTGGTGGTGGAAAATGGAGTATAGATGACCTGTTTCAATTACACACATGATATCACAATGCCACATCCTTAATACAATACAAACCACTACGAAGCCAATACAATAAAAAAGCCCAAAATTGGTCCTGCAATACAATACTGGTCCTACAATTAGTGTATGTGCTAGTCCAAAAATGAATGAATGACTTCAATCGTGAGGTTATTCACACTGTATTATTGCAAACTACCCTGTAGCATTTTGGTAGGTGCTTCATTTATTTTAACTTATGTATCATATTTCATTACATTGTAAATTCCCATAGCATGGAAATTTAGCAGCTTATATTTAGCAGCTTATATTCCAAAGCTGTTAGTCATAAATTTACACAACTGTCTGAATGAACTGTATATGAAATTTATTTATGGCAGTTATAGTTTTTAACCTGCCAGTTTGCTAGCGTGGCTAACTACTGACTATAGCTTCTACATACAAATACATATTGTAATAATATTATTGTAATATAATTATTATCATTTATGCTCAACACTCCATAAAGTATATGGAATTTCACATCATATTAACACTTTTTGCATTACTTAGGAAATAATTATCAAAATTAATCATACTAATGTCGATAAGTCAGTAATATTCACCAGAGCACATTTAAAATTAGCTACTTTCTCAAATTGAATTGACCAAATTGTTAACAGTTCACTTTAAACACTAGATGCAGAACGAGAGACTATCTGTGTAGGATGCGACTCATTCGATCAATACTTTGGCTAAGAGAGACAGCATATGCATTTCCAGACAAAGGAATCACGACAATCATATACAGTCTTGGTTACAAGTGTAAAAACATCCTCATCCCCAAGGCAACAATTTTTTATCATTTTTCACCACTCTCCCAAACAGCCAGCCTGAATACTATGTGTGTAAATGGTTGTACAGTATTCACATTCTAGCATACAAGAGCACTTCCTTTTGATGATATGAAACACGGATGGCTGTTTCAAGGACACAATTTCGAGATCCATCAACAGAGCCGGGACCACTTCCCTTTGAAGTGATATTAATCCATTAGTGGCCCCGGTTCAGACCTCTAATGTGTGCCTAAACAGTGACTTACCTGCTGTGCACCTCCATTTCTTACTCATTCAAAATGCAATATCACAGAACCTCTCTCTGAACTTTTTCCCTACATTATCGACTTGGCTCAGCACTTACTCTGTTAGCTGAAAATGAAACAGTTCTTGTATCCTTTCCCTTTTCCTTCATTGTAGTTTTCAGTTCATTTGTAATATTGGTAGTGATAGCAGACATATTACAGCAATTTAGCAGACATACTTGTAGCAGTGTAAGCACTAGCAGCATCTACTGACAGTAGTATCATGATTTTTTTCTTGTGATAAAATATAGATTTTGTGTTCTTAAGATAACTGTCGGTTTTTAATTGTTGGTTGGTTGTTTTTATTTTATGATCCTTAAATAATTATGATAATGTCAAAAATGTTGGGATAACTATTTATCACACATGCTCCTAATCCTTATCCCCTAACCCTAATCTTAACCCTAACCCTAACCCTAATCCATTGTGAGTAAGGTACTATAGTAGTGGTAATCGTACTACTGCAAATGGTAGCAGTTGTAGTAGTAATAGTTTTACAATAGTAGTAGTAGTAATATCAGTAGTAATAATAACAACAGTAATAGTAAGTTTAGTAAATCAGCAGTAGTAGCAATAATGGTAATAATAGAAATACTGTAGTGGAAGTATAGCTGTGTATTCATTGTATAGAATGTGTACTTTTTGTGTTTGCAAGTTATGAAAAAACATTAACACTCAATGATATTGTACAATTTTATGACATGATATTTGTGCATACAGGAACAAAGAAAATACTTCACAGAGGCAAAGTTGTTTGGCATCACAGACTGTCTTTGTGTAAGTGGGCGACATGCAGAACACAATTGAGTTAAGTATTTCTAATGTCTTTTCACCTCAGTTCAAGGTCAGTATGCTTTGATCCACCTTAAACATTTATACAGTCGCGTTATGCCAGAGCTCACTGCCTTGACTTGCCCCTAGGAATATAACCACTGTGTTGTGGTTTTGGATGGATACAGAGAAGGCGAGCCTTAAATCCTAAAGTTAGAGTACAGTATGTTCTAGGTTATTTCTGGTTTACTGACCTACAATTCCTGCAATTGCTCAAACTAGTACATGCATGTATTCAGGATGTTTTGCAATTAGAGACTTTTTTAGAGACTTTGTTACAAAGCACATACAGTACAATTATTTTTTATGCAGGGAGCTGCATATACATTACACCGGAGAATACAGGAATACGACTATGGAACATGAAAGTTATAGCAGAGGCTTTACCTCTTTTACCCAGACACATGCAGTTAGCCAGGTGTTTCTGGAACAAGATTACACAGGAATAAAGTCCTTTTGTAAGTATATATTTCTTTTAAAAACTGTATTTATTGTGTGCTATTCAAATATAAATAAATAAAAATGTAGAATTTGTCAAACTGTCAACACCCTTAAAAGTGTGTTTTAGTTGAAATGTTATATTTAAAAGCCAGTTATCCAGTCTAATGGAGGTGATCGTATAAGTGCTAGGTCCCTACTTAAGAAAAAAAAAATTAAATAGGCTAATGGCACTTAAATATTTCCATTCAGTGAGACATTTTTTCAGTGTCAGTGGAAATATTTCATTCTTTTCCATTATCTGGTCACTAAGGTTACAAGAGGTGTAGACTCCACCGGAAAATCTGACTGGGAAAAAACCTTGACTTAAACTTGACTTTAATTTTAACACCAATAATTAGTAACTCCACTGACTAAAAATGCTTCTTTTCATCACATGCATGTGTTAGCTGATTATCAGGCGACCAGTAGAAGTTGTGCATTTACCTACATTACATTTTGGCTCAACTATTGACTGTTTAGAGCATTTTAAACATACAGATGGACAGTGGAAATAAGAGTTATGCTGCAGGAGCAGTTTGAGGAACATTTATTGACATTTTGATTATTTTTTCCACTGTGAAATTATGTTACCTATTTGTAGTAATATAAGACACCGCTAATATAAGACCAATGGCCCTTGACACAGTCAGAGTAGTGAGGTTATATTTATGTCCAACATTAGGAAGCCTAAATATTGTCTACCATAATAGAAAGGCAATCAGCCAGATGCATAATCGAATGCATAATTGTGTTTTTGTGTATTAGAGAGAGAGAGAAAGACAGAAAAGGGAAATCAACTGAATAAACACAAATTTTGTGCTATGCTTTGAAATAAATAAACTGTGGATGCTGTGTGTTAATAGTTAATTAGCATAATTTTTCACACAGACATACTTTCACAAAATATGATGCAATTAAGTTTAAACAACCAATGGCACATGAATTAGTTAGACCACCTATACAATAGGTTACACATTATCACAGCAAACATTTAACTCTCTGAAATGTGGATTATTGCTTTACCTTTGATAGTTATGGACATTTTTCTGATAAGGCTTTGATACCTTTATGGTACTTAAATTTATACTTGTACTTATATGTAGCATTTGTCCGTTACAGTTTCTCCTTTTACTTAATTACTATATAAAAGTATTAATTTTAAAAAATCAAGATTTTTTGTAGCATGTCTCTGTAACTGAATAATTATTTAAATTAGCTACATTATCACATTGGGTGACGTTTTTAAGCTCCTTTGTGTATGATTAAACACTAATGGCACTGTGGCACTAAATAAGTGACTTTCTGGTATTTGTTAGGTTCATTTGTTAGAGTTTTTGTTTCTTTTTTGTCAGATCTAGTGGTAGCTGGCTTCAGAAGTTTTTGCTGGTTGACATTACTGTACTGTTGTTGGGAGCGACTACCTCCCTCTGCTGTACGGCGCAGGCAGCGCTGCTCTACTGATCTACTGACCCAGTTGGGAGGCAGCTGAACGGGAGAGAATACACGGCCAAACCCGTGACAAACTAAGCTCCTGGCCAGTTTGGTGAAGGTCAGACAAATACAAACACTCCGGCAGGTTAGGGAAAACATGTAGTTTAGGGTTAGAGATTTTTCAAAAATTTTAACAAGGTTAGGAAGAAACCGTCGTCATGGTTACGGTCATGTGGTCCCATGAGGTTTATGCCCCCCTCCCTGCGTGACGAGCACGTAGTACGGAAAAAAAATGAATGGACAGCAGAGCCGTTTACCGGTTGTGCCACCCGGCATCAGGTGCAGTAATTAAGAGTGCAGCTGCTACAGCTCAGTAACGCGTTACTTTACACAGTAGTCTGTTACTTTTCCCGCTCGGCTTGTTGTCACAAGTGGTCGCTTGTGTTGTCACCTCCTCTGAACACAATGAAGTTGAATTAACCAAAAAGTTAACAGTGAACGTACCATCTCCCTCTGGGCTCACTGTCTGCTGCAATAAGGAACTGAAGAAGTTCAGAACTACTTTCTGGAAGTGTCACCTCTGCTTTGATTTTATCCGGCCAAAGAAAAGGAAAGAAAATGTTTGGTCTCGCTGGTAATAACAGTATCAAACTGAATTACACACAGTCATATTGTAGGCTACTGTTATCCCCAAGTGACCCGTCCCGGAGCACTTACCTGCTGGCCGGTCCGCCGTCCCGTCTGAGCCCCCGGCCGACATGCCTACAGACTGGAGCCGGTATGCCCGCTGGAGGCTACGGAGCGCCGCGGCGCATGTGGAGCCACCAGCTGTAGTAGTAATGCAGAGGAGAGGAGGAGATGAGGAGAGGAGGGACCTGCGGAGAGCCAGGGTGTTGTATAATTGACTTCATTTTTTTTTTTTTTTTTTTTTTTTTTTACAAAGAAGGCGGGGTGGTGGTGGTGGTGGTGGTGGTGGTGTGTGTGGGGGCGGTGGGGATGGGGGAACGTGAGGGCTGGCTGAGAACGGGAACACCCATGTCCTTTAGGAAACAAGGAAGCGAGGAAAGAGTTCACACTTACTCCTCCTTCATCGCCTTTCTGGTTCATTCATGCCCGAGTTTACTCGACAGAGCAAACGCTGATTTACTAGTCCAGTTGCGGTCCATTCATTTCAGTTCTTCTCGGTCATGAATCGACGTCCTTTAAAATATGAAAACAAATCAAATAAACATATATTACACATTTCTCTGGATTTAACTGGATGATATTTCCAGAATGGTAGACTCTGCTTTAAATGTATTCGGTGCCATTAACGCAGCATTGAAAATAGGCTAGTGTTTCAAAATTAACATCTATTAAAATGTATTTATTCTCTGTATATGTTTATGCGTGTTCTTTTGATGCCATTAAACATGAGCGCATTTTGGCTGCAGTGGAATCTTCTATTTCAAGCACACAGTTTGTTGATCATGGCCTGTGATGTTTTGTCTAAAAGCGTATTGTCTGATGGGAAATTAAATTTTAAACCGTTAAATACATTATATTTTTGATCCATATCAAACAGAGGCGGAAGAGCCTTGACAGCACCAGTGAAATATGGATTCTTCCGGTAATACCCGCATTTTTATGACCTGAAAAAAGTGCCGTGCGCGTCACCGTCCGATCTGACTGTGCTACTCTGCTTTCCTCCGGATAGCGCTGTGAGAGGAAAGACGTCTTACTCTGCCTTTATTTACATGATCAGCACAATCACGCTGAGTGAACCATATTTTAAAACATTTATACGATTAAAATGGGATTTTGTTTGACTAGCTACATTTTATGTTTCCTACTTCACTGTAAGTAAATTCTCTATGTGTATGTGCATGGTTTCAAGTTTCCACATTCGGACCACGATTGGCTTCCAAATTAGTTGTGATGTCACAAAATCATAGCTACTGGTGATCTTCAACTCAGATTAGGTGAGCAAAGAGAAACTTTCCCTCTTCAGCAGATTCATGTGGAAACAGCTTTTCAGGTGTCAAACTCTGCACATACATTATTTTACACAGTGAAGGTCAAGCATCCAAGTGAAGTAACAATAAAAAAACATTTTTTTGAGGGTAGGAGACTGTATTCAGAGTCAGTCCGTCATGATCAGAGTCAGTCCTTTTTACACACAGTTTGTTGTTATAGGAGATCCAATATTGTTTCAACTTCATTTGAGTTTTTTTCCTCTATAGCCTACTTGGTTTTTCTTCAGAGATAATGAAAAGGTGTCTACCGTACCAGATCCAGCTCTAGCAGGGGTGGCCAGTAAGTAGGGAAATATGACAGTGTTTTGTATAAATATATATGAATTTTTTTGACATTGTACAACACTGATATACAACACTGTTAGAAACTAAATGATCAAAAATGTAGCCGAGATCCAAACTGTTCTAGACGTGCCCCTGTTTTGTTAGACTATATATACATTTCTAGGCAGTTCAGTTGAAATCCTCATGAATTTCATCGAAACAACAAATTATGTGAAAAGCAACAAAACAAAACTCTGCTCAATGTAGCTGTTCGTCATTTTAATGATGTCCTCATTTCCCCCGGCGACACAAAAAACTCAAAGTGGTACATCACCTCACGTCGACGATCTTTGGCCCTCACCTACATAGTGTAATTTGAGACCTTTGCACGAGACTTTACGTAAGAGAAAAGGCTGCACGTGCCTGAGAGAAACGTGTTGACCTATATATTATATAACTCGACGGTCACGTGGCGACGGTTGGCTCGTTAACCCATTTAAAGGCTGTCTGCGGAGAAAGTACCGTGTCCCCGTGCACTTTAGCAAGCCGGAAGCGTTGTAAGTGAACAGGAAACACGAAAAATGTCGATAATGTAGTATGTATAACTGTACAGTAATACATTTTTAGGGGGATATTATGGGAATTTCAAATCATTGTAATAGTGATAGACTAATAAAACCACAAGGAATCTACGCCCAGGCAGATGAGTTCATATCAGGAATTTCTACCAACGACCTCACTATAAGAGTATTCGTTATTTTTAAGAGCATATTTTGGCTTTTAACTTTACAGTCATTGTGCTAACTTGTGTGGAGAACATTTTAGTTTAGTTTAGTTCATAAAATTTATTTGTGTCAGGGACCATGTACAAAATACATCAGTCTCAAACAAAGAGAAAAGATGATTTGTACCAGATTTAGAGCAGCTAATTTCCATCTGTGGTCCCTGGCAGATGAACAGAAACAATAAAACACAAATCAAAACCTATCATCTCCACTACAAATGGACCTATTGATATCCACACACACACACACACTCACACATACACACACACAAACACACACGCACGTTGTCCTAGGTCACTTTTGGGGAATTTACATAGACTTACATTCATTTCCTGGAGACTTACCCTAACCCTAACCATAACCACTGACCCAGAAATCAGTTTTTGGACAAGCTGTCCCCAGTTAAGTGGTCTTTAGCCTCCCCCATGGTTTTCAGATTGATTTCATGCAAATAGGCTAGCTTCTGTACTTTACCTTCACAGCCTTTTCACATTTAAAGCAGTATGAGGTAGATTCTCACCAGGCTTGTTTCTGCCTGTTGGTCTGTTCAGAGTTTAGGGTTTGATGAGTTTAAAACATTTATGATATTAAAAAGACAACTAAATCTCACTGACAAAAGTTGACACAGTTTACACCAAAGTTTTTAAACATTTCAAGTGAATTTGAAGTTGTAAATGTGATGCTGTGCTACAGATTTTTATTTGAGGCTTTGGATCTCGCCTGGTCGTCCTGTTTGACCTTTCTGCGTCAGTGAGCTCCACCCCTTGTTGTCCTGTGACGGACACTCTGTGTTTTTCTTACTCACGACAGAAGAATGTCACTATCTCAGCGAGGCTGAGCCTGCAGTTATATAGCCAGCAAATAGTTCAGATGTTCTGATTTAAAACTCAGGACATCTAATTAAAAGTCTTAAAACACTAGTCAGGTGGTCCTGTGAACAATGAAATGGGTTTTCCTGCTGTTCATACCAGTTTTAACGAGCTCCTGTCCTAATTCCTTTGTTACCGTCCCACCACTGCAGCCCAGAAAGGAAACACTGTCTGGAAAAACACCAAGAGGGAATATCATATTAAAAACACTTTAAGTTTGGAAGATACCCGCTTGATTTGTCTGATTCAGACTGCTGAAGCTTCATGTTAGCTTCAGATAAACTCTGGAATATATTTTTCAGAACGCAAACTATGGATTTTGTCTCCCATCACTTCCACTGATAGCTCGTTAGGAAGAATTTCCTAATGACCAGTATGAAGCGGAGGTATGATTACAGCAAGCAGAACCTGTTTCACTGTTCATATGAAAACCTGACTATAAATATTACATAGAGACAGACTTGAAATATAGTAGATCTGATGTAGCAGATGTAGTAGTAACTTTTAATCTGAGTCAGGCAACTTTTTTGTAGAAAGAACTGATATATTTTCCTTATACACCCATGGTCTTTTAATTTAGGTCATTTTGACACCACCTCTTAACTATAGCGATAACTATAGCGATACCAAAGGTTAGCCTATATAACAATTGTACATTAGGTAACTATTATTAAAAGTAAAGTAAATAAAAACTTCAAGTGAATGATACTGTGTTTATTCTACATTAAATTGATTCTGGGTGTCAATAGAAAAATCTATAGGAAGTAAACCTCTGTCTGTGCCATCTTTATCCTCTGTGTAAACTGTCAAATAACACATAAAGATAATTGTATTATTCATTAACCAGTGGATTAAATGTAATCTCTTTGTCAATCCACTATACAAAATGACAAACATAACCCCAGAGGTACTGTATACTTTTCATCATATCTCATAGGTGTTTTATTCTATCATTCCAGTTTTTCATGACTTTGTCAGTCAGTTTGTTCCTAATGACTTCATATCATTGTTTTCTGTTTCTGTTTTTAATTAGTGCTTTTTAAAAATACCAACGTATTAGTGTCCTGGAGGACCCCAGTCAAAAGCACCCAATTCCACCAATAGATGGAACTATTTATTGAGTTCATGTTTGCCAGGGGTCCTAATTTAAAGTATAACACACTATCAGGGAGTCTGGGGACACTATGTCAGTCATTTTGAAGGCTTTGTGTAAAGATTGTACTTGGGATAAAAGTATGTGTTCTTGTTTTACACGATATGCAAATAAACTGTAACTTTCTTAAAATAATAATGATCAGTTTTTTCAGATGACATTAATGTTTTGAGATGAGATAAGTTAACATTTTGCTATGATTGTTGTTTTTTTACAGTAGTTTCCTCTTGAGGCCTCAGTCAGTAGTCCTTGTCTGTTAAATGTGTAGGTAGATGAGGGTTAAATCATTCTGCAGGTTTGGGTAATATCGGGGTCATGACAGTGGAGCGCGTGCACCGTCACCTCTGCACCAGGTGCGTTTAAAGCACGTGAGTAACCTGCAAAGCCTTGTTGTCTGCACTCTGTGGTAACCTCGTTTCTTAACGTAAACCACAAACCCGCTTCCCTTAATTGGGAAAATGGATTAAGAAAAACCCGGTTAACACAACTAGACTTTTGCTGAATGGAAAAAAAAACTTGATTTGTTGTGCTTTTATAACCGTGTATGTAACGGAGATTTTGCACGTGAAAGCGTGACATCGGATGACAGCTTTGCACCTGGATGAGAGAAAATGTTCTTACTCGTAGTTTATCTGCAATGATTATAATCTATAATCTGAATAAAATTGAAATGAACTCTTATGTTGCTATTCACATATGTGTCATTGTGTCCTGCCTTCATATGCTCCTTCCTGAAATAAAAAAACATTCATAGGCAATTGAAATATGATATGGTCCAAAATATGGTTTAGGGGGAAATATAATTAATGACCGACTGTGTGCGTGTTTACAATAACATCTCAACTTGTTCTCTCCCGGCACTGCCTCTAAAAGCATTTTAACAACTAATTAGATCAACCAGCATCTTCAGAAACACGAGTTTGTTTGTTTTATAATTAGATGCTAAATTTGCAATTTAATGTAAAACAGTGAGCCTTGCAGTCTGCACACTTTATCTCTGCAGTTTTTGCACCCGCACCGTTTACTGTATGCTTATGCTGCGGGTCACGACATGTATATAACAGATAACAGAGATTTTTTTTTTTTTTATGCTTTAGGCTACAGACATAATTTTCCACTAAGCAGCACAGGTTTGACCTCGTCACCCTCTCCTGTTGCCTCCAAAGGTGAGTCTGTCCTCACTGTGTGCATGTTGCTGTTGTTTTTCTATATAGAGCTGCCAGTGAGGTGAAAATGTGTTTCTTTCTTTACAACCATGACAGACATAAAAACGTGTCCTGCAGATTAAGAGTGAAGAATGTGTTTGCAGATAACAAGCATGATACATCTCAAGCATTTAAACAGCATATACATTAACACCTGTTGAATCTTGTTTCTCCTGCATCATGACGACAAATCTCTCTCTGTATGTGTACATCAGTATCATGTTTGACACAAACCATCTAGAAACAGAACATTTTTGCACTTCATACATTTTCCTGCGCTACATTTTAGGGAATAAGAAAAACAACATTTGGCCATCATGCTTTTTAAAGTTCATTATAAATATGTTTGTTAACCAGCCAGAAGCATTTAATCCTTTGATAGAAATGATCAACCAAACGGGGAGATAGAAGGTTTTCACATGACAACAGCTGTATAGTTATTGGTGCCCATTCATAATAAACACACTGAGCAGCTGAAAATGCACTGATGTATCAAGAGCTCCCTCTACTGGCCTCAGTGAACCACAACAGCAAACTAGGCTGCTGTGAAAATGAAAAACAGACTTCCTAATGAGTCTGAGAAATATGTGGAATCATTTTATAACTTTTGCAAAATATTTAACACCTGTTTGTTTGTTTTGTTTTGTTTTGTTTTTACATGTAGATTGTATTAACAAAAAGTATTATTATCAATGTGGTCTGTTTCACTTTACTGCCACATACTCCTTAGCTTAACTCTCTACTGTATATCATTGCCCTGAGACCTTCACACCAATTTATTTGTACATTTTATAATTTTCACACATTCTCATTTCTGATGACATATTTCAGATTTATCAAAGGAGGAGCTGAAGTGGACACATTGTTGCATTTTGGGATGGAAAACAGCCACATGGTCAGAAAAAGAAAAGGTAGGATAAATCTGACTATTTAACAACTTAATGGTTTAAAGGCATATTTTATTCCTAAACTGGTGTGTTTCCATTTGTTGCCTCAAGGAAGCACTGCAGTTAGGTTACTTGTTAGGACAATACCAAGTTCAGCCATGCAGATGTAAAATATTGACTGGTCAGTTTGTTTGTTTCGATGCTCACCGGCAATAATGGACACAGGCGCATTTGATGGTCTTAAGGGACAGTATGGCACCAATATGGCATATTGCTGGCCTAAGGCAAAAAGAAAGAATCAATTTTTTACTGACATATAATCAAAAGTTCCCATTCTTCCAGAAATAATAGCACAATTCATGCAGTAGAAATAAATAAATGCCACAGTCACAACATGTGTTTGATCCAATAAAGAAACCATGGGACTTTAAGTGTTTAATTTTATTATTTTAAGCATTTTACCAACATAAAAACTCATCAATGTGAATGAATATATTAATGAGCATTTCCTTCAGACAGGTTCCTTCAGTTGTCTACAACAATATGTACACATCATCACACTTAATACCTCACAACATAGTCCTGGCCTGTGGAGGGTGGTTTAAAACATTTTACAAGGTTGTGTTGAGACTGAATTCTTGCTTTAATGAGAGGAGGGAGGAGGGGGGGAACGACATTATTATCCAAGTCAGAGGTTTCTGAGGCAGAGAAGCAAATTGTTTGTTTATAAGGATTCATATATTTTGCTCTAAGTTAGGGAGTTATCTTTTCATGACATTATATGACATCGATCCAACTGACACCACACAAGGCGAGTCAGTAAGCTGGTTTGGTCCTTCGGAGATGAATTGTCTTGCGTAGCGCATGATGGAGGTGGCATGTTTTATTAATATTCTCTTCTAGATCCTGAACTCTTTCTTCTCAACCTCATGGAGAAATGAAGTCACAATAATTTAGCTCCCTTTAGATAAAGTGACATAGTAATGGATTTCAAGTCATCTGGTGTACATGTAGAATTGTATAGATCCAAAATATAGTATTTATCCTTCGTTTACTTTTTTAAAAACATTTACTTTCATCTCCTCAGTGTCTACTTTTGAAGAAATAAAAATAATAGTCAGAACTTTTCTATTACAACACACAACATGAGTTTGACATTGAACAAAGGTGGCACGTCACATCACAACAAAAAGCACTGAGTGTCTACTTCATCAAAATGTAGATATTTTTGTCACTTGCACTTACATTCACCCTCTCTCTCTCTCCCTCTCTCTCTCTCTCTCTCTCTCTCTCTCCCTCTCTCTCTCTGTCACACACACACACACACACACACACATGCACTCGTGCACACACACAGCTTTTCCCATCTGGGTTGCATGAATAACTGTTTGGCTGTGATATAAGAAGCAGTTTGGCTTTCCAGGTTGTGTCAGTGTGTTCCAGTGATTAGACACAACAAGGATCTGCAGCGGTAGCCATCAACAAAATCCCCCATCATGCATCTGTCTTGCCGCTGTCGACCAGCGGCTTCCAACAGCCCAGTCTTAGCTTTTATGTTATTTGTATTTGGGTTACAACATACAATATATACGTATTTTACTATGAGGAAAAATACTAGCCAATCAGGGCTGCCCATCTGATGTGATGCAGATTGATTGACTGTATGTTTCCAGACATTTTGTTTTTAGTAATTAAAAGGGGCACTCCACCTCTGAAAACAGTTGTATCATGTTTTCTGTGGTCTGAAAAAATGACCCTGATGATGTCATCTAAGACTAAACTGATGATGTCATCAGGGTTATCTCAGCTTCATCATATAAAGCACAGAGACTTCAGATTCCTAACAGAAAGCCTGAATAACAGACTGGGTTCATGGACTTTTAAAGACATGGATATTTACTAGACAGAAGGCTGTTATCACATTGCATTATGGGAAGTGTAGGATTCACTATTTGGAGACTTTAATCATACTAGGGACTGAAAGTTAAGATATCTGGGCCTCTGTTGCATTATTTAATCATTTTAGTCTCCCAGCTTTACAGAGATGCAATCACTGGAGTACCCCTTTGAATTCTGGGAAACCAAAAGACATGAAAATCTTCCAATTTAAATACACAGAAGATTAGCACAAATTCTCATTTATGAATTCCTTCAAGAAAAACATGAAAAATAATAAATAATGCAGAAATATACACATCAGTCAACCCTAATTTGTACATTGCTCGTGTTGCTTGCAAACAACTTTTCTTGTCTGTCTTGATGGGGTGTTCACGGCCAACAGATTTTCAGCAGGACTGCCTGGATCAATTAAGGTTAAACAGATAAAAGACTGGTATAGGTGTATTACAACTAATCTATCAACCTGCTAGACCACCTAATTCCTTTCAATTCCTCAAAAATAGCACCAGAACAGTTAAATATTAGAGTCCTGCAATGGCCACAGCTGAACTTAGTCATCCTCAGTCTGTTTCCTTTTCCCATATGTACATTTATAGCATTTCTTGCATTTTGATACTTAACAGACGCGCTAACTGAAAAACATTTGTCTCTGCACACTCATTTTCTGACAAGTGTAGAAACAGAAATAGTAAACTATTCCATACCCACGTTTAGCTCTCTCTGAAAGGTGTTTGTAAAATATTATATGACAGGTAGTTTCAGGTTAAGTGCAGTGAGCAACAGCTACATCTGAATGTGTGTTCAGATCACGACGTGTGATGATCAGAGTTCTTTGGTAACTATTTTCAGCGCTGTGTCTAGTCACAACTCTGAGCAGACAGGATGGTTAAATGGTTTGTTTTGTTGAGAAAGACAAGCCTTGAGTTTGATTTTTAAGGTTTTTAGAACATGAAGAACTTTCGATGAAAACTTGATTCAAAATAAACAGAAATTTACAAACCTCAAAGACAAAAAACATACATGTGTCTAAGATATCCACCATGTTGATCTATTCTTACTTCATTTCTCATATTATTGAATCTTTACTTGACAAAGTTACTTTGCTCATTGCGTTTGCTTTGATGCAATATGTTTTTATGAGTCCCTTCCTTATTACCCAACCTGTAATAAACCTGTCTTTTGTCTTTGATCACTGTTTCCTCATCAGGGTTTTGTATTTGCTGTACTGTTGATTGCTCACAAATTGACCTGTAAAGCTTAACTAGTGAGGTCAGAATAACTTTATATCCTTTTTTCTCTCAGCTTTTTCCTGCTGCTGCTTTTCTCCCTCAAACAGCTCTATTGTGTCCACCTTAATGGTAATTAATAGCCTTCTGATTAATTACTAATAACATTGATAAAATATCAGGTTAAATATTTATCAGCTATTTAAAAAGGCACTTTGCATGTTTTGTCCATCTAAGAAGGAAGTGATTGGCCCTTGGACTGATTAGACTTAAAATCAGGGGAAATATCAATTACTGGGGCATTGATCTGAACAAAACAACAGGGCTGTAAAGGGAAGTGACACACTCGGGCAGTTTGTTTGGCAATGTGAATGGGCGGCACTCCAAGGTACCGGATGTCAAGCACAGGGTAGACTTGCATTCACATGTTTCCTGGCAACACGTTGTTCCTCTGTAAACAGCGCTGAGGCAACTATTCAGGAAGTGTTGCCCCACAGAGCCGCCACAGAGTCGCACTGTGTATTACCACCATGAGGGTTAAAGGAAGATTCCAGCATGATTTGAATTTTTGCTCATTTGCTTATTTTTGATCACTTCAATGCTAATTCTTACTGTTTTTCACATTTTCTAATTATTTTTTTAGTTGAGTCGGTTCAAAACAGCACAGAAAACAACTAGACACTTTGAATTCAATGAAGAGGCAAAAATTATACTATTATCATGAGAAATCCTTACACTTAAAACATCCTCTAACTTTTTATATAAACACACTTCTTACAGAACCTAACAAGACTAAGAGTGTATAGCCTTGCTAGCAGGTCTATGAGGTGGTATTTGAGCTAAATGTTAGCATCAGCATGCTAACATGCTCACAATGACAATGCTAATATGATGATGTGTGGCAGGTATAATGTTTACCATCTTAGTTCAGAGAGTTAGCATGCTGACATTGGCTAATCAATACATTAGCCAAGTACAGCAGAGGCTGAAGGGAATGTCATTAATTTGGTCAAATTGGAATTTTGATGTAAGGATGAGGCTAGATGAAGTTAGGATACTTTGTCTGGGCACCATGGATATCTGTACCACATTTCATAGCAAGGTATTTCAGTCTGGAACCAAAGTGATAGACCGACTAACTGTTACTGCCATCCCTAGAGCCCTGCAGCTAGCATTCATCTACTCTATAACCCTACAACATTTACACACAATGCTGTCACCCTGCACATTACAAACATTTCTAACATTGTCTCAGACAATCTTTAGGCTTATTAAACTTCCATTGGATCCACTGGCACTTTGCTAACAACAACTTGCACCAGCAGCATCTCCAGAAGCTGTCTCTTCTCACATAAATAGCTGAAGGCTCCGTCTACTGTTGAACACAACCCAGTCAAACCAACAGATAAACCCAAACAAAATGCTTCTGCCAGCTGTAGACTAAAAATAAATTGAAACTAAAGATACATTTTTCACGCAAAGCTTTAAATTACTGAGTAATGCTTAAGCATAAAGTGAGCAAAACTGGAAATCGTGCTGGAACTTTCCTTTAAATCCATGAACAGAGTGCGGCAACAAGAACGAGAACAAGTGAGAGGTTCCTGTTCATACTTACTAATAATCCAGAGTTTGACTACAGTGTATAGAGCGTGTCTTCAGTATCAGAGCTAATTTAGCCACCAGTGTTGAAACTATCGATGTGAATATGTCAAAGCAGTGATTTGTATTCAAGCCTCATTCCCACTGTAAATCCTCTCCAGAAGCAATATGCCGCTGTACATGCAGATATGCTGATTTAGTGTCCTAGTTTGTGAGCTGGCCTGAGAGCTATGGCTAAAGACGGCACATGTACAGTATACGATATAAACAACCGAGGTAATGCGGTAACGCTCCTTAATATCCGAGCTCTTGGCGTTCTTGCGGCGGCTGAGCAGACCTAAATAACTTGTGATGAGGGTTAAATTTAGACTGAGAGGCTGATGGCGCAGCCTTCAGCACCAGCAGGGCTCCATGGCCCGACCCTGTGTCCGTAAACGTCTATTTTTCTCTCCACAACACCGTCTCCCAGTTTGAACGTGTCAGGCCTTCCCTGCCTTCATGTATGTGGGGATGGTGCCTCGCTGAGTCAGGCCCTCGAAGCGTTTGTACGTGTAGTTGAGGAACACCCAGTCCTTTGATTTAAAGTCTGGCTCCGTCGCATTGGCTGTTCACAAACACAAAAACAAACAAAAAGGGGTATTATTACTCTAATTGCCACTTGAGGGCGTCCATGCAGTGTAAATTAGAGGAGAGTTATAAGCACGGAATACAACAGCAGAGTTGTTGTTGTTGCTCAGAAGTTACATAAATGACCTTTTTCTTGAGAATCTATTTTGAATCAGTAAATATATTTAATGATCTAACATGACCCAAGGCTAGTGTTCCTAATAAGAATTTCCTGCAGTGCTGCTGGCAGAGTACTTCATA
Source organism: Thunnus maccoyii (assembly GCF_910596095.1). Lineage (NCBI taxonomy): Eukaryota > Metazoa > Chordata > Actinopteri > Scombriformes > Scombridae > Thunnus > Thunnus maccoyii. Next base: position 6,443,397 of record NC_056555.1, on the reverse strand, counting down.
AGACGAACCTGGCTGAAGGATGTCTGATTCAGGGAAGTCGTCAAAGTTTGAGGTGTCGTCGATACTCTTGATTTCAATGGAGATGGCTGCTGGCCGCTCCCTGTGGAAGCAAAACAGAAGGAATCATGGACGAGTGCAGAAATAATAAGCTGAAGAGTGGTATTTTCCTGAAATTGCATTATGCATAAGCTGTGTCATATACCCTAAACTTCATGTACCTGATGTGTTCCCAGTCCACCGACTCAAAGAACTGATGACTTTTGATCTCCTCCACACTTACTGCTCCAATCCTGTTTTCAGCATCAGTGCAATACCTGAAATACACACATACACACACATAGCAGACTGGTATTATGATTATTATCCAATAAAACTTTATATACACATTATTCTAACAGAGGAAAATATTCAAATATTCATTGGAAACACAAACATGTTGGGCATGTCCTATTCATGTGAGTGAGAGTTCATCTGAACTCATCTTTACATACCGTAATATCAAGTCTTTGGCCCTCTCTGAGATGGGGACTTCAGGTGGAAAGACGAGGGTTTCCTTCCAATTCATCACTTTCCTGTACGTCTCCTGCGGCGTCTCCGAGCAAAAGGGTGGATAACCTGAACAGAGCCAAAAGACGTTTTTTAAAACCCCACATATTCTACAATATTACCTGCAGAAGTAACATTGTAAAAAAACAACATTGATAATTATCTTCAGTAATTTGATGATCTTGTGCAATATGTCATTTTTAAATATTTGTCAATGTATTACTGTGTATTACTCTTATTTTTAGTCTCCACATTAATTTCATTAATTCATCGTGTACATCCTCACCTAACTCTATGTTTGTCTCACAAACAAATGCATGCTTACCGATGAGCATTTCATACATGATGACACCCAGAGACCACCAGTCACACAGCTTGTTGTATCCCGTCTGCATGAAGACTTCAGGGGCGATGTAGTCTGGCGTTCCCACAGTGGAATAAGCCTGAAAGTCATACAGAAAGTTTAGGAAGGAATTCAATTTAATCTGAGTACACAGATTAATACACTGTGAGGGAAAATATATTTTGGGGAATGATGAGACTAATGATATGGCCCCATGACTAATGTAATTTAGTGTAATTTGTTATTTATACCCATTAAATCAAACATTAATATATGTAAGAAAAATGAAATATTATAACATATGTCCTCTCCTGTATACTGCACATAATACTGACCATCAGCCACTTACAGCTGTGTATAAATTAAACACTGTGCAAGTCCTACTTGATTGTAAATGCACAATTTATATGTGAAGACAAAGCAGTATAAGAGGTTAACATGTGTGTTTTCAGTCCATAAATCTATGCTTTCAATAAATGCTGCATTACATTACTCAGACATTGATGGGTTTTTTTAAATAATTAGAGTTCCCCGCTTTTATTCTGAATGTCTGATGCATGTTCCCAAAACTTTACTTTGAATTTCCATGCCATTTCTCTACCATATAAATGACCACCAGGGGGCTTTGCAGCATCCAACATTGTGCACTTCTCTTCCCTTCTTACTCTTGTTTCACCGATTCCAAAAAAATCAGACAATGTAACAATTTAAGATACATTTTTAATGTGGTTAATTAAGTTGCTGAAAATTTGGATTTTTGTAGAATGAGAAGTGCGTAGTACATTTGGAGACTTGGGGTCGGGTTATGCTAGAACAGTACTGGTTTAGACATCAGACAAGCAGTTCTGATGAAGTATACTGACGCCTTTAACATCGGCCAATTTCACTGATGTTGGACTAATTTTCATTTCATCCAGCACCTGCTATTAATGTATATGAATCTGTTAATTCTTAGGCTCACAGCTCACAACAGACACAATGGCTGTCCTTGAGCAAGACACTAAAGTTTCCTCCACCTGCTCAGTCACAATAAGCTGCTCTGGAACAGAGTCTCAGTAAAATGCCAAACTCGTACCAGCTGCCTCCGGTTCTTCTTCCAGGTTTCTGCTTTCCTCTTGGAGTTCATGTTTTGAAAAGCTGCAAAATGCAGAGAAGAAAAGGAGAGGAAAAACAAGTCATTACTTGAATATTTACAGCAAAAATGCATCTGGATCTGGCTACAATAATGCTGAACTTTTCTTATGATTATTAGTTTTTAACTAACAGAAGTCGCTGGGTGGGTTGTGTGTCAGGTTTCTGTAAAATTCTGTGCGATGAGCCTTCTTCAGTCCTGTACACAAGCCAAAATCTGACAGCTTCACGTGTCCCTGTGAGCAAAGAAACATTTGATAAGTCATCTGTCACACATTACTTTTGTGTTTATGAGAAAAATCTTATACATGAATAACATCAGATTTCAGTTTAACAGCACAAACGTGTGTGTGTGTGTGTGTGGGGGGGGGGGGGGGATCTCACCCTGGAGTCCAGCAGCAGGTTATCTGGTTTGATGTCTCTGTGGATGAAGCCCAGCTGGTGGATGGAGTCGATGGCCAGCACGGTCTCTGCGATGTAGAACTGAGTGGCCTCCTCAGACAGAGTGTCCTTCTTCATCAGCAGGGTCATCATGTCACCTGACAACGAGATCAGACACCAGAACTTTTAAAAATGGCCATCCACAACATTTTTGCACCAATACATGTTTCTTACACTGATTTATAACACAGAATAGTAAATTCATCCTGTCAACATTTTGATAAATCGTTTTTTTTTCTAATCATTCAATATCTGCTAGCTCTTTCCTGTTGCTCTTGTTTCTGTAAACTGATTGATTTCACTAAGATAGAGACAGAATCTCAAACTTCAGGAAGTGAAAATCCACAGCTCACATGTTCACAAGACATGATGTCTTTGGGAACACCCTTAAAATAATGATTAAGATTTGTTAAGATCAGGACTTTTCCTCATTTCTGTGATTGTTCTGCTCTTCAACAGCGACCCCATACAATCATTTTTGTGTGACTTGCAAGTCAGACAACTGAATTTAACTGCGGTCTCTAATGAGAGACCTTTTATCAACCTTTAATTATCATTTCGCACCTCCGGGCAGGAACTCCATGATGAGGTAGAGGTTCCTCTTGTCCTGGAAGCTGTAGAACATCTTCACCACCCAGGCACCGTCTGCCTCCACTAAAATATCCCTCTCTGCTCGGATATGAGCAACCTGCAAAGAGAAGGTGGACACTTACAGCATACAACACAACTAATTATTGTATTATTATTGTATTTATTTATCGGGACAGTGTACAGTTTTTAACATGAATGATGCACTGCACCGGAGTTAGCTCAAAGCTAATTTACATCTGCAGTCACCCACAATCAAAACATACAACAGCACAACAACAAACAGTACAAAGCAAAAAACACACAGAATACATTATACAATATACAAAATACAAAGCTACACACAATAGCACATCACATACACCAACAAAGTCAACTAGAAATTAATGATGTAAACTTGTCAAATTAAAAGCAAGACTACCTGCACTAATGAGAAGACCATAGATGGAGTTTAGACTCAGTGGTCACACAGCTGATTGGTCTTTAGTAGATAATCTAAAATTCTCAAAGTTCAGTAAATTGTATTTCTCCAGTACCCTACAGTGATGGAAATGCACTGTCAAGAGTTTTCAGAGTTTGTTTGTATAAGGAGGTTTTATGGCTGTTTCTCCAGCCTGCTCCCAACATGTGATGCAATAAGACATATGGGAAAGAATTACAGCAGTGTAATCATAATGCTGTAGCAGCTTTAACAACCCTGTAGTGCTGACACTACATACTTTACCTGTTCCTTCTCCAGCATATCTGCTTTTCTCAAAATCTTCATGGCGTAAATGTGCCCTGTGTCTTTTTTCTGCACCAAACGAACCTGAAGGAGACGACCTCACAGTTAAAAATCACAGGAAATATTTGTTCACCTGAATTTGCTTGAAGACAGGAAATGAAACTAACACTGTGGTAACACTGTGATAAACGCACACGAGCACTGCGGAAACCACATACACTCCTGAAAAGAGTTTTCCCGCTCTTTTCTTTTCATGTACCTCTCCAAAAGCACCTCGTCCAATGACTTTAAGGGACTCAAAGTCATCCAAGCCCAGCCGCGTCCTCTTCAGTCGCAAAAACTCGGTCTCCTTACGAGCGTGCTGCGAGCGACGCATTACTTTCTGCAAAACACAGAGAGAGACACTGATTCAGCTGAAGAAGAGGAAGAAAAAGTTGAAAGCAAAAAGTTTCTCTTGAACAATGAGAGCTTCCTTTACCTCCTCGTCTGGTAAACCCTCATCTTCCATGGCCTTCTCCAGCTTCTTCTGCCTAGAAATTTTAAAAAAAGCACAAACTGCTTTTAAAAATATAAAAATCACATTAAAGGCTGCAAAAATATGGCAAAAAACCCTCCTTGTACTCCTAGTTACTTTACAATATGAGAGATTTGTGAGTGGAAAGATACAAGGAGGGATTAGACGACCTATAACCTTTCAGATTGTGAAAAGTAACCCCCTCACAGTGGACTAGAGATCAGCTCTCAGGTAATATGAGAACATGAGAGGTAGATTATGAGATGGCCTTTGTTGTGCTCACACCTGTGATGAAACACTGCAGCATTGTTAACTTTTCCAGTGGCGGATGGAGTGACACCTGATGCTTTAAACAACAGCTACATTTGCATGCAGGATAACCACAGTGGTCTTGTATTAAAAGGAAGGATCCCATTACCTCATCTCCCGCTCCTCGTGCTGGGTGAGCAGAGTGCTGTAAAAGTTTTCCAGTGTCAGCTTGGCCACGGTCACCCTCTCTCGGGTGTGGTTGCTCATGGGAAGGGCAGCTGCAGTCCCTCCCGTCATGGCCATACTATCCTGGTAGACAGCACACAGAAAAGAAAAAAAAAAAACATCAGGTTGTGTTCATCGGTACAGTTACTGCTTCCACTTGAGTGGCAAAGTTTGGACAGATACTGTCCTTACACCAACTGTGTCTATGTCAAAGGACAGTTTAGAGCCAAGTATTAGTGTAGTTCAGAAAGGTCTGCCAAGTTTCCTCCAATTTTCCAGGGAGCCACAAACCTGAGCTTCTCTTAGTTTGAAAGGTGCACCGTCACTTCCCTCAACGGCTGAGTGACTAGAGGAGCTTAAGTTTAACTTTAGAGAAATGTAATTGATAAAGCACCTTGAACTGCATCAGGATGTGACTAGTGTAAATTAAAGCTGTATACTCCCTCTATTGTCTCTTCCAATTGCTCTTCTGTTACAACCAAAAACTACTATCTAATGAGGCACTGTGGTGCAGCGGTTAGAAGGTTCTGGATCTCAACCTGCCGGCCAGCCAGCTGGTGCCTTCTGTGTGGAGTTTGCTGGTAAAGACAAATTGCCAAAGGTCTACTAGTTGGAAGATTAGGGAAGAAGGATCATTTAGATTTACCAAAACCTCAAACCTGAAGAAACCTAAAGCAGTGAGGAGGACATAAATGTGTGGGAGGGTTCCCCTCTGTGCAGGCACCCCAACACACCAGTAGGAGTCATTGGTGAAGCAACAATGACCCCTCACTGCCTCCCCCTACATACACACTGTCAATATTTAAAACATCTACAGTGTTTATTGACACAGACATCAACAATTTAGCAGTGCAACTCATTAACAAATTAAATGCCACAATCAAATATAACAAACTGCTCTTATTAAAGGAGTACAGCTTTTTAAAAAAAATGTCAAAACTATTAATCATGGCATGTTTTCTTTTTAGAGAAACACTCAGGGAGATTTTAATGTACGAACGGTAGCGGTTCTCAAGATACTGTAGATTTACGAATTCCAAAGAAAGCAGGAGCCACCGACACTGGTTGAACTCCCTGAACCTCTTGCATAAACACTGAGATGAAGGCATGCCAGGCTGAGATGTTTGCAGCTTATTGATGACATGTTGCAGCACGTTTTCCGTGTAATGAAGCAGTCATTTTGTGCAAAATTACCAAGTGGAATTCAATGATATGAAACATTGCCTTTTAATTTAAAAGGAGGATAGAGGTCAATGATCTGGAGCTATTTAATCTCTTCTCACTAAATGCAGCATCACTGAAACTGACATCAAATCTTTGACCACAGACTCACAGGAGGTGCCCAAGTCGTACCCATGGTACAAAAACATTCTAGTAAGTCTTTTCCAGGGTCACATGGATGGCTCATGGTCTGCAGGGTTTCATTCCAGGAACTTATCGGTGACATCTCCACAGATCTTAATCAGTGTACATTCCTGTGCATTTTCACACAGTCTCTGATAATATCGAATCGCCAAAGAATTTAGGACAGAAATGTACTGGTCAGCTGAGGAGAGATCGGATGTTGATTTTACTGGTGATAGTAAAACAAAGGCAAGAACAATGCATCGGATCGGAGCAGCACACAAGTCCGGCTATACGTCTGTGCTCACTTCTACGAAACAAACAAATTGGGAAGGAGTTTCTCCACAAGGCAACATATTGACATCTTGGATTTGATGTGAGTGGAAAGAAAACCACAGAAAGCAGAGAGAACACACACACACACACACACACACACACACACACACACACACACACACACACACACACACACACACACACACACACACACACACACACACACACACACACACATACTGAGGTGCAGCCTACAAGTTGTATTGTGTTGTTGGAATTAAAAACCAAAACTGAATGATGCTGTGAAAAAGTTCAAGGAGGAAGACGGAGGATGTGTACATCATCAAATCACGTCAGCAGTACGCCATTAGAAAACCATGAATGGGCTTGATTAGCTCACACGGAGATAAAACAGCCCTGCAGCCCAGAGATAGGACCCATGTTTCGTCTGGTTACCGGTCCTTTTCCCGTCTCAGCCCCAACAATCCCAGAACAACACAACACTTCCTGACTTCTGAGAAAAAAATCACTGACTCACTTCTGCAAACTGCGTGGTTTTTGTTAGATTTCTGACGGCTAGAGACTTTCACAAACAAAGGTGTAGAGTTACTGAGTTCTGTACACTTTTACCTGAACACATGAAGGTCAACTTGAAGGGGAAACAGCACTGATGATCACCAGTAAAATGATGAATCTTAATCACCATGCATCCGTGGCCATCACATACAGCAAACACATATCACTTATCCGATGTAGGCCCTATGTGACGTTACATTTTTGAGGTGTTCTTCAGCTACGGTGCCGAGTCACATGCTGTATGTACAACAACACCATAACAGAGAAGCATCATTCATCATTGGACCAGAGTTCTTTTGGTCAGAAAACAGCTAATTTAGGTTGCTCAGTCAGAGACTCTTGGTGTGAGAATGCTGTGAAGTGCAGCGCTGTGCTGGAGTAGCTGTAGGAGGACAGGAGAGTTTTTTCTGCCACTGAAACGTCTTTGTCTGTTGCCACTGACTAAGATCGTCTACATTCCTTTTATTTTGATTGACTACATAATATAAACACAGACTCTCAAGCAGGGTTTCAAATATCAAGACATTCTTTTTGACATTATTTTGTCATGCTCAACATTTTCTGTATTGAGCTGATAGAAATTTTGCACAGCAGACATGCTGTGCCATAGTAGGGAAACCACAGGTCCTACTAACGACATTAACGACGGCTCTGCTTTATTCAAGTGTGACAGTGAGACATGACAGTGCAACAGTGAGCCAGCACGCACGACACCAGGACCCTGAAACTGAAGCAGCTAAACAGATGTCATTCATTTTATTATTTACACCTGTGAAATGTCAAAACACCCACTAGTGTACACTCTGTGGGCCTGAATGGGTTTTGCACTTGTTTTCCCACCAAGGTGGAAAATGAAGCATCATTCGAACTGTTAAAAAGTGTTGCATCACAGCGCAGCCAGCCAGGCCTTTAGCTCAGACTGAAGGGATCCAGTCTGGTTTGAAGTTAAGCAGATCCACCCCATAGCTGAACAAACAACCTACACCACTCAAGCTCTTATAAGGAAGACATTATTAAAGCAGGCTAAATATTTACAGACTAAAGCATACAGCCGAAAATAGGGACCAGCAGCTTAATCTGGCAATCAACTACAATCTACAAATTGCACCAATAAATAATAGGGTTACAATTAACTATGTTTTATTTCAATTTAAAATTATCTTAGTGGTTATATGTCTGTATACTTCTTGTGAACTTTGTACCCTCATCTGGTCTTTGTCCACCCCGATATGAACGAAGTGAAAGGAATTTTGTTACTGGTGCTCAGAGTGTTAAAAAATGATATTTCAACAAGTCAACATCATTATGTACCTCAACAAAACAAGGTCCCAGTTATTCAGCATAATCATCAGTCCTCATAGATTATTTCTTTTTAACCATAGATCTTAAGTATTTCCAACAACAACTGCTGACAGCGAGGTCTGTAGATAATCCATGGGCGGACACTACACAGCCAAAGACCAACAACAAAATAACAACAAAGCAATAATCCTCCATTATCTGACAGGGAAAGATAATAAATATCAGAGTAAAGCACTATGTGTGTGTGTGTGTGTTTGTGTGTGTGTGTGTGTGTGTGTGTGTGTGTGTAGGGAAATATGTTATCTGTTATGTTCATTTAAAATAAAATAAAATCCCAACAGAAGATTTAGAGTATAATGTTTTCCCCTGATGGTGGGTTTCTCAGTTTTGGTGTAAAATTCTTCAGTTAATACGTGTATATGGAAATATATACACACACACAGACAGACACACAAACACACACACACACACTCCACCCTTAAGGACTGTAAGTGACTGGACAGGAAACCCTTTCCGTCCTGAGTGAAAGGGCTCAGTCATGACGCCAAAGAGAGGAATGGGGCACACATGCTCGCTCACTCCCTCGCGCACACACACACACACACACATACACGATCATAGGCTTATAAGAAAAACAACATATATCAGCTAGGGCTGCAACTATTCATTCAGCTAATTTCTTTATTAATGAATCTGTTGATTATTTTCTCTCTTAATCGATTAGTTGTTTGGTCTATAAAATGTCAGAAAATGGTGAAAAATGTCAATAAATGGAAAAAAAAGACAAACTCCAAGTCTCACATGAAATTTTAAGAGATTGTTTAAAGCTCTGTTAAGACAGCTAAGGCACCATATGATGCTGAACTAATTAATAAAAATGCCCACAGATCTAAAATTCTGTTCAACACAATTAACTCCATCTGAAATCCTGCTGCTGCTGTCGCTACCCCTGCTTCCACTACTGAAACCTGAGAAGTTTCTGAATTTCTTCACCGACAAAATTGACAACACAAGATCTCACATCTCACCAACAGTGATCCCTCAGAGCCACATTATCCAGTTAGTCGCCTCCAGCAGTTTCAACCGGTGTCGTCCTGCCAGCAGTCTGAGGTGGTCTTACAAATGAATCCCACCTATTGTCCTTTAGACATTGTACTGCCACGCCTTTTCAAGGAAGTTTTTGTCACAAACTGCCCTATTATTTTGGCAATAATTAATAGCTGTTTAACAAATGGACTACTCCCTTCAAGTTTTAAACATGCAATTGTGCAACCCCTACTAAAGAAACCTAGCCTAGACCACAATGACCATAACAACTACAGGCCCATCTCCAAGCTACCATTTATTTCTAAGATTCTGGAAAAAGTTGTCTTCTCCCATGTCTCCTACTTGAACACATTCAACAACTTTGACAAATTCCAGTATATTTTTAAAGCTCTGCATAGTACAGAATCCACTCTGCTGAAGGTACATAACGGTATCCTTCTCTCTGTCGATTCCTGGTTCTTGTGTCATTTTAGTCCTGCTCGATCTCAGCACAGCATTTGATACAATCGACCATGACTTTCTTTTAAAATGCCTGGAGGGCGAGGTCGGTCTTCAGGGCCCAGTGTTACAAAGGTTCACCTCCTGCCCGAATGAAAAAAACCTTTTCAGTCAGAATAGGAAACTGTTCTTCATCCCCTGCTCCCATTAAATGTAGCATCCCCCAAGGTTCAATTTTAGGGCCTCTTTGATTCTCATTATACACGCTTCCCCTGGGCTTTAAGTTATACAATATTCTTTATCACTGTTATGCAGATGACACACAGTTTTACCTACCAGTTACACCTGACAGCACCTGGTCACTGAAGAATCTCCTTAACTCTCTAAACAACATCAAAATGCTGGATGGAGAAGAACTTCCTTCAACTAAATGAAAACAAAACTGGAGTAGTTATATTTGGCCCTCTTAGCTCTGTCACTTGCCACAATGCATTTGGTCCCCTGTCTGCCAATTTGCACAATGTAGTTAAAAATCTTGGTGTCTTCTTGGCCATTTCATTGCATTTTAACAAACAAGTCAGTTGTGTTGTGAAGAGCAACTTTTATCAGCTTAGAACCATAGCCAAATTAAAGCTGTTTTTATCTCATGAAGACCTGGAAACAGTTATCCATGCTTTTATCACCTCTCAGCTTGACTTCTGTAATTCCATGTATATATGTATATGGGATTGACCCATTTCACCCTTTCTCAACTCCAAATGGTTAAAAATGCAGCTGCTAGACTTTTAACTGGAACAAAGAAAAGACAACACATCACTCCTGTTCTGGCTCACCTGCATTGGTTACCAATGAAATGCAGAATTGTCTTTAAAGCCCTAAGTTGATTAGCTTGACAATATATTACTGATCTGCTAATTCCATATTCTGCCCCCAGGTCACTTAAGTCATCCTCACAACAACTCCTCTTAGTCACCACTCACACCTCAAACCACAGGTGACCGGGCTTTTACTCCCAGGCTCTGGAATAGTCTCCCATCCCACATTAAGTCCTGTTGCAACACCGACAATTTCAAATCAAATTTAGACCCACCTCTTTTCTCTTGCTTTTAGTTCAGTCTGAGGTTGCCCCATTGGTTTAACATACTCTTACTGCATTTTAATCTGTTGTTGGATTTATCCAGTTTCTCTTAACTTTGTATTTTGTTACTTTGATTTTATCATTTTAGTTGTTTTAAGTGTTTTTCATTTTAGTCTTGCCTTCTATGTATTACATTGTGTATTATTGCCTTAATCATGTATACCTGTATTGAGGCAGGTGTTAATCCATCTGCCTCGACTAGAGAGCACTTTGGGTTGACTCCTGTTTTTAAATGTGCTATATAAATAAAAGTGACTTGACTTGACTGCCACAACCCAAGGTGATGTCCTCAAATGTCTTGTTTTGTCCAACCAACAACCCAAAGATTGGTTAATCATCATAGAAAACTAAAGAAACTTCTTTAAAAATAACGTAAATGATTAATCAAATATCTTAATGGTTGGCAATTAATCCAGTAATCATTGCAGCTGTAATATAGGCTATAACCTCTTTGTGTATTCCAAACTAAACAATCACTTTCATTTTGAAAAAGCCCCATAACATTCCAGTAACAGGAACTTAATAATAATACTGGGTATTTTCTATTCAGTAATAATCCAAACATACACTATGCAGTATTATTTCCTGTATTTGTTACATATTGTTACTCATAGCTGTACAGTGTTTTTCTTACTGGAACCTAAGGATATTCTTCAAAATGGAAAAAAAAAACTACAAAAAAGAAACATTCATTTAAAATCTATTTTAAATATATTTGCCACAGCAAGTAATTGCAATTCAAAATGTAAGAGGACAAAATTAAAGTAAAATATGTAACTCTTTAACTCTTAATGTATTTTTATATTTAATGTGTAACTTCTGTCAGGCTGTGAATCCAGTGTGCTGTATTTCACTTTCACCTTCACCTGAGAGGTAAACGTGGAGCCGCATTAAGCGTGTCATTTACACACGTTTATGTTTATGGTGTTTTACAGGAAACTAGCACTTTTCGTGCCACTCTGTCAAAACCTGTAACTACTCTCTGTCACAGCAGACATGACAGCCGTTACCAGCTACATTTCACTGTTGAGATACTTACAGATTTTAAATAATATGAGGTCATTTTAAACAAATACTGGGTTTGCAGCTGTGTGTTGGCTAATGCTAGCGCTCTGTCTGGCAGGTTTCGTGACAGCAATATATACAAATACGACAGTATGAACAGCATTTTGTACGGAATATTTTCCACCTACCTCCGTGTCCTGCTCCAGAGTCACTTATTGGCTTGCCGCCAGCCCACGACCCAGGTGAAACAAATATACGGTGTTTTTACGTGTCTTTCTGCCTGATATTCAGGCAGTGGAGGCTAGAAGCTCCAGTTATTAGCTACCCTTTAGAGGAACCTCTGAAGTAAACATCACCAATATCAACGCCAAATCATAACAAAAGTCCTCTGACGCTGGCAACAAGCTAACCTGAAATTATTTAAACATATTTAACTGTTTACATTGGTACCTCTTGACCTCGAAATGTAGTGTTTCGCCCGTTTTTATCGCTATAAAGTATCAAATAAGCAGCGCTGCTTCCTGGGAACCGTCGGGCTCATCAGACCGCCCCAGCCACGAAACGACGTAGCGTTTGAATGGCGTTAGCACGAACCAATCACCGATGAAAAAACTGACCTGGTGGTTTCTACCGACCAATAATATGCGCAATATACGGTTGAATGACAAACGTATCAGCCAATAAGAAGATCTTAAACGCCCCTAAAGGGTTTTGTTCCAGGACAAGCGTTTGCAGCAATGAAAGAATAAACTGTAGCTACTGTAGTTGTGAGCTTTGTTACATAATTTTATAAATTATGCTTAAAGCACACCCTTGCTAATTATTCATATATTCTTATGATACTCCTTAGAATTATATTACACAAACATTACCATGAAAATAGTTTCATCCTACAAAAATAGCAAATGCCATATGAACTACAAGAAAGGTCAATAAAAGGTCACTTTGAGATCAAAATACAGATTGCAGGTTTTTAATTGACAGAAAGGACTAAGAGACATTTCCAGGGGCGGGGAGTATATGAAGAATTCATATTAAAATATACAAACGTGAAAGCAAAACTGCAACCTCAAATTGTATACTTCCTTGACATTTTATAGGGCTTTCACCTAGTGACAATATAGCTGATAAAAGCAGTATAAAATTTGATAAGATAACAATGAAATTACAGTTGAAGCAGACCGCAAGCATCTTCAAGCAATATTCAAGGAGATGTTTCTGCTAAAGCAAGATCTGAGATTTTTGGTGTAAACGTTCAAGATGACTGCAGCTTGTTTGGCTAGAACTAGATCAAATGTGTTCATTCTTTAAACTAGGCATCACAGACCATTTTCACACTTTCACACCATTAAAATCTAGAAATTCCACAGGAAATTGACTTATTTCCTCCTATCATCCCAGCAAGGGTGCTTAGGAATGTCTTTGCCCTTTCTGAATCCTTCATTTCCTTGTAGACTTGTGTTAATATGATAAAGGTGTTCCTCTACAAACACCAAACAGGTGTATGTGGCAAGAGATGACTCCTGAAAAGTAAAAATAAGAAAAACTCTAACAGCAGCAACAAGGTTTTGCATGCCAAAAACACAGCAAAAAGCAGCTCAGGCTGGTAGGTGAAGTTTCTCTTTCATAAATCTCCTTATTTGGAGACTTTACTGTTAGAGCCATGATGTCAACGTGCACAGAGGTGGGTGTACCCTGCTAACACCTCTGGGTGTGGTGTCCAGCAGACAAGGCTGTTTTTATATTTCTCACATCAATGGGGCCCACTGAGCTGTGACACAGCACCTATATTTAGATTTGGGCTATAAACTCTCTGGCCTGCAGCCTACGCTTTGCAAAGTTCAGTCTGAAACGGGCTCAGACCGCTGCACAAAATCACTGAGACTCACTGTCACTGAAATCAAGGCTGTACACAACATGACTGCTGTGTGGAGATTTTCAATTCTTAACTAGAGGCTATTACCAGATTTTTTATATAATCACAGGTCTATAAATCATCTTGTGATTGCCTGGGTCCTCTCAGGCTGCTCGAGCTTTACAAAACATATACACACAAAAAGGTCTTTCTCATGTTTAGAGAAAAAAGTTTATGAGCTTTTGATGTCATTAAAATACATCAATCTGGGTAGTTTATGTAATTTAAGTGTCTGTTTTTTGTTATTTTAAAGAAGCACAAAAATGTGTCTTAAATGTGTTGGTCATTCTTGCGACTTTTCTGATTTTTCACACTCAAGCTTAAATTGTTCATGGTTCCTGAAATATGTATATGGTGAAGTCATCAGTGGTTCTCTTTCCTGTTACACAGCTTGAAATTTTTTCCCCGTGCTATTCTTGTCTTGCTTATGAAATCCTCTGAAACATAATGAAATATGCTAAAACCAGCGCTTAGTTCCTAAAAATGGCAGCACTACCATTACAGACCACCACACATCTGCTCTACATACATTATATTTAAGGTGTTTTATTGATGCTCCTGTGTTGAATGATAGACGACAGCAGAATAAACTTGATTTGCTTGAACAAATGAAACCCCTTCAGTGTTTATTCAAACTTTATTTAAAAAAAAAAAAAACAGAAAAAGAATCATCAGACATGGAGTTACACTGAGCCCAGCGATTGAACTTTTTAAAGCAGTCTCCAGAGTGTTGTGAGGTTTGGGAGTGAAGATTCACCAAAACGAGTATTTGAATCATTTCAGTCATAAATATTTACAAAAGCAGACCGAGTTACAATGACTTAATATACAACATATACATAAAACATACAAAACCTGACAAGGGTGACTGTTCACACATTCAGACCAGTCCTTATGCCAGTTAAGACATATTTTTCTTAACTCTTTGTATTGAGAGAAATGTCCATAAACAAAACAGGGTGTATGTTAAGACATCTTCTTCTACTCTTCTCCAACAATCTTTTTAGGCTAAGACGTCTGTGTCTCTGTAACTGAGTACAAAGAGCACAACAACATATCACCTTCATTGTTTTTCTGTACATATCCATACCTGTGAGGGAATCCTGCTAGTCTCATCCACATGAATCTGATCAACATCTAGTCTTTTCCACTTGGACATTTTTTCTGAGTGTAGATGTGTGTGTTTTGCCTTGAGACCACTGGCTGGTGTGTGAAGATAAAACAGTAAATAAGCAACCAAATGATGTCTTACAGCTTGTTTGACACAGACACATTCAGCATGTGTTGTGAGGCTCGCAGCTGGTGTCTGAGAGTAGAAATCAAGGGTCAAAAAAAAAAAAATGAAATTAATGAAAAATTGTCCAAAAATTGCATTATGTACTGTGTTGTTGCAGGTCAGGATTCGGCTGGTGAAGGCTGGCTTGGTGCTCCGTTGCGGGTGCGGAGCTGAGACTGGGCTATGTCAGCCAGGGCGCTCTGGATCTTCTCCAGCAGCATATCCCCGCGGTAAACCACCTCCTCCAGGCGCCCTGCAGCGTCATGGTTCTCCTCTTCCAGCTGCCGTAGACTGGCCGCCTGGTGAGAGGTCACAGAGGGTCATTTAGAAGACAAGGGGTTTTTTTTAGTGCATCAAACAACTGATTTAAGAGGGTTTTTTTCTCTTTATTCCCATAGAATTATATGCAAATAAAGTTGTGGCGCAAACAAGCCTTTCAAACAAGCAATTCACAAGCAAACAATACAAACTGATTCACCAAGGCTGCACACTTCATCCTAAAGCCTCGTTATTACAGACAGGAGATTCTGTGACTGACACTCTCCCTAAAATACCTGATGCACTCTTTATTATAACTGCATCCCTCAGCGCTGACGCCAAACATTATGAATAGCAAAACTCTAGGTAAATATTTTAAGCCACAAAAATGGAGAAACTAGAGAGGAAAAAAAAATACCTGGTTTAAAGGATGGTTCACCTAAACGACAAAAACAACAAGAAAAAATCATTTTCTCACTCACCCCAAGTGAGAAAATGTTTCACAAGTTTCAGAAGTAATATCTCACAAACCTCAGCACATGAAACCAGAGCTGCATGACCAAATACCACAAGAAGTAAAAGAGGAAATGTCTGCTGCTGTATGTTCACGGCTGCAGATTGTCGTGCTCTGTTTTACTGATCAATAGTTGTTATATATCAGGCTGTCAACAGATCTAGTGTGCCACTTGGTGAAAGCTGCCGACTAGCTGTAATTCAGGACGGGTGGAAATGACTCTTTTTGTTTATGATTTTTTTTTCAGAGAGAACAAGAAAGGGAAATGATTCACAGGTGTCCTCATAGTCACAGCTGTCTGTCATAAGAGTGTCTTCTAAAATTGTACCCATGTTCTTCCCTGTCTGCACACATATGCAGCTTCTTTTTTTGTTGACAGGAAGTTTGTCTGTAGTGTCTATGAGCCAGAGCAATGTGGAGATTTGGCTCTGCAATCGGGGTAGTCGGGTAAATTTTTTAATCACCTCACCTATAAATACTTATGTTGCAAAAAAACAAGATCTACATGGGGTTTAAATACACACAACTCTTTATTAGTGTGGACATAAATAGTGAATTTACAGCACCTCTGTTAGTAAGGGTGAGAAGCTCTTCTTTGCTAAAGACATCCTTCAAGTTTCAAGGTGGTTGAACAATATATAGAATTTGTGACTTGCACTAACCATGTACATGCTGTAATATTACCAGGCACTAGAACTGTTTATGCAGGTTGTAATATGGTCCTTGTTTTTTGTTTTCGTTCAGTTTCTAGATAAGATTTTAGCCTTTTGTGGTTTTATTATTTTATTTCCTTCCTCTTTGAGTTTATTTTGTGATTCATGTCGTGACTTGGCTGCTGTAGCGCTGCAAATTCCCACTGGGATGAATAAAATACTCTTGTGTGTTGGACAGAACTTCAGACATCTTGTGATTCTTTAGTACAATAGTTATTTGAGGATATTTGAGGGCTGTTTCCTCACATGCACTTCCAAAGAAAGCTGAAATAGTGTTGATCTGTACTCCTTCTCTGGTTCAAGTTAACCAAATAGTGGAATGAACCTCTGAGAAGTTGTTTTTGTCTCCACTGACAGAGGCAGAGCCGGTGAAAGGAAAACATTTTTAAAAATTAAGGAAAGTTTTTGAGTTCAGTCATAAGAGTGCGATGTGGAAAACTATGGTCATTCACAGGACTGTATGTCGCACGCAGCTCTCTAGGGAGACTTCCCATTCTTAACTTCTGCATGACGTAAGCTAGAACTTTCTTAACTTGAGAGGAAACATGATCATCAGTGACATCCTTATTATTGTTATGTTCACATGTTTTGGAATTTTACAGATTTAGTGACAACAAACAGAGCTAAAGAAAGAAGTCGTCCTATTAGCTGATATCCTGACAGTCATCTCAAATATACATCGGCCACTCACTCGCTCATATCACAGTCTATTTACAGCCTTTAGGTGTCCAACATCTAGCCAGGAGAGCGGTCTGAAAACAGATTAGAATCATTCGTTCTATACTCATGAGACAGCACAGGGGCTGGCAGTGTAGAAAGCAGGTCACCTGGCTCCCTCTGCTGACTGAAAGCTAGTAATACAATCAAAGCTTCCGTGTGTCTGTGTTGAGCATTTTTCAGACAAGGAATCATTGCGTGCTTCATCTATCTGATCAAAATAATGGCTTTGACAATGACATGACACACTTTGAGTTGTGTAGGAAATGCTGATACACCCTATCTGGTCAGATTGCCGTCATGACTTTGGCAGACAATGGATTGAAATGCATGTCTCAAATGTGTGTGTGTGTGTGTGTGTGTGTGTGTGTGTGTGTGTGTGTGTGTGTGTGTGTGTGTGCGTGCGTGCTGACCTGCAGAGCTGCTGTAGACTCCTCACTCGGCAAAGAATCGATTAGTACGTCCACATCTTTGGCTGTTCTGGCAATGAGGGCTGCAAATAGCTGAGCATATTCTAGATAGAGATAAAAAAAAAGTAAGAGTTAAACTTGAGGAAAGAATATTTTCTTGAAAAATTAGATTTTTATAGATACTTCCAGATACGTAATCATTTTGAACATAACATTAAAGATTTAAGAGACTTTAATGATCCCATACTGAGGACATTTATTGGTGCCTAACAAAAAGATTCAAATAAGGGTGATATCTCTAGATTTTATGAAGGCCTGATGACAAAAAATCCCACTCTAAAGAAAAATGGGGAAGTTGAATCAATTTTTTTCAATTATTAATTTCTGGGGCATTTTTCTGCCTTCATTAGATAGCTGATAATAGACAGAAGACAGGAAATGAGAAAGAGAGAGATGGGGAATAAAATGCTACAAAATGCTCCACCAGACACAAAGCAGGGATGTTGCAGTTTGTGTTTAGCACCTTAAACCTGAGGTCACCCCAGAATTGAATCCCAATAATAAACTAATCATGTTTTTCTATCCTGTAACTCATTAGCAAACAGATAAGATTGACAATATTAAGGGAAAAGTAGGGTAATAATAACAGTGAGGGTAGGTGGGGAAATGTTATATAAGAAAAGGTACATATCTGTATAGATTCACATTATTTTCATGTGTGAGCTGTAACTTCATCAGTGGTAAACAAACATTCTTTTTAGACTGGCACACATTTTAAGTGAATTGTTACAAAAAAGTTTATTAAACTGTGTTGTGACAACAACAATGGTGTTTTGACATAAAACTCACTGTTATTGGTCACATCTTGAGATACAGTACCCTGTAGATAAGCTCAGTACACTGGTACATTACTAATGTTGACTATTAATTAGAGAAAATATACAGTATATTGCATAAAAACAGATAATAGGGCATATTAGAGTAGAAGAGACAAATAAAATAGACTTGACTACATGACACAGTAAACTGCTATTAATAAAACTGAACAAACTACTGTGGTGGGTGTGAATAAACCAAACATGTTCATGTACTTTAATGACTCTGACAGAATGACTTGACAAGAGTAAATAGAAGATAGTGAATGAAGGAGTGGCTTTTGAATAAGAACAAATAAACTACCTTCGGTTGGGTTTGCGGGCTGATCTTTGTTGATAGCCGTCTGGATGTTACTGAAGGAGGCAGGAGGAGCACACTGCTGCAGGACCCCGATGGCGTTACAAAACTGATCTGCAAGCTGGATACAACAAAACAATATATAGTTAATTTACACTTTCATATGAGCAGGGAGGTAGTTAGGAGGACGCGCCAGTCAGTCACCGCTTGCTATATTGTCACAGTCAACTCTGAAACTGTGATGTTTCCGACGTTTTAACACTGAAACACCGCAGAAAATGTTTCATTAATTAACCTGAAACTGAACGTGTTTCACGATACAGGCCGTTAACGCGATAGTGAAGCAGCAGTTACTGTAATAATAGGGCGACTACCTCGCCATAGAAACCACCTTAAAACAATACAAGAGGTAAAATTCAAACTTTTTACACTCTTAGCTATCAAATTTTCGTCTACAAACTCCAAATGTTACCGAATTGACAGCGTCTTGAAGCTGTGTTAGCCTGTCCGCCATGTCTTCTGTAATTTGACAAAATCCCACTCATTCTCGCGTGAATGTTCTAGACAGCCTAAAATATCGCGGTATTTGAGAAGCTTTGGCTGTCATATTAGCGTTTAGGTTAGCTGTAGCTTGTTAATGAACTTTAGACTGACTTTACATCAAAGGGGAAAGTCTTCACATCTACGCCTCCATGTCTACAGGCATCTCCTTGTGTTTTTAAAAAGGAATAGAGCTACATCAGAGCCGCTGCTTGTTGCTCATTGATGGGGACTTAGCCTGTAGCTAATGTTAGCTACTAAACATCAACAGGAAGTAACGGACTAGATATTTTTCATTTTTCTAATGTCTTGCACTTTGAGCTCTCCAGGTACAGTCTTTTTTCTTTATTTCACTTTATAACGGTAACTTGAGCCGTTAAATAAACACATGAGGCTTAAATGGATTTGCATGACAGCTTTAGTGTAATTAGTTAATCAGCTAACCGGTTAGCATACACTCCTATGTTAATCATTGTTACTCCTAGTTAATTAACTGAATCAGATACAGTGAAGGTGTTGTTGGCTATAACTTTACTACAACTACACACACATGTGGTGTGCCGGTAACTAAATATATCTATCATACAACAAGGTAATGTTGAATTAGCTGACACAGCAGCTGTCATCCAAGGAGTGACGAGGAGGAGGATGAGGGGAGGGTTAGTCAGTTTCTGGTTGCTTTATTTTTGTCCTGAGTATTTTATTTACTTTAGTGACTCTAAGTGGACACCATCTAGAGATGAACATGTAAGGAGCTTCAGTTGAGTCCAAACTTTTGACTGGTACTGTGTGTCAGTAGATAGATTTTTTTTTATTGCCTTGTATGACAAACACACAAGGCAATAAAAACTCCTCAGAGTAAATAAAGAGTAAAGACCTAATAGCCAGCAGTAATAAATAATCATGAAGGCCACAGGCAGGCACAAAGGACCTTCTCAGTAGTCTGTTGAGCATCGAGGCATGAGCAGCCATGCAGTGGAAGAACTGTTCAATTCACTAAAAAGATTATTGAAGGGGCATTCTTCATAGTAACACTCTTTACCTGTCAGAAAGTGGTGAAACTTCTTGCTTGATGAGGCATAATGTGTGTTATTTAGCCCAATTTATTGCCTATAGATAAAAGCTTGATTAAAAGGCAAAGTACAGATGGCAATATGCATCTGAGTAACACAGTGTTTGACCATATCACGCATATTGTTTCATTAACAAGATATTTTACATTTACACAACAGATAAAGTGCATTTGTTTACAAACTGGAGATGTGAGCTTGAAAGATTACCAGACATTGGTAACCAAAGGCGCTATTTAGTAAAATCTAACATTTAATTGATCACTCATAAGGCATCAGATAAACTGATTTATTGCCAACCTATAATATATAACCATCTGTAAATGGAAACATCATTGTGTTATAAAAAGGGTTGGGTGATATGGACAAAATCAAATATCATGATGTTTTTGACCAAATACCTCGATGTCGTGATTGCGACAATATTGTAGGGATGATTATTGGTGCTTCCACAAAATATTTAAACAATAAGACTTTTGATAAATAATCATTAGTCATGTGGATATAATGACTAAGTGGGTAAAGACAAATAATAGACCAGCTAGAACAGTCGGATAAGTTCAGAAAATGACATCACTTTACTGTAATGCAGCTTTTAAAACCAGCAAAAGACAACACTTATACCATATCATGATGTTACAATATCCAAAATCTAAGACGATATCTAGTCTCGTATCACAGTAGTAGTTCCTAATGATTACCTGTATTTTCTCAGGCATGAACTGTACCTTGGAGAAGGTCCTGGCAGACGCCAAATCATTAGTGGAAAGGCTTCGGAACCATGACAACGCTGCAGAGATTTTAATTGAACAGACAACATCCCTCAACAAGCGAGTGGATGCCATGAAGCAGGTAGGGTGTTACATGGTGTTGGTGGTGATTTATATAAATATAAATGCTGGTTTCATGTCGAGGAATCCTGCATTGAGACCAAATTGATGAAGGAGAGACACCTGTTTGAAAGGAGCTAGTGGATAGAGTGAAATCCAGTATGAAGCAGTGACATAGTTTTTTGTTTTTTTAAAAAAAGATGATTTACATTTGAGAAGCAGCAGGATTTTGGTTCAATCTGACATTGTAGATTGAACCCTTTCAGTTGTTCATTGGAAGGTCTGGTTGTCTCTTTTTGGCAGTACCAGGAGGAGATTGACTCATTGAACCAGGTTGCACGACATCGGCCTCGTTCCAGTCTAGTCCTGGGAATCCAACAGGAAAACCGTCAGATCAGAGAGCTCCAGCAGGAAAACAAAGGTAGGCGGTTAATCCGTGATTGTGTCTCCTATTGTTGAATGATTGTGCTGCTCTGTGGTCCGTTTTTGAAAGACACATGTCAAAGAAAATAGGGATTTCTTTAATCCATCAAGCAGTTTTTTTTTTTTTGAGCTGACACATAGTGGTCTCTACCACCACAATTTTGTGTGTTTTACTCTTCACAGCGAGGCAACATTAAGCTGACAGATGTCCTTGTAATAGTTTTATGCACTGAGCCTGTGTTCACTGTTTCTGCAGAGCTACGGACGTCGTTGGAGGAACACCAGTCTGCGTTAGAGCTCATCATGACCAAATACAGGGAGCAGGTGTTCAGGCTTCTCATGGCCAGCAAGAGGGACGACCCCGCCATCGTAACCCAGCTGAAGGAGCAGCACACCACGGTCAGTGAGGCCTTCCAGATATCTTATTGGACCTTGATCTTCCAACGTTTTACATTGATTTTGGACTGAATTCAAATTGCAAGCATCACTGGCTTTATAAATAAATTTGCTTTCACTTTCTTTTTTGTAGGAAATGCAAGCACACATAGACAAGATCAATGAGATGGCTTCTGTGATGAGGAAGGCAATAGAGGTGGACGAAGGGCGTGTATGTGAAGATGAAGAGAGGATTAAACAACTAGAGGTAAACACAAAAATCCTACCGTCTTACACATTTACTTCCAACAATCCCAAATACACGAGACCCTAGTTGTGTAAGTAAAATGCTGGTGGGGGGGTACGGACTCTTGTCTGTGCACGGAAGTGACGGATCAGCCTGTTAAAACAGTAGGATCGTGTCTTTTGTGATGATATCATCAGGGTCATCTCAGTTTAAATTTATAACAGAAAGCCTCTGTTACAAACTGGAGGTCTGAGCTTTAAAGATTATCAGGCATTGAGAGTGTAACCAATGATGCTATTTAGTTGCATCATGGCCCAGTGTGTTGTAATGTAGCTTTCTCCTCTGATATCATTATTATTATTATTATGACCTATGTTTGGAGATGTTAGAGGTTTGTTTTAACCTATAATGTCTAAACACAATAAAAACAGGACAATATTTAGAGCTGAAACATTTAGTCAATCAATTAGTTGACTGTCAAAAAAATAATTGGCAACAATTTTGATAATCTAGTGATCATTTAGTGGTTATTTTCCAAAATATATAAACATCAACAGCTTCTGAAAGGTGAATACTTGCTAAATTCCTTGTTTTCTATGATAATAAACTGAAGATCTTTGAATTTTCAACTGTCAGTCAGACCAAATAAGGAATCTGAATACGTCAACTTTGATTTTGTGAAATTACGCTGGTCACTTTTCACTACTTTCTGATATTTGGTCGATGAAAACAATTGATCAATTATTTATCAACACTGAAAATATTCATTAGTCACAGCCATATCAATAAAATGCTGATTTGAAATGATATTTCCAAACGTATAGCTGTATATTTCTGTGTGTGTGTTCTAGCTGGAGAACAGTGGACTCAGAGAGCTGCTGGGAATCAGTCGTGAAGCGTTCCTGGTTCTGAAGAGAGAAGAAGCATCAGAGAGCACGTCACTGTCGCCGCTGCTCACCAGCACCGACGTCAGCTTACGAAAGAGTTAGAGCCCAGACTGACTGCCCTCCCCACCCCCTCCCCTCAACTACTGCCACTACTGTGTACAGTGTGTACAGTCTGTTGCCACACACCACCTCACCTCTCACCCCACAGACTCTTCTAACCATCTGCCCCCTTCTCCTGGTGCATTTTCAGCATGATGGTCCAGAGCTGCATCCCTGTCTGGTGATTCAGACACAAGCAGTGTGCACACACATTTTTCTCTCTTTTTTTTTTTTTTGTTGGTACTTCTGTTATGTTTGCTAATTTTTGCCAGCATGCATGAGCCTGTGGTGCCTGCAAGGTTTTAAAGTGTGAATGAGTAAAAGAAGGGCTTGAGTTAAAATAAATCTGTAAACATGAAATAGTCTCTGTTGGGTTCATATTGATTTTATTTCACGCTCTGTTTCACGGCACAGATTTCCTTGTTTCGGGTTGGGTTTGGGTTGAACATATGTCTACGCAGCCTCTCACCTTCACTAGTTAGTATGTTATTGTAACATAATCATCAGCAGCTGAAAAACAGGAATGGAAACCACAACCAGTCACACAGGATCTGTTGTAACAGCCAACGACAACCAGCCAGAATAGTGAAAAGAGCAGCGTGAGAATGCATTATGTCCGGTGTACATTTCTGTGTCTGTAACAAATCAAGAACTGCAGCTTTTACTGCTTTAGAATATTTTTGTGCACATAAAACAGCATGTTATTATGAATGTCTTTTATGTTGTGATTGGTTATGGTCTGAGATCATATGTCAGCATAGATCTCCCACTCTGCCGCTATTTCCAAGGTCCACAAACAACGTTTTAGGGGCGTTTGGAGAGTTTGAATAATGGAATGCCATCGATGGAGAATGGTAAGATTTTAAATAGTAATACTTAAAGTTTATTAAGACCAAATTCCACACAAATATCTTATTGTGATTAGAGATTCTTGTTCTTGAGAAAGCAGCTTAACTCTAGATGTGCTTATTCCATCGTGCCATAGTCACAAGTGCGTGGCTAAGGTTGAAGCACATTATTGCAGACTTGAAGGTGAGCCAATAACTTCTGGAATTTATTATTGTATTATAGTTTGATAGTCTAATTATTAACAAATTACAAAATACAACAAACACAGCAGTTTGCCCACTGGCTGTAAATGGACATAAAACCAGACAAACTAAAAAGACACTGTTAGAAATGTTGCTCATTGGTATTTACTTCTTGCAGTGAAGTGATTTTTCTTCAATAATATTAAAGGACAGGTTCACAATTTTTCAAGTTTGTCTTAAAACAACAGTCAGGTGCCCACTGGCTATTAAAATATCCGCTTCAAATGTGCTTTCAGTGTAGGTGAACAAGGCCAAAATGCACTTTAAGGTTTATCTGAAGCTTACATGAGGCTTCAGCAGTCTGAATTAGTCATATCAAGTTGATATCTGCCACATTTACAGTCTTTTTAGCATCAAATTTTTTGCATTAAATACATTTTTCACAGAAGGAAGAATGTGGATTTTCTCACTTACATTGTAAGTACATTATGAAGGGATCTTCTAATGGTCAGTATGAACAGGAGGAGTGATTATGGCAAGAAAAATGTTCAATTGAGTCTCTGACTTGAAAAATTGTGAACCCGTCCCTGAACTGTAGAGTGGGCGGGAACTATCGCGGGATATTACGTGATTATCGCGGAAGCTTCGTTAAGTAGTTAGAGCGGTAGAGGGAGAAATCTGCTTTAGTAAACCTCTCGGTTTGAGTCAAGCATGTCGCTTTTGCGGTTGCAGGGACCACTACTACCCAAACACCGGAGAATGCGAGGCTAAAAATGACTTCACTGACCGACAGTTTGAAGCGTTTTGTTGTCCAGTAAAGAGGAAAATGTCTCGCTGGGTTTGGTGCCCGTTGCTGCTGCTGCTGCTGCTGCTGGAATTGGGTGAAGTTCAAGCTCAAGTGGAAAGTGAGTTACAAGTGATTTGACGTGCTTTCACTTCCGAGCCATACTAACACTATTAACTGTCTCAGCCTTTAAAACAGGTGAATATGCTTAGAAGGTCGCCTCGTAAGGTACTGGATACTGTATGTAAGTCAGTGTTGAGTAGCTATAGCTGGCTTAAGATATTTCATTCTCTCACAGAGTTAAAAATGTTTATTTAGCCCAGTTTATATATCTTAAACCCCCATACTTCAAGTGCAGTGAATTCAATTACAATGCATGTTAGACGAGTGGTTGTCAAAGTGGGGTCCGGGACCCTCAGGAGTCCTTGAGGGGGTTGCAGGGAGTCCTCAGCAAAAAGGGGAATCACTTATTTTCACTCTAATCCGATCCATAAGTAACACAGTGACAGAATTTATGAATATTTTGGTCTCAATGGTTTCATGCACTTGCTGTAATAAAACATCTAAAAGCAGAAATCTTATCAGATGGGGAACTCTGGGAAAAAATCTCATCAAATGGGGATCTGTGGTGTAATTTGTGTCAGTTTAAGGCTCCTTGACGTGAAAAAGTATGAGAACCACTGTATTAAACTGATATTTTATGGGGGTTAACACAGAAACGTATTCACAATATTCCTATATCATAATTTTGAGTTAATATTTAGTCAATGTCCTGCTAATATGTATTACAGTATTACAACATTACATGAGCTATTGTGTACATTTCTATGTGAAGGGGTAATAAAAAGTGATTTAGCTGGTAAAAGCTGTATAGAAAAGTTCAGCTAACAGCGTCCACATTAAAACCAAAACAAGATGGTGGTTGTTGTAAGAAATAGTGACAGTGAAAGCAAGTGGAGTTTGTTCTGATTGGTAAACAAACGTTGGTAGACAGACATCGAGCTGATATGACATAACAAGCAGACTGATGCTCCGCCGTCTATCTGCTGTAGTTTGACAACATGTGGAAATTCAGATTGCAGCATCAAGGCTCAAGTAACCACTGTTTTTGTTTGTTTGTTTGTTTGTTTGTCAGTGTTAAATTATTTTGAATTTGAGTGTTCAGCGTCTCTACTCATAATGTTCTTTTTGTCTTAGTGGAAAATCCTCTGAAATAGCATTTAAATTATCATGGAAGACCAAACTTTCCACTGAAGCAAATGAATTTAGTGTCACTTAAAGGCATCCAAAACAGTGCTCAACTAATTATAAACAATAATAAATCAATAACAATAAGAAAAAAATCTCTGAACAGTTAAATGAATAAGTAGATTGTGCTTAGGTATAGGACACTGACTGGCTGACATATTTAAGATGAGTTCCGTATATTTTTTACAATAAAATAAACTGAATTATGGTTTCTACATCACACAAGCCTCCTGTGGTTCACATTTCCTCCACTGATTCACGTGTCTGAAAAATGAAGGCAGCAGGTCAGTCCTGAGCTGGAGTTTGACCTGTAAACAGTCAGTATGGATCAGGCAGCACGTGTAACCAACAACAAATCTACAGCGCATTAGCTCTCATTCTTCACATTCTCTCTCTTTATAAGAGAGACACAGATATGACTCACTTATCAACAAACATACAGCAAAACCATACATACATGCAGAATAGCAGATATTTGTAAGATTTGTCTGTTTGGACACAATGTAAAACACAAAAACTAAAGGTTGCTAGGTTACAAGCAATGGTAAATGAACAGATAGGTTTGTCATGTCGCTCTTGTTGCTGATAAAGATGAACTTTAAAATCTATCAGGAAACTCTTGGTCAAACTTTAGAGGCTCTTAAGTCAATCAGCGATCAGTAAAAGAGATAAACAGTGACGAAGGTTCGATCAGACGGCGATAAGTCGAGTTAAAGAATAGCTGGCGGGTTGATAGCGTGAGGATTAAATGCTTGTTGAATGACAGTGTGGGAAAGTATCCAGATTTCTCTTAAAGTTTCAGTCTTAGTGAAACATTTTCTCCCATGAAATGAATGAAGTTATTTTTAAAACTACTTTGCGTAGATCTTTCTTTGTTTATTCGTCAGATCCCGTCGAGAGATTATTACCATCAGTTGAAGCGGTCACGGACGGTGTCACGGACGGTATCGCGAAGCAAATCAAGAGTCAGTGTTTTCTCTGCACAATCCAGCTCAGACGCTGTAGACAGTCGACGCTTAATACATCCGAGGTTAATGAATTATTACCGTCTCATCAAAATAGAAAAGATCATAAGGAAGAAGAAAAACAGCCTTGACGTAAGCAGATGATCAGAGACGGATACGATTGGTTGGATACTGACAAGTCCAAAGGTCGTGCAGATTGAAGTTGAAGATAGAACTGACAAATATATTACAAACAAGAAACATCTCGAATGAACAGTTGCTAATGGTGGCGGTATGTTTCAGTATGTCAGCACCAAACACAGAGAGCACTTCTTCATTCAACTTTTTTTTTTTTTGTTCTACTGACCTGGTTTTTGGTCGCCTCTTTGGCTTAATACCAACTGGCAAAGCCGCTATCTGTGATGTCAGAGTATTTACAGAATACTGTATGTCGCCTTGTGTCCGGCAACAATCAACCGTTGTTCATCCCCAAAGTAACTGAGATGAACCGAGACGGGAAAACAAACTTAATTCCTTTTTAATTTAATATCGTGTACGTCCACAGGCTGAGTAACGGTGTGACAGTGGTCATGCAAAATCATGTGAGAGAGAGAGAGAGAGAGAGACATCAAGAGGAAAACTGAAAGATTAGGAGGAAGGTAGTACAGTAAAGTCATAACAGGCGGTGAGCAGTGAGGTCTTTGTTCTCCTCTGATTAAATTCATCATTCATTCAAAAATCACTTTTACATTTGACTTTACTTGTCTGCTCTGCTTTCACTGTTTAATCTTTCCATGTGCTTTTCTCATGCAAGATAATCTTCAGTCAGATGTTTTGATGTTTGCTGGTGTATCGGGTGGATATGGGTTTTTAATTATTACATTATCAGATATCAGTCATCAGTCTCTGATGTGGTGGAGGCTTCGTGCAGAGCAAAGATGCAGAAAACCGGACTTCAAAGTGAATTATCTTTGTCTCTTTTATCCATTTGTATGTTTTTGTGACATTTTCTGAGACGATTTCGAGCAGTAGTGCATATTTGATCATGTAAAGTTTTATTTTATATGTTTGCATTGCTACATATAAGTCAATATTAACCAACTACTTGACTATCCAGATGATTTTCTAGGATTGAATAGTTGCTACTTCACCTTATAGTGTCCCATCATGGTCTAAACACTCACACATGCTTGTCCATTAATGGGAAATGGTAACATGAATACAGTGTATGCACAGCAGCAATTAAATTATATTAAAGATATTGATTGTTGGCTTAAAAATGTATGGATTTACGGGAATAAATCTGACTTTTCCCTCTCTGTGGCAGACCGGGTGATCTTCCTGCCGGGAACCTTCCAGAACGTGAGCGTCTCCCAGAACGAGACGGTGCAGGTGGTGGTTTCCAGGATCCCCTCAGACGTCGCTTTTGTCACTCTGCAGTTCCACACGCAGCACCGCAACGCTACGCTCTCCTACACCACGGTAAGAAGGTGTTGGTCTGCCTCACAGTTTGAGACGGAGTTTCATGGCGGTAAAGTGGCAGCAACAGCCAGTACGGACGTGGTGGTGGTATGTGTGTCAATGCTGATGTTGGTGGGTTATGAATATTCCACCTACGCTTTTTCAGCTTTGACTAGCACAGCAGCGCCTGTGAAAAACAACTGGCGGACACATTTCACCTTGTTATCTGGGGAGCAACTGAACAAGACGCACAGACAGAATTAACAGAAGATTTAATAGTTAAAGTATTTTTTTTTCTAGCAAAAATACCAAACATTCCTTATTTTAAGCCTCTCAAATGTGAGGATTTGATTCTTTTCTTTGTTTTATGTGACTGTAAACAGAATATTCAGACTATTGCTGAAACAAAACTAGTGATGTAAAGATGGAAATTATGATTTTTTTTACTCTTCTCTGACATTTTATAGACCAAACAACCAATAGAGAAAATAATTGTCAGATTAATCAATAATGGAAATAATTATTAGCTGCAGCCCTCACTAATATCATGAGAAAAGTACCATAAAATCACTGAGTAGCTACAACAGAATGTGTTAATGTTTGATATGATGAATGAAAAAGTTGTATGAAGTCATAAAATGTGATACAGATAACAGAAACATCATAAGCTACTTGAGGAATATTTTATAAAATATTAGATTGACATTAAAAACAAAATATAAGAATAGAAGATTAAGCTCACTGTAAAATATAAACCAGATATATTAAGTCCCAACATGCGTTATTATAGGATTTGAAATGGAAAAGTAAGTTGTTGTATCAGTACTTATTGATACTGCTTTTATTTGATGTATTCCTGCTGAATAATGCATCTGATTAAATGAGATGCTTAATGAAATGAGATACTACGGCACAGTAAGGATCTGTAGATAAGGATTAATTTATCTGAAAGTGAGATGACATCCGTGATGTCATTTGCCGAGTTGGCTACTAGCTTCCATCAACACACACCGCCGTGAAAATCAAGTCTGAGATGTCATACAGCTAAGATGAAGGGTCCAGCGCAGTAGAGGGAAAACCCACACAGACAGAATTTACATACTTTTTTTTTTGGCTCACATAAATCTACATCAAGCTAATTAACGCGGGGAAATTAAACACACGAGGCTCGTTTGACTACTTCCATCACGCGCGCTGTTGTGATCTTTACGCTACGTAAAATGCACTGATGTTACACTAAAAATGTAGTGAAGGCAGTTAAATCTATAATATAAGATGAAAGCTCATTGATGCTCAATGTTTAAGATGTATTATTTTTAGCTAAATCAGCAAATCAAATGTCTAATCATTTACTTCAGTTTTTACCACCGTCCTTAATGGAGTGATTCTATTAGCGGCGTGTTCGTGTGAAGCAGTAAAAGTGCAAACTAAACTGTGAAATGGTAGGTATGCTTCATAGCTGCGAACAGGCAGTCAGATCTACCTCCGGTTAATGAATGAGGCTTTGTAAGCAAGGCCGTCTGACCCGCTGTGAGAAGCGGCAGTCAGCTGATGTACAGTCCAGCGGTCATGAGCGGCAGACAGGGCAGCCCTGAGGGGAAAAACCTTCTGGCGTCAGTCCCACAAGTCTCATGGGGGGAGAAAGAAGCTCGGTTAGGGTCCAGGCTGCACCCGACGGACTAATTTTAGTCGAGCTTTTTTACATGGAAAAAATAAAACAAATTCAGTTTCCTTCAGTGACAGAAAATATGCTTCCCTGGAAAAAAGACAAGTCCGTGTGACGCAAATGAATGTCAAAGCTTGACATGGAGGAGATAAGCACCAAAACTAGCAAATTTAAAAAGGAAATTCACAGAGAAAAAAAGGAAGTGTGTTCACAAAATGAAAGAGGCAGAGGTTAATAAAGAGCCAACACACACACTTCAGTATATATTGTTATCTTTCTGTCGCTAATTTCCTGTTTGTATTTTTATTACTCTCACTTTCACTCACACCGCAAGATCCTTTTTTTATGTTGTTATTTCTTGTATCAGCCGTAGTGATTATTTCTTCTTCTGGTTATTTCACCACTAGTACAAAACTCATCACTGTCTGTATTTATAAAGCATGTGAAAATTATTCATGAACGTACAGTACACTAGTTTGACTCATTGTTGTGTGTGTTTCTATATATGTACATATATGTAAAGCTGCAGATCCTTTACACAGTTGTGGTTGTAATGATGTAACTGCTATATGTGATGTCGCACTGCCTGTGTGGCGCATTAGATAAATTCAAACCGGATCGAATGCTGTATCACCGTCTAAACAAGACTAGATTCATACAAAGGAGTTATTGTATAAGCAGCGGGACTGAGAGTCATACTATGTGGGCACAGAGCTCAGATGCTGCCAGGCTCGTCACACAACAGTAATTCAGCATTTTCTCGCTGAAAATATGCAGGAGACGACGTTCACCCTTTACTGTTTGTGTCACCATGTCGTGTTTGTTCTCTAAATTCTAAATGTGATATCTTCTCATTTCAGTAAAGTATTTCACCCTCCCATCTCCCAAATCTTTCCATCATCTGGTGGAAAAAAAGCATCATGTGATGATGTTACGCAAAGCAAGACGACCCATCAATCAGTGTGTGTAGGTCAGATCGGGTGTTCATGTTAATAAGATATTTGCATGGTTGTGATACTCCTGACAGATGCACTATGGTGGAGCTAAAACAACAACAACCTCTCGGCTAAATCCGCCTCTATAACATCAACACGTGCTGCACTGAGGTAAAAACTTGTGGCACTTTTTACATGTTGTCAACTGAGACCCGCGTCTTGATCATCTCTGTCACTCAGTAAAACACATCCTGTTGTTGTCAGCCAACGAGTTCATGTGAAGCAGGACTTCACCAGTTCAGCTGTCAACAACACACACTTGGTTGAATTAGTGCTTGACTTAGAGGAGGAAGGAGTAGATGTCATTTTAAGGATTTTTAACCAGTTAACTGAACTTTTCTTGTGGAAAAACCACGTGAGACACAAATGATTATTTAAAGTGAGTATTTTTAGACTTTGGATACACAGACAAAACTTGTCAGTAGGATCAATTCATTGTTAGTTTTGGGATTTGTGGGCAATAAGACAGACACAGAAGATCAGCAGACTTCTCCTTTGAAGTCGATCTATCTGAACTTATTTGAACCTGTCTGAGCTGCTCTGCCAATGAAAAGAATACATTTCAATTTCATCGCATGAGTCGGTCAGTAACTAATAGAATTTGCTTGAAAAGAAATTCCAGGCATGTGGGGGGGGCTGACTCCAGGACACCCTCCAAACACACACACAAACATTTCTGTCGACCTTTTGGTCACCAGAGCAGGGTCGCGTTAACCTCATCACAAGTTCAGCCGTTTAAAAAATGTCACTGTCATAGTAGATGTAAACCGCAGTGAATCCTAATCGTCAGTGAGGGCCGTGGAAGTTAATAACACGGTCATCTGTGAGACAAAGAAACAACTGTTGTGATGTTTTCAGAGGAGGAAATATTCTTGTCAGTCAGTGCTGTGAAAGGATTCTCATCCACAATCGCTTTTACTCCTAAACGTACCGGATTGCAAGAGATTTTTAAAAGATTATTTGAGGTGTTTTTGGTCACATTGTATATTTGTTTTGTGCGCATCTGCTTATAAAATGTTTTTCCTGCTCGCTTCAGATACCCGGCACGGGTCGCTCTCTGACGGCGGTGGACTCGGGCCTCCTGTCGACTCTCCAGCCGAGCCAGACCTCCCTCTCCTTGTTCCTGTTCTCTCCTGATGACGAGACCGTCGCAGGCACCGGTGTCATCCTCCCATACTCCAGCACGGGTAAACTCTCCTTTTGCACACTCATGTTCCTGCTCTGACCTGATTTGTTTCACTCAACTCAGATTTTGCACAAGAACAAGGAAGCTACACATTACTGTTTCATGCAACAACAACAAAAAAAAAATCAAAGAATGGGCAACAAGCTGAAATGTCTCAATATATTTTGTGACTTGAGGAAGCTCATGTGAGCCACGAGTGAACACTGATCCTGATTTTGCGTGGTCGCTCGTACGCCTACCCTTTTGTGTTGAAACACTCTTGCAACAAGTCATCCTGACACGGCAGGATGCCACCAAGCCACAAGTGGTTTTTTTTTGTCTTCTGTCAGCCCCACACGCCTGATATAAAGTCTAATAAAATGCATCTTCATCTTCTCTGTCTTAGACCCGGTGCCCGGAGCTTGTAACATAGAGTTTAACCTGGACATCGACCCGAACGTTTATCTCCACTACAACCTTTATGACACCACCATCCGCTTCGCACCAGCAAACTTAGGATATGAAAGGTAACGCCTCACAGACGGGTATCGTCTGCTCTACTTCCTGTTCAGCCTGCTCAGCTCTTGGCAGCAATAATTCTGTTCACAAGTCACATCTGCCAGGACCCGTCGTCCATCCGCCTCACTGTTTATTTACTTTGATATGATCTCATGCTCTCTCTCTCTCTATCTCTTTCTCACAGCTCCTCCTCCTTCTCTTCCTCCGCTTTAACTGATAGTATTCACTTCATTTTCTCAAGAATGTCTTATTGTGTCACAAAGCCATCCTGGATATAGATAGTGGACTCATTCACTTGTTAAATCACTCCCTGTGGTCTCATTACTTGACCCTTGTATAAGCACAGGCTACACTGATTTAAATTCCAGAGAAGTGTTGTTTATTTGAGTGGTTACCGCTTTTAAGGAAGAGCAGCTTTCAGCATGTTTACTGGTAGGTTTCAGTTCTGTATCCCAGTCGCTGTTGTGGTTTAGCTTACAAGAAATATACAGAGATATTGTTCCTTCGTAGCCACGTGGAGACAGAAGAGCCCACTGCCCCATGAATGCCGCTTATTCTCCACCGGCTGAATTACTGGTTGTCAGACACTGTCGCGCTTTTTTTTGTGTGCACTTTTTGGGAATCCTAAACAGCAATGCGTATAATGCAGCATTAATGTTGTTTTCAGCTCTTTACCAACGTCGGTCCGGACAAATACTAGAGGCTTTGTCAACCGTCTCCAGCTGCCGTTAGTAACGCTTCAGTCGACGTGTTTAAAACTCGACTGGTTCGACGTGTCTGACTGCTGTCGTTTATTATCAGTTGAGTCCACTCGATGACCACACCTACCAGACTGAGCTGCTGTTGTACGTGCTGCCTCGTTACACGGTGGTTTTGTCACTTTTCATGAACACAAAACACACTAAAAGACCTGTTAAGTATTAGTGTGCTTCACTACTGCAGTCCCTGAATGCAGTGTAGAAAGGAAATGAAAGAACTACTTTCAGCTGGAAAAATGAAAACAGACTGTAGAAGACGGTGTCGCAGGAAACAACATATAAAGCATTAAGTCCTGCTCTCTTTATTTTACACATCATTGCATTCTGAATGATGTTGGCACTTATCTTGCATAATTTAATTTAGAGCAAAACAGTAAAGTAGATATATTGGTTGACTAAATTTTAGGAACCAGGCAGTTTGTGGCTGTTTACCACAAACATCTCTGGAATAAAGAAATAAACACCAGAACGGAGGAATCTTAACATCTCGTTCAATCTTCATGGTAAACACGCAACTTTTAAAGGGTCAGGTGGTTCTAAGCCTCCATAACATCCAACTTCAGTCCTTGAACTTACACCTTGTCGAGTATTATCCATTATGTATTCTAACTGCTTAAAACCGTGCACATTAGTGCAGTGTAAAGGCACATGTGACAAACAAGAAGGTGATCCTAACAGCAAAACGTCATGATAGAGTGTCAGGCCCAGTGATTCAGCAGACAGGAGGTCAGTGGATGCAGGTCTACTGAATGCATCTCATTTATATAAGACTGTTTCCACAGGTTTCTCTAGTTGTCAGTGTTTAAACCACAATTGTAGTTCACACTCTGATAAACCACAGACTTACTAAGTAGGACATTACATAAATACCATATCAAGTTTCAGTTTTAGTTGTTTCCTCATGCTCACCCACTCACTCTCTCTTTGGTGTACCAGTGAAATGACATTCAGACATGAATATGATTAAGTTTCCCTGTTTAGAGATGGATCATTGGATCTTTTTTTTTTTTTTTTTAACTTAAAGTTGGAAAAACTGTGCTCTCTTGTCAGGGGTGAATCTCCTCCAGCCTGCGACACCTCCACTGAAAGCAACACACGCTGGCGGCTGCAGTACGACGTCTACCAGTACTTCCTGCCTGAGAACGACCTATCAGAGCGCAGCCTGTTCAGTGGCATTCAGGCCATGGCGGAAATCCAGGGCCTGATGGAGAACGGCAAACGGGTGGGCAGCATAAAAATGAATGAACATAGGATAGGATTGATAAAACTGTATCTGTTGGTGGTGGCGGTGGAGTGAAGGAGAAAGTGCTGATTGATGTTTAGCTGCAAGATATTAATAAAGTTAAACATTGAAACATCTTGGTCTCTCTCCCTGCAGGTCATGACGCTGTCATCAGCAGATATGACCATGGCGGTGTTCAACTCCATCCCCGGCCAGGGCGTCATCTTCTCAGTCATCGTCAGAGACCCGCTGTTAAACACCTCGGCCTCCTACATCCCCGTCCACACATACGCCTGCAGCTTTACCTCCACTCTGGACGGCTGTCAAACACTTGGTGAGCTCCATCATCTTACTGCTTTATTATATCTTTTCTTGTTGTAAAGAATGTGTTTCATGTTGTTTCTGTGTGTGTCTTATTACCTCAAAAATCGCAGGGAGCTTATTAAAGGTGCACTATGAGAGAAGGTTTGACCTTCTTTGTTTTGAATGTAGTTAATTATTTATAGTGATCTTTTCTTAATTTTCAGGAAAGACTTCAACAAAGGTTTTTTTCACCATTGCTGGGCTGGCAGGCCTGTTTGTCTGCTTCTTTGGGCACCGATTCTTCAAATGCGGTGAGTAGTTTGACGTCTTTGTGTGGTTGAAGACATCTGGTGATCTGGAATAACATCAGACATAAGACATGTTTGTGAATTTAAAGTAACAGAAGACAAGTAAACATCACCATTGACAGTACGGGCGTCCTAGAAACTTCAAGCTCTGTTGTGGTGAACACTATTATTTAACGTAATGCCATTTGGTTTCCATTTGTAATTACTGTATATTGTATAGAAGATGTCAAATAAATTTCACAAAGCTCTCCTGCTCTGGCGGCGTCCTGCCTCTCATGTGGTCTCCCTCACATGTGATGCACAAATGTATTTGTTCCAAACTGAACCCATGACTGTGATCTGGCTCTGCAGTTTGTGATCAGTCTGTCGGTGTGGCAGAGTCAGAAGATACGATACAGTATGTCTGCCTCTCAAGAAAAGTCTTTATGCTGGAGCATGTGGTTCTCATCCAGTTCCAGCTGCCGAATTTACAGGAGCATTAGTGATGTTTGTGCACAGTGATCGGGCCAGGATATGTGTGTGTGTGCGTGCTGCTTCTGTAGCTGAGTTGTATTGTAATCCTGTGTGTTTCTTTTCATTCTTTTTCTTCTCTTCTGTCACTCTCTGCAGAGTTGTTCTGCATGGGATTTAGCTTTGCAGCATTTTTCTTCTTTGTGCTGATTACAAGGACCACAGATCTGAACTATGACAGTAAGTTGTTTTCCACTTTCACATGACTACAACCACTAGATTTCTAACTTTTGTGCCCCTAAAAGTATCAAAAAAGACACTACAATCCATCTCACGTGTGTTTGTGTGTGTGTGTGTGAGTGGATGGACTGACAATAAATATCTGTATGTGTGTGTCTTGTCTGCAGTCCGCCTGGCTGTGTCGGCGTTGATCGGCGTGGTGGGCGGGGTCCTCCTGGTGATGAGCTGGTGGCGTTTCGGATCGGTCATGGCCTGCGTCGTGGTGGTCGGCCTGATGCTCGGCTTCCTCATCGCCTCCACTGTCCTGTTCACTCCTCTCGGTATGAAAACACACTTTTAGGAAACAAGGCGAAGAGGAAAAAGTCTCCCTCGTGGTAAAATGCTGGTATATATAATATGTAAATGTTTGTGTGTGTGTTGTGGTTCTTCTTCAGGTGACCTGGAAGTGTTCAGGCGTTCAGACGTGGTTTTCTGGGTGACGTTCTGCTCCATCATGATCATCGTACCGCTCTTTTTCGTGCGTTGGCCCAGAGAGGTAACAGATTTAACACTTGCACCCACATGTTAAAGATTTGAAAGTTGATTACTTTGGCGACATCTAGTGGTCGTATCAAGAACGACGCTGTGACACACACACGATAACTTTTGACCAATTTGGACAAAACAAGGCAAACAGACAAAATTAAAGAAAGAAAGAAAGCACATCGAACCCAGAGAAAAGCACAAGAAAGCAAAATAAAGTAGAAACACTCTTCTTAAGTATAAACAACATGACATAACTGACAAAAACACACACACACAAAAAAATCATTTTATCCAGAAGTATTTCCCTGCATCATGCCAATATTCCAGCTTTTAGTCGTGTTTTTAAAGAAATAATAAATAAATGTGTTTTTCATTTAATCAGAGTAACAGTGATGTTTCCTGTGTTTCTGTCATATCAGGGAAACATCACCACATGCGGTGTTGTTGGTGCTTACGCTGTGATTCTGGCTATTAACGCCTACGTTTACACCAGCTTGTCCTACATCTCCCTCAACATCCTCAAACGCTTCCTCAACAACAACTTCAGCGCAGCGTTCACCGACGTGCCGTTCCAAACCTTTGGTGAGTTAACGACTGTTCTGTTGTAAAATGCAGAACTGAAAGCAAACAGACCAAAATATCAGTTGAAGTATTAAATTCTCCTGAAAATGTCTTCATGTGTTCCTCTTCTCGCCCAGACTACGTCATGATCACAGTGTGGGTGGTGCTCGGCGTCTGCGGCATCGTCCTGCAGCTCTACCGCGAGCGAACGCGGCCGTTCTTCCCGCCCAGCCCGTACCTCATGTGGCTGCAGGAACGGGAGCGCCGCAAGACCAACGTCCTAGACCCGAGCCACCACTTCCCCTCGCTGCCCAACCGCCTCCTGGCCAGAGCGCGGCAGCTCACCATGCGGGCGGAGTCGGCAGGAGAACACACACCTCTCCTCCTGTAAACCCTTGACGCCCTCGCCGTCTCCCTCTAAAGGTTCTTCAGTCTGAACCAGAGCGGGAAGGATCACTGTGATGCATTTTTGACCTGTGTAGCCTCAGACTGCCACGTATCGAGGAAACCAGAGTGATTTGTGGTGATCAGGAGGAATGTTGCTCCTCGTGTCTGGTGCAGGAACTCAGAATAAAAGCATCAGAAACGACAGCAAGGAGGATTATATCACTGACACTCTTCAGGTGGATTTCAATTTTTTTAAAGGTTTTGTACAGAGACTGGAACCATTTATTTCCTCCTGACAACTAATGCCACTTGTATTAAACACTTCAATTATATTTAACAATCAATGAAACAGGTCAAGAAGAACTAAAAACGTCTGAAATAGTGACATCAGATTGTCTTCAATTGTTTTATAATAACTAAAATGTAGCTGTGAATGCTTCATGATGTTTTTCTCTTCTGCACATTTCTCTGTTTGCACTAAGTCACAAACAGACAGGCCAGATGTTTAACAGATGAAATACAGTGTATCTTAAACTGGGTTTAAAATTTACAAGACAAATGATTTTATGTTTAAGTCCAAATGTGCCATTTATCCTTTTTTTACGTTCAAGGTTCAGCCATCAGTGATATCGGGGTCATGAGGTCAGTAAACTGAAGATGCAGTTCACAAACCAAAAAGCAAAAACTGACAAAGTCAATGAACACAACATCGCACAATTTTAACAATTTATCCTTCACACAAAATAAGAACAAACAGTGTTTCTGCATCTTTCTGTTTGTTCTTTAAAAACTGATGTTTTAACCTCCTGCTTACTTGTGTGTTCATAAAGTGACTAAACCACTTAGTTCAGTCATTCTCACACTGGATTTTAATATATTGAATTCTTCTGGCTGTCATGGTGCTGATTGATTGTTAACCTTTGTCGCCCATGTGCCATGACTTCTCTCAGGGTTTTAGACTACGATGCACCGAGACGACTGATGAAACCTTCGACTTGGTCTTTAAGCCTGTAAATGTCTGTCAGTATTTTATTAAGCTACTCAGCTGAACTTTCTGGTCTCATGACTGTTTTGTTTTTTTCTAATTTTTTTTTATCCAAAACAATATTCAGACACATGTTTGACATATGAGATCAACTGTAATTTGTAATTTAACATGTTTTGTTATTTAATAAAAGCCTACAGGTGAAAGCTTCCTGCTGTTCTTTCCTCAGGTTTGCTGTATTTACAATAGTAAAAAAGAGGTTTACTCAAAGATGCTCCACAGCAAAATAATGTTGATAAAAAGCAAACATTTCAATTGATGTTAACATTCAATGAATGAAGTTGTATCACTTTAAAACCAAAGAGCAAAAACATCAAACTACAGCTTGTGATGGCTGCTGGGCTCACATGTATATACAGCAGGTGCCTCAGCAGTCAGTCTCACACATTACTGATGATCTGACTGCATACTTCATTTAATTTCAAAGTGTAATATGTAAGATTTGGGCAGGATTTTAGTTTAAAACATAGAGTCATGTGTGGTTTTCACATTTTGTACTTCCTTTGAGCTGGGTCGTGACAAGCTATAGAAGTGGAAAGTATGTGTTTTTTTTCCCCTGAGAAATTAAGTCTTACACCTGTAACCTGTGATGCACATGGTCACTGCAGTTTGCTGTGAAGTTCAGTGTCCAGTTATGTCTTGTATGACTGTAAACTAATTGGCTCTGGTCCTCAGTAAACTAATTAGTTACACAGTTAACAGCTGAATCCAGTTAAACTGACATTCCTCCTCTGGATCTCTGCTGTGCTGCATGAACCAAACATAAATATAAAGTATGGAAAAGTGTTTATTTGCAGACGCAAAGTCAGAATATACAATGACTATATCAACAGAGGAAGAAAAAACTGTAATTCGGGGGGGGAAATAAAACTTTTAGCAACAGTTGTATCCATTTGAAAAAAAGGTGTTATTTGTTAGAAGAAAGTTAAGAGAATTAGGGAAGTGTAGATAACATTTTAAACTTTAAATAGCAACACATCTCTATTTATGTTATATCTCTATTTATAATCCAATACACTGTAAATCACAACTGAACCCTGATGCAGTGTTTCATTAGAGCCACTAGAGGGCAGCACAGCACAGCAGATGACTTTTGGACAACTTTTAAAAAAATGGTCATGATGTTCACTTCTACATACTCCAGGTCAGCCTGTAATAATAATAATAATAATAATAATAATAATAATAATAATAATAATAATAATTGCATTCATATAGCACCTTTAAAAACAGTTTACAAAGTGCTTTGATGGACAAAGCAAAAGCAGGATACTCAGAAGGCCAAATAAAAGCAAGACAAAATGAATGTGAAGATAAGATAAAGTTAAAACAAGAAGACAAAAGAAGCAAAAACACAGCAGAGAGAAGACAGATGGATGACGAGAGATAAACACAATCAAATAAACTGTAGTTTATTTTCATTTTACACGGGTGTTTTTGTTTACTTTGGCTAATTAGACTTCTGCTCAGGTTGCTGGAATTTATGTAAAGTCACCAGACTCAAATGCACTAATAAGTGTGATAAAGGTGTAATTTATCTCAGTCCAACAGGTGTAACTAAGCCGACATGAGAGTGAGGGAGACGTTAATACCAT
This sequence comes from Thunnus maccoyii, assembly GCF_910596095.1. Taxonomy (NCBI): domain Eukaryota; kingdom Metazoa; phylum Chordata; class Actinopteri; order Scombriformes; family Scombridae; genus Thunnus; species Thunnus maccoyii. The sequence goes on along the minus strand of NC_056555.1, from coordinate 6,402,856 downwards.
GCATGTATCAGGTCAATACGCCTTTTTCACAGCAGACATTTTGCTGTCATCGTAGGGAAGCTCAAGTGTTACTAATAAGTTAATGTTAAACCTTTAATTATTAATTTTGTGTCTTTTTTGTCACTCAGCAGCAGAAACAAGCTGTAAACAAAACATTGATTTATAAAGTCATTTTATTATAATGAAAATAAATCCAATATGACTTCTTTTAGCTTTGTCTTGGTCTCTATCATCTCCTGAAAGACATATTTGACTCTTTAGCTGTTAAATGCTTCACCAGCTAGCCGGTAGCTGTTTGGTTTCAGGCAGGTAGCATACAGAAGGTTTAACAGAGCCCTATTATAGCCGTTTTAAAATGTGTTTCTCAAGGCCTTAAAATATATTGTTTCCTTCATTCACCGTTTTGTCCTCCTGCTGCAGCCAATTAAACAGTAGCAACAGCATTTCATCTGTAGTTATTAATAATATTAATCACCTGTGTTGCTTTAACTGTTTTGTTTTTTACAGTCAGAATATTATAAGCACTTCAGAAGCTTTAGAGAGAAAAACAACAACAACGTGCAAACAGGAAAACATATTAAATAAGACACAGGAAACATAATAAAGCTCATTTTTAAAACAATTGTCCATTTATTAATCAAAATGACAAAAAAGGTAGCTGGAACGAGAGACACAATCAACAGGATCAACATTCAAATTGTGACAAACACAGAGGTTTCTGTAAAGTGCCAAACAAGAAAAAAGCCTCACTGATAATATATATAATATAATATATACACACTGTATATACACACACACACACACACACATACACAAACACCACATAGAAAACTAGAATTTTAATACACAAAAAAAAATTAGAAACCATATAAAAACAAGTAGATTCTGCTCTATAATGATTTCGGCCGCTGGAGGACCTTTGAGTGTTTTCTGGTAAAAGATAAGAGGCGTTTGATCAGTAGTTCATCTACGACTCAGGCTTTTCACCGTCAAACCAAAGTCATGAGTTCTCGTACACACTGTGCAATTTTCATCAATAAAAACCATTCACCCCCCCCCCCCTCAAAAAAAAATATCAACTAATACATTCTAATGCCGCTCAGACAGATTTCTGATGAAGGCACACGACTGAAAGAATCCTTCCTGTTGGCGTTTTGTACGGCGCCATCGAGAAAAACCCTCCGACTAGATATCATTTATACAAATTCAGACACAAAAAATATCTATCTGACCATCCGCCAGTGGAAACTATGTTCTCACTGGAGACAAAAAAAATAAACCAGAAACCATGATTTGTGTTCCAGTTGTCTCACTGACCGTCAAAAATGATCCAACTTTGGTAACCTGTTGGAGAAAACAGGGCACACAAGCTGCTTTCCCACGTCAACAACAAAAAAAACTCATCTTTTTCCTGCAAATGTTCACCTAAGTGCGTTTTTACTAAATCATGGCTGTTAAAAGCTAAAAAAAAAAAGCTTTGAGGTTAGTGTTTCGACATGATTTCTACAAAAATTCTATCCTTTGTTCTGACTAATTATTTTACACTGTAACGGCTGTACATGTAACCAAGGTGAAAATGTAAACATTGTGCAAGTTTTAGTGTTAATAAGGTAGGTACGTGGAGCTGACCTCTCAAAAAAAAAAAAAGACCATTAATTCATCACAAAGACGAAAACATACAAAACATGACATCTTTGACCCTTTTGGATTTAAAAATAAAAGACTATTAAATAATATACAAAATTCAACAAACAAAAATACATTTTCAGACACAAAAAGGTCAAAATGAGAAGCATTCTGATGAGGATTAGTGACAATATTTATATATCTGAAGAGTCTGAGCTCCAACAAGTGCTGGTTTGTGATAAGAAGCTGTGTGCTACCAGCCTGCTGGATTTTGGCCTCGGCCTCCGTTACGTCCTCTGCCTTCTTCTGCTGTTCATTTCGAAGTAGGGGTCCTCACTTTTGCTCTTGCATTGTGGGATCTTCTTACTGACGCTGATCTCGGTCTTAACAGCTTTGACGTTGGGGCTGGTTTTCTGCGGGGCCAGGGCTTGCGCTGCAGTTGCTTCAGGTTTTAGAGTGGACTTCCCGTTGATGGGGTTAGTTGTGGCTGCTTGCTTCCGCCCCGCCCTCTGTGCTGTGGCTGGTGTTTTCTGATTGGCTTTGCTGGCGGCAGGAGGGCCTGTGTTGCCCCCTGGGACCCGCCCGGGGACAGTGGTACCTCGTGGAGGGGCGGGAGCTGCCTTGGTCGGGGCGGGCCCCTTAGCTTTGGCTGTGGCTTCTTTGCTCTTGGGCAGGGAGCAGGCGGGTTTTGGCAGTGCTGGGGAGGCTGTCCGTGAGCTGGGGTTGGGTGTCCGGGCTTGTGGAGTTGGCGTCGCTGCTCTTGGAGTTGGCATGGCTGCGGGCCGTGTTGCCGTACGCACCCGCCTAGCCGCCTCTAGACGGAGGCGTGAGGCTGGGGAACCGGGACGGCGCTGTGCAAGGCGAGAGCGCTGGCTGGCGCCCGTTGGGGGTCGGGAATCTTTAGAGGTGGGTGCCCGTACTGGTGCAGTGACGGGGCGAGGCACGGAGGCAGCGGTGGGGGAGCTGCAGGGGCTGGAGGGTTTGGGACATTTGGAAGACGGCTCGGGGCAGACGGGGCTCCTGGGCTGAGGGGCGGCCCCGCGGGGTGACAGTCTGAGCTTCGGCTTGGGGGCAGGGCTCGGATCTGCAGGAGCAGGTGATGGAGCTGCTGATGGGGTCACAGCTCGGCGTTGGACATGCACACCCTGACTCCCCGGGCTGGGAGACTGTCTTGAGGAGCTTCCCACAGGCGTAGCAGGCAGAGAGGAGGAGCCTTTGGTGGTGATGGACAGGGGCAGCTGGGTGGGCTTCCTGGGGGAGGACGATGTCATCTGGAGGTTCTTCTTGGGCGCTGCGGCGGCCCCCTTCCTGGGCAACGTGGGCGTGCAGGCTGGAGAGGCGGCGTAGGACCGACACGACTGGCTGGCAGCTGCCACAGGCAACGGCTTACAGGCTGAGCCGGAGGAAGAGGAAGATGATGAAGTGGAGGAGGAAGAAGAGGCAGAGGAGGAGATGAGGTTGTTGACAGCGGCGAGGGGGTCCATGTCGGGAGGAGGAGGTGGAGCTCCAGCGCCATGGTGACCTCCCAGGCCGGGGGGGCCTTTCTGAAAAGCCAGGATCTTCTGCTCCAGAGTGGTGAACTGCAGCACTCGCAGCGGGTCGTATTTCATCAGGAAGCCACGCAGCGTGTCCCAGCCGCCACCCACACGCACCATCACATGTTTACCATGAAGCATCTGACAGATTAAAAAAAAAAAAAAAAACATTTGGTAAGTCAATTTCCTCCTCTGGTCATTAAAGTTTAGTGTAACATTTCTTTAAATGAAACAAATCTTTCTGGACATCTGGACAAATTCCTCGAAGTCCCTTAAAATAGCTGCTGCAGAGCTATAATCGTCTGTCCTGAGTCCTGGCACCATGGACAGCAGTGTAATTATGATGTAATCGTCTAAAACAATCCGCTGCTATTGGGTAACGAGCTTATATGTGGCCAATCACAGCATCCGGTGATGCAGTGAGGACTGCTGCACATCTTTTCCAGGTCACACACTGGAAGCAGCCTGTGTTGCCAGAATGTGTACTATGTACTTTAATAGGATATGAACACAGGATTTAGTTGCATGCAGGGTTGAACTAATACCAATTTAAACAGATGTAATGAAGTACTTAAAGTTTTAACATTAGACATATTGGCTGTTGCAGTTTAGTTACACAGTATGCAAATAACTTGTACTTCTACTTGGTCTGAGAAAAGTTCTCTTTTTGTTTTCACCAGTCAACAAAGAGTCGAGACTTATTTCTACAATACACTAATACTGACCTTTCACTCATTCTGCTACTTCTGAACGGGACAATTTAATCTGGATCACTTGTGTGAAGTGATCCAACACTTCAGTCTACTACCACTGCAGAGAGTGTGTTCAGAGCTCTCACCCGAATAAAGATGGTCTTGTCTCCCAGTCTGTAGCGGCCCTCAGACAGGTACTCAATGGAGACTCTGTTAGAACAGTTGCAGGGCGGGTCGTCCATGCCGTGCTCCTAGACGCGGGAAAGGGACAATAGAGGAGCATAAGGACTCTTTGAAAGCAGTAATATGATCGTGTTAGCATATCTAGACTAACATTTTATATTTAGAAGATAATTTAGTGTCACCCTCAGGTGGCTGCATATGTGAGCAATAATGTAATTACACCCGCTGAATCAGTCACATGGTTTGTTGTTTAAATGTACAATATGAGATACAACTGACAAGGTGAAGATGACACGTGAGAGTGAAATAACTCATATTGACAGCATTTGCTGCAAGCTGCTTATTTGCTGCTACTTGAACGTATAAGGGCCGACACATGTGGGAATAAATATACTAGTTGCTAGATGCTTTTATCTAAAAGGCCTTCCACTTCAGTGAGTGCAGTTATTTTTAGCATATCTGAGTCCTTTTGGAAGAAAACCCCCAACTGACAGTGTTAGTGCTTTGTTTTACCCACTAAGCTAGACCTGGTTATAAACCCACCCAACACTGACACTGTCCATCACAGATGATTCACGAAGTGTTGAGCTGATGGAGGAAAAGATGGAGTATTCACACTGGTGCATGAACAGAAAGTTTGTCTCTGTGTGCTCTTTTGGCTGTATGATGCCACATATCTGTAGCCTAAGGGTCACGTGTGACAGCGAGTCACAGGACGCCATGGGAGCGTCACGTGGTCGGCTGTGATGCGTCATGTACCCTGTGGGGCGCCAGTGAAGCGGCAAGAGCCGCTGCCTGCCGCCATCTTGGCTCGGCTTCAACTGGGTCGCACATGTTCAACGCTAACGTGATCAGCTGCTTTACTTCTTTGAAGTGGGGGCATGATGGGGAGGAACACGAGACCGCGTATGAATTTATCGCCTGTCCGTGTGTGGCCAGCAGTGAACACCATCATCTGGACTGAGGCTACACGACAGCTCACCAGTATGAGTGACAAGTGTTTGAGGGCAGTAATTTGACCGGCAAAAGAAGAGGAGAGCCATTCTTGTGCCACGCTTCTTGCCTCCAGGTGGAAAGTTTCATGTTCTACCTGTTTAAAACCCGTGTGGCGCTTGTTTCCTGTTCATACGTTCAAGCTGTCAGTCAGAACTCACCCCCGGCTGGTAGAGGCCGCCGTGCTGGCAGCACACGCTGAAGGTTTTGACGGCCGGAGGCGGCTCCTCCGTCATCAGCAGAGTCTCCTCCAGCTCGATCTCCTTCTCCAGCTTCACCAGCACAGGAGGATCCACACCGTACCTGACAAACATGCATTGTTAACAGGTGCATCATCAATGTTGAACTGTTGCCTAGTTGTTGAAAGCAGAAGCTGCTTCTTGGGAGACTTACTTGGAGACGATGCGGCCGATCTCCAGCAGACAGAGACAAACCTGCCGAGGCTCCTTGTGCAGCACTGAGGAACAAAACACAACAGCAGTCGCAAATTAACAGCCTGACTTTTACGTAAAATAATGTGAAGAAGCAGCTGCCATTTCTGCTCTCTGAGTCTTTAGACAGTGTATAGAGGGCAGAACAGGATGGCAAGGATGATCTATGACTAAATCCATGTTTGAAAATGTGACATTATGAGCACATAATGTAAAGTTAATTATTCCCTGAGGGGATGTTGGGTGAGTCAAGCAGAAGAGAACAAAGGTTTGGACTGAAGAGCAAAACTTTAAAAGGCACTGGAGGTCATTAACAAAACAAAAAAGATATGAAAGAATAAGAGAATCTCTGTCATTGTTGAAACAGCAGGTGTGCTGCACTCCTTTGGTCAGCTTTCTTTCTTAATCACCCCAATCCGTTTCTTTGGAGAGCCATTACTTGTAATGAAGTGATCCCCCATACAGAGTACTCAGGGTGATTGCTCTCCACGACAGATCCTATTAAACCATTAAGAAGTAAGGCTTAAACAACAGATTCAGCTCTTCAGCTCTGCAAAGTTATTATGCGCTTATGGCCGAGGTCCAGTCTGTTTTACACTCTCAACATCCTCCATATCAGCTCAAAGTGTCAGATTCCTGAGTCATCAATGATACAGGCGGGGCTGAAGTTATCTGCATCGTTCCTTGTTCTCACCCCATCACTACACTTTAGAGTTTAGTTTAATTATATGCATAGATTAGATGTCTAAGTGTGTGTGTTGTCCAGGTAAAAATGTAAAAAAAAGTCCTTCAGTATCAGTTTGATCTTGCACAGGACAGCACACACTTCTCCTATTTTTTCTTGGTCTAAACCTCCTTTTAGCCTGATTTCTGGCCATGCTCTGTAAAGAAATGACAGCTCAAGAAAGGAAAAAAGGAGGATATTTTTCCCAATATGTATAAGTTCCAGAGATTCAATATGGTGACAGTAGCCAAGTACTTGCAGGAGAACTCATCATGATACCATTTAAAAAAAAATTCTACTTCAAAATCATGACCTGACTAGTGTAAGACTACTACTGCAGTTACTTGGGACGTTTCTTGCACTTAGATTCCCTGGAATAAAACATTTACCACATGACGAAGATGACATTCTTTTTCAAAACATCCTGCTCGGTTCTGCTTGCTTGGATAAGTAGAATTTTACCTTCCTTCGACTCTGCAGGAGCTACTATCACAATCAGTTGGAATTTTTTTTCGGGTTATTTGAGAGGTAGGATTGTGACAAACTATCAAACTTTGTCAGAGTATCACCAGTGACAATTTAATGAGTTACTATGTGTTCCTGCAGTAACAGCACAGATTCATGACTATATAACCAGGAGAGGGTTGTCAGGACAAATCGACCAAAAACAAACTGTTCTTGTTTCCAAAAACCCAAAGTTCAGATGTTCAGAATCCAATGCAAAAAAGAAAAAGTCCCTTTAAAAAAAGACCTTACAAATAACAGTTTACAGAGGAAGAGTGGTTTTGTGCATCTAGAAGAATGAAAATCAAAGAAAGAAATGATGTGTTTACTTTAGAATAGTTTTGGTAATATCTGCTGCAGCTCTTACCGAGGCCCTCTGACTCAAATAGGTAGGTCTCCTCCACACCGATGTGTCGACACCAGGCCAGGAAGTTGGCGGTGTTGTCGCGGGCAAAGAAGGAACCTGGAGAGGCGTCCCGCTTACATGCAACCTTCCTTGTGGGGAACAGCTGTCAGGAAAAATAAAGTCTTTATGAATCATCATCATGAACCTGAGTGTGGACATGTAGTCAAGTAAGAAGATTTAAAAACATTTACTCTAGAACGCAATTAGAACAGGATAAGTTGTTTTTGTGCTTTTAAAGTGTATAACTCGCTAATGTAATGCATGGGAAATAATTTACCTCCCCATGAAGGAAACCTCTCTGTTAGCTCTAGCATCTAGTGTTTTAGTCAGAGCCCTGGATTTTAAAAAGTGGTGGACAGTTTGCACAGAAATGCGTGAGGAAGAAGTTTTAAGGTAAGATATTAAAGTGTGTTTTTAGTAGTGTAATGAATAGTGCAAACGGTTACTATCAAGGCTTTAGTCAGTTTGATGTGAGAGTGTCAGTGTGTGATTTGATGAAAGCTAAGTGGGGTGCAGAATGATGGCTTTGGATGAAAAATGCATCATGTAAAAAATAAAAAAAAATTTTTTAAAAATCACAGACATGTGTGCAGAGTTTCTTAATCAGCCTGTGTGGCTGATCAATAATACTTATCAAATCCTGTATTGACACAGTTCATCATTAGTAAAGTTCTGCCTGTCTACACAGCAGGCATCTGGAAATATCCATGTATAATTTATCATGACATTGTGGCATCTTATTTTATAAAAGTGAATTTTAAAAAATACCAGATTGTATCAAAATATTAAATGGACAGACATGCAACAGAATTAAAAACTGCAAAAAGTGGCAAAAGTCCACCTCCTCCAGCTCTTACGCTTTAACAGAAAACTGAACTGTAACATTTTGTAACAAAGGACACCACATATATAGGAGAGGAATACTTCATACCCAGCATATTAATTTAGTGAGAGATTTGTCCATACTGTGACCTGCAGAGCTCTCACCCAACATCCCCGTGTGTGAGCATGAAAGCTGCCCTTTGGACGAGCGTCCGAGCTATTTTCATCTCTGCTGTCTGACTCACCTTGCAGAGCGCTGAGGGGCAGCTCTGGGCGATCTTAGTCTGCAGCACGCCAATAAGCTGGCAGAGCTTCACACCGTTGTTCAGCTCCTCCATGAAAAACTCTGCTCTGACCTCCTCTCCTGCATGAGAATGAAAGTAAGAAGGGAGTTTTAAATGTACACGCTGGAACCAAGCACAATGCTAATTATTCTACTTTTTTCATCTGCAAGAGCCCTTCATAGAGATGAAACTTGTCTACCTTAATTCAACTTTTTGTGGGTCAAATATATGTGCAGAACAACAATTAACATAAAATTGTTTCATTCTATGAGCAGGGTTTTCTTCTTTCTATAGTTTCTTTTGTTGTGGGACTTTACAAAAGTCTGCACGTTGTAAAACTTGCTTTTTAAACAGATGAGTCCCCAACAGACCCCTCGACGACTTGTGGCACTCCCACGACCCGTAATTGTAAATCACTGCCCTGGGAAACTTAACAAAAGGCCATTGAATCTAACAGAGTTCACATTGGGAACTAAATCCACAATGCCCATAACACTAAGTGACAAAGATTGCTCCACAAAAGTTTATTTTCCACACGACGACAGAAGAGCCCAGAGGCTTGAAACTTTATCCACTGCACGCCACCTGTTCTGCAGCACCAGGCCCCTCAGGATTGACGATCAGAACGGTCAAACGGTTTTAAAAAGTCTAAAAATGTAGGATACAGGTCATCTCGGTCACGGTACCAATAACTCATGTTGAGAGTGAGGTACCTGCCCACATTCCTTGTGAGAAAACTGTCTGAGCGCTTCTAAAAACAGCGGTTTCGCCAGTCAACAATAGAGTCAGTTTCAATTTCCTCACTGCTCTATTGTATGCTAAGGGACAATAGATGTCAGTATAATAGCAGAGACGACGAAATGAGGGATTTTGTTCCACTGCTGTTTCTGTGGCTTGCTAAGGCCGGGTTGGAAATGGCAACATTCAAATCCAATTACATGGGAGACCCGTGTCAATTGTGCTTTGGTATTTTCCTAGCCTCGAGGGGGAAACTGTTAGCGTGCAACTGCTGTGTGTTGATTTGAATGTGCACAGGTCTGAACACATTTACTCTGCAGTACATCCAGTCCTACTGTCTCGTTCTAGTGCTTTACAACCACGCAATAGTAAACATATTACACCTCAAAAGAGAGAAACACTGATTATTGTCAAAGAAACACTGATTATTAGAGGGGGCAAAAAGAGTAAATGAGGCGTGCAACATTTACCCAGCATGCCGGTGAGCCAGATGGCCAGATCCTCCTGCATAGGCACCAGGGTGGCTTCGTGTCGCACTGCCAGCCACTGGTCGTACTGGAAGACATCTGCGAGGCCGGGGCCGTGCCGCTGTGCCAACGGGCTGCGAGGGCTCCTGGGGCTCAGCAAGGGGGCGTCGAACTTCTCGCCAAACCATACCTGGAGAAGAGAAAAGTGGGGGATGGGGGGGATGAGAGAAGGGAAGAGAGGGAGGAAGATTAGCTGGAAGTCGACTGACAGATTTTGATCTATCTTGAGAGAAACAATGTAATAGAGCTAAACCTTTCTGGACATACATATTCATAAACATCCATTTACTGAATCATAATTTAAGAGGCATTCTGGGCAAAACAGCAGCAAGCAGCAAGATCTCAGAAGATGATCCAATTAATACAGTTTACATCATTTCCTTGTATGACTCAACGGATTAGAAGCAAACAGAAAGTCTGGCAGAATATTCTAACAGATTAGTGCGGCTGCCCCCTTATTGACACATCTACCTAATCTGATCCGAGTGCTACGTCATCATTCATCAGTCATGGTCTCACACATTCAACTTTAACGTTCATAAGACTGACACCTTCCTTTACGTCTAACTACAGACACTGGACAGTAAAATCACTAGTCCTTTTTAAAGCAGCATTATTTGATTATGGGATGTCTTCATTTGGAGTGTTAAAAAAAAGGTTTTCAGCTTAAACATTTAAACTTTTGTCAAAAATCTTTTTAGCCACGTTGATAGACAATGTTTGTCAGATATCTCAAAAACTATTGGACAGATTGCCATGATATTTCATTCATGGCCTCTGCAGGATGAACCCTAAAGACTTTGGCGATCCTCTAACTTTTCCCTTAGCACCACTAAGGGTGTTTTCACACCTGCACTTTTTAGTCCAGTTAAATCGAACTGTGATTGGTTTTCCACTTTGGCGCAATTTGTTTGGGCAGTTGTGAACATAGCAATCATACTCAAGTGCAGACCAAAACAACTGAGCGAATTTAACAGTTGCTAACAACTAGCTGGAGAATAAATCGAGGTCGGCCCTGGACTAGCACATCGTAGTACGTCGTATTTGGCCAGTGGACGTCCTTCTTCTCCCTGTATTTACAGTCTTGCTCCCTCCCCAGACACATCTGACTAATGAGTAACGTGAATGTTCTCACGTTGTTTGTGGTGCTGCATTTTGGCTCACTTTGATTTTTCTCTGTGTGAAAAGAAACTGAACCAAAAGGGAGAACGCACCAAATTCACCAACTCACTGTTTCGGACCAGAGCAAATGAACTATAGGTGTGAAAACATCCTTACTATTCAATGAACTGCCATGAAATTAGGTACATATATTCAATATATTCATGGTGCCCAGAGGAAGAATCTTAACGACTTTGGCTATCTCCTGACTTTTCCTGTAGCATCACTAACAGGTCAAGCGTTTTACTCATCCAGTGAAATATCTCAAAATCTACTTGATGAATAGTAACAATAATTTGGAGACATTCGTGGTTCCCAGACAATGACACCTAATGACTTTAGTGGTGCCCTGACTTTTCCTCTACCGCCACCATGAGGTTGAAATTTGAAAGTGAAATGTCTCGATAACTATTAGATGGATTGCCTTGAAATTTGGTACAAATACTCACGAGTCCTCCTCAGGATGACTTGTAATAACTTTAGCAATCCATTAACTTTTCATCATCAGGTCAATGACATTCCAATCAGCCTTAACTGAGCTTTGTGTTTAATGCTCATTAGCAACAACACCGTATTATGGGTTTCTTTTAGTCCTGAATGTAGGTGAGCAGTTATTCCACAGCCTACTGTCTCTAAGAGCCAACATTACACCATTATGATTCGAGCTGTTCTAGTTACCATTCAGCCTTGTACTGTGAGAATATTAGAGGAATTTTTATAACCCATCCATGCAGAGCGGATGGGTCAGGGATGCCGTCACACCACAATCACTTCTATGCTCTAGTGGAGCTCACAGCACGCACAGCACACTCCGACACCGCCACCGTGCTCCAACTTGACCTGGTAACCACTGTGCTTTACTGTGTTTCAAGATCACACAACCTCATCCCCATCTCAAATCACCTGACCCCAACATGCTCACTTATCACTCTTTTATCATGTTTCATTGCCAACTCAAAGACAACCTTTTTCCTTTGCTTCAAACTCAAAGGGGTGAAAAAAGAGACAATCGGACACTGCTGCACTTGAGTGCTTAAATGGGTGTTTAGCTCTGGTTCACAGTGCGGGGCTCAGTGCCTGGAGCGAGACACTGATCGCAGCTCTTGACGCTGATGTCCCTTCATATCCATCCCTGCTGTCACACTCGTTCCTACCATTACTCTCATACTTCAGCTCTCTGCTGTCTCTGCTTTTACACAGACTATCCATAAAGTTTTTTATATAAAAGAGACACAGAAAAGTATCTGTGTAGTCTGTTTACTTAGATAGCTAGATGTACTTTCAACACAAAAGGATATAATTCATATTTACAAAATAGTAACAACTCTTTAATTGTTTACAGGCACAGAGAGGGGTAATCTAGAAATCAGCAGCAGATGTGCACTATGACAACTTGTCCAGACATTACATAACTCACTTCTAGATGACCCCCCCCTCCTCCCCCCGTCCAGTTTGTTGACATCTGTTTAAGATACAGCCTTTAATCTTTGCGTCCATCACATGTCATCGAGCAATACTGGGACATTGCATCCAAGGCGTTATTGTGCTTGAAACAAGGCTGAGTCTTGTTGAGGCCTTTAATCCATCATGTTCGTTCTGCCCACAAACAGGAAACCTTGTGGGCAGTGGAACAGAGAGGTCGTTATACAGTAATGTACATCTGCTGATGCTCAGAGCTGCCAGAACAACACTGGTTAGGATACTTTGTGTAAGTCAATTTAAATAGTGTGATGTAACTTCAAAGCAGCATTGTCGGACTGTGTGGCCAAACTTTCTTAACTTACTGGACATTAGGGGAAATTCAAATGGGAACACAGGGAGCAACATGGAATTTCAATCTCATAATGCTAATTTATGGAGGCGTGTGTCAATTAGTCTCATTTAAGTAGAACCATTTAAAATTTGGCATTTAACTCTTAAACCAAAACCTGTCAGTCTACTGAGGGAACTTCTTATTCCAAACAAAGTGAAACATTGATTTCCTTCAGTAAATGGAAACTTGTCTTAACTGCACACTGATTAAACTCTGCTTTGAGGAAACACTGTTCACTGTTTACAATATTTTGTTATATAATTTAACCAAAAAGAATTTTTTCTGTTAATATTTTTGATAGCTCATCTTGTACTTGGGGGCGTGTACATACATTTATCCAATCAAATGTGATTTGTGGGGGACTATCTAACCCCACCCATCATATAAAACCACACTTGACCAGTAGCTTGTGGGTCGTAGTAGCTAGCAGAACGATACTGTAGTAGTGGTGATATATTTAGATATCAGTTGGCAAAAACGGAACTTTTCCAAAGAACGTGGTTATGCTCTAATTTCTGAGTGAAACGGAATATGTGGGCAGGATATAATTACAAGAGGGACTGAAGTCAAATCCATCAGATTTGATTGGCTCACAAAAAAAGTGGTTTACATTACATTACAACATTACATTACATTTAAACTGTAAAAGAAGTGACTTTAAAGGGCTACTGCAGTGATTGAGTATTGTACTTCCAGAAAATTTGGGGACTCACAAGGGATAAATTAAAAAAAAAAAAAAAGAATGGTCAAAAGATATCTAGACTTTTAATCCCTAGTAAGGGTCAAGCTCCAAAAATGCTGGCTCCTTCAATTCCCATAATGCAACTCTACAGAATCTAGATCGCCTCTGCCAGAACCACAGAAGACGTTATACAACTGTTCAAGTAAACAGATTCATGTGTGAAATCAGTGAAGCCTTTTAATGTTGAACTTTGAATCACTGGCTAATCTGATACATTCACTGTGTAATTTGATTGTCAGGTGGATCCAACAGCCCTTGAGGCCTTCAGTTAGTTGAGTGTTAGGATTAGGGACATGTAAACAATGTTTGGAATAGATGTCAAAAAGGACGTCATTGCTGTTTTTTGTTTCTTTTGTCTCACACTCAACCCTGCTAGGGTGACCTTTGAACCTAGAAGTGGAGGACGGGAAAAAATATGTGAGATTGATTCACACAAACACACACATGGGAGAAAGTGGCAAAAACACCTGATGTTCTAAACTGAAAAGGTTACCTCACTTCAAAAGAGATGAACCGACCAACCCACACTCACACACACACATTACATAACAGTTCAGAAGGGCAGGCTGCTGCCTGCAGTGCTCTGCAGGTTCACAACAACATATGTGTTTCCTGACATCCAGCTAATTAGAAAATAAGGCAGCGCAGTGTAACGTTTAGAAGTTATGTAAAAGATGTTGCGCTGATTAGAAAAGACAACTGAACAGTGGGGATAATCCAACCTTGTACTCTGTCACCTGACTGGATAGAGGTCCCTAGTGAGCATTCAGGTTTTAAAGCAGACTAATGTTGTAAACTAAAATCTGCATCGCTCTCAGGGCATTCTCAGTTAATCTTTTTTTCTTACACCACCTCTGTCCTCATTAGGCGCAGGAATGTGAGTTGGTAATCCCGCAAAGAAATGCAATCTACTGTTGAGATTTGAATCAGTTTGTGCCTGTACGTCATATTTACGCTCTATGAGTTCAGCTGATGCTCTTAACCAGACCCACTTATACTGAAGGCCTCCCAACTTCCTGGAAAAACAGTCAAGTGGGATGGTATCCTAATGATTGATGAAGCCATAGATTCCAAATGTCATCATGGATTGAATATGTTTTTTTTAAAATATTTAAGTATGAAACAGAATTTAAAAAAATAAAATAAAATTAGCATGTTTTAGGTAGATAGATTTGAAACAAGAACACATCAGAAAATGTACAGTAGGGTAGAGGGTTTTAAAATGTTATACTTCAGGGTTTTTGTATTATCAGGATCTTTTATCTTGACTATAATGTTCACTAGTATTTTTCTTGCTTATTATGTAAGCTTTTCTCATGACCATCATCTGTTCATTGTATTACAAAACCTTTTCTTCATGCCGTATGTCAATAATTTATGTATGTGTGATGAAAGAGCCTGTAGAAAAAAGAAAAATGGACTGTTTTTACACTATAGCTTTGTCAAATGTTAAGCTTCTCTCTTCCTTTAAAACAAGTGAAATATTGTTTCCTTTGCAATTACTTAGCCATCCCAGTTTTTAAAAACTTCGAATGACGTGGTTGTTGACCTTTAACCTTTTAGGATCATAGAAAAAATGCTCTTTTCATATATTAAAACAGCTACTTAAGCATTTCGAGCATTCTTTTTGGTAGAAAAAGCGCATACAAAAGCTGCACTACTTGTGTGAGTGACAGGACTCACCAACACTGAACTACACATGTCACAAATTGTTAGTTTAGTTTAAGCTGCACTTTTCAATAGGTTTAGATAAACAATGGGTCAAATTACTATGTGTAATGAGAAAGGGCTGACTATTAGTGATGTACCCGCTGAGAATTATCACGGAACTGTGCAGTTCCCCTCAGATCTACAGAGCATTTTAACGTCTTTCAGCTTATTGTTTTGGTTTTATGGATGCAACTTTATAGTTTTGGTTGAGTCCACCTGGTCTCATCAGACTCATTTCCAGCAGCTAGTTCCAGTGAGAAAGCTCTGATAAACCCACCGTAATCTACCTACACAGCAACAAACTGCAGCTAGACAAAGTTAGCGACCAGCTGGAGAACATAGTGGAGCATTTAGCAACTAAAGGGCCAGATATTTAGCTAGGTAGTCAGTAAATACACAAACAAAGAGAATGCCTTCACTTTCTATTTGAACTTAAGGTAAAAGATTATAAATTCAAGTCACATTAGGTTTTCTTGAAAATACTAACAAGGCACGTGGCCATTACAAAACATTTGAGATTTGTTCAGCCATCTAAGGCACGAGACTTAAACATGCGGATATTATGTTTTTCATTGGTAGTATACTATCCTATACTGTTGCATTAATAGATGTGCACATATGCAACTTATACTTCCATGAGTGAATACATTTTCAGCATGGATGAGCAGAGCAGTCAGAGGGAGACCAGTTATCCAATGTGACTGCTCTACATGGGCAGTGAAGCCCTGAGCTGAGCTCTGGAAGTAACTGCAGTGTTACAGTCTCTGCAGAATCACTACAGTCTGATATGGATCAATATTCACAGAGTGTCTTTGATAACACGCAATACCAAAATCATCATCCACTTTGGACTACTGTGAACCACTGTTTTCTACAAACTAAGACGCTTTTTATACAGATGCAGTTTCCCTTTCAAGTATCAAAATTGAGATTTATGTAATAGATTTGCTGTTACAGTTTTTTTAGTTTGTTTTCTGCATCCCCTTACCCTTTTACACTGTCAACTTTCAGTTAATTTTTCAGAATGTGGCTGAAAAAAGCATCTTTGTGATGAGTGATTGTGACTGATACCAGTGTTCTGACACCTCTTGTTCACAGTTATGTTTTTGCCTAAATCAACACCGTGGTTTTATCAGCTTTTTGGTGTTGAAAGGTTTGTCATAACTAATGGAATGCACTTATGTAAAAACAAATTTAAGCTTAAAAAAAGCAAAAAGTTTCCCTGAAATTGTCAGTTGAAGGCTTATTTCTTCATAATTACTCAATCATAGTTTACACAAAGAAACAATCATTTTGGGGAAACAAAAGGCAGCCTACGGCAACACTGAACTACATACACCAACATAAAGATCGCCTGGAACAAACCTTCCAATAAACAGGATCTTGGGGTAAATTTGGTGCGTCAGAAGCTACAGCATCCAACCACAGTTAATCAACAACTCGGGGAGGCTTTTCATTGCCTCGTCAACATGTCGAGATTAGTCTGAGAGGGTTCTTGCCACGTTATCCACATAGCGCTGGGATACATATTTTGCATATCCATGGTCCAAGACGGGTGGGAAGGGCCAGGACTTTCCAAGCCAGATGACAGAGAAAAGGCTTTCTTAAAGAGTGAGTAAGTATATAGCACTTTTCGAGAGCAGAGACGTCACAATGTGCTTCACAGAGGAAATGAAGCATAACCATACATACAGACAAAACGCAATAAAAAAAAACAGAAATAAACAGAAAATAGAAAAATTACACAAAAGCTAGTCTAAACAAATGGCATTTTTAAAAGAGGTGCTGCCATGTGACAAATCTGTAACACGATACGGTTGTTTTGGATTTTCGGATGGTTGGCACTCCGTTGCTGGGAGGGGAAGGAAAAGTGTTGCACAGTCCACCCACTCCCCCTAAAAAATGTGCGGAGAAACTCCTCAGGGTCCAAGCAGTGGAACGTCAGACATGCATAACAACAACGAGACGGCATGCTGTAACACAGGTGGGCTTGCCGCAGTTGTTGGAGTAGGAGACAGATGTCTGCAGTTCTTTATTAATTGGAACGACTCTGGCTGGGAACTTCTACCCCATTTTGGCCCACAGATAGTGATGACTCACTGCTTGGACACCAACGATGGTGCTGACTGGCCTTAAGAGGCCTCTGTAACAAGGACTCAGCCCAACTACAATGCAGAGATTTTAAACTTGGTACGCATATGTAGCTGCACATGCTAAGTAGTGCCTAAGGTCCAAAATGTCCACAGGATTGGTCAAAATGGTGATGAACCTACCTGGATGCCAGCCTGGACAGCCATGACTGCGAACACAGATTATTCACTTCTTCATTCTGTGGAAAGATAAGACAGAGATATGGGTGAAAAAAAAGATTATATCAAAATGTCAGTTGTGCTTCTATCACGTTGCAGTTCAGAGAGAGTGTGAACAAGGACTTCAAAGTTTCATCTGTCTTCCTGAAAAGTGCTTATCATGATGCACATGGTATCTGATTATGCAGCGAGCAACAAATATGGTTATTTTCTTTCTTTCCCCAGAGGTATTTGAGAAAAGTAATAGCACTCTCATGGCTATGCATTAAATGGAGCCAGGACATGACAAGTTTAGTTTAGCATAATAAATGAATGAAGTTTATTATAAAGATTATTATTGTAAACACTGGAAGAAAGGAAACAGAAGAGTTATGAGCTAGAAATATTTCAACAGCCTGAAGCAGTGACTTCCCGAAGTCTTGTTGTCACCAGACAACCAGTGGAGACACAGCACAGGAGTGCTGAATGATTCATGTATGGAGTAAATAAACAACATGCATGTTGACCAGTGAGCTTTAGAGGTTGTCTAAAGATTTAATAAACAGAGCCAGGCTAGCACATTCCCCATTTTACATCTTTATCCTAAGTTAAGCTAAACTAAGCTAAGCTAATTGCCCCCGGCTCTAGCTCCATACTTAAACAGACAAACGACAGCGGCATCAATCTTCTCACCTAAACTCTTGACAAGAAAGCCAATTAGTGCATTTCCTAAAATGTCAAACTATTTCTTTAAAAGTAAACTGCATCAACATCCACTGGAGTAAGGCAAAGGCAAGGAACAAAATCTATATAGTACATTTAAGTACAAGTAAACTCAATGTGCTTTATATCATAATTCACCCACCAACCCAGGGGTGGGCGACATGATCTAAAGTCTATATCACAGTTAACTATCACGTTTACCTCAATAATGATGAAGGCAACAATAATTATTTTTCCCATACATTAGTAGATAATGTCTTTCTCATGTTGGCTTTTTTATAATATCATTCATTGATAACAGTATAAATATATATCTGAAGTGGAGACATTTATTGGTTCCTTCTCAGTTTCAGTATATTTAATTCAGACACTTTGTTGTTATTAATTAGCTGCAAGAGTAAATTTTTATCAGTAAGACATTCATGATATCAGCAATTCAATAAATTTGGTTAATCGTCCAGCCCTACACCAGATCTTCTGACTAATGGGAAGAGATGTAAGAAGAACTGTGAGCTTTACTAGTTCCATACAGCAACTTTTAAGCTTCATTCAGGACATACCCTGATTATCTCATCAAGTTCATTCACTCTTTTAAACTAATTTCAGACATGTTGTTATTCTAACTATTCTCCCTCACTGCCATAGTGATTTAGTTGAAGCGTAGAAAAATCAGTCTTTACAGTATTTTTCACTGTGTAATGAGTGTATAATCAAGTTTACAAGATATGAATTCTGCATTTTTGCAGGTATTCTGGTGAGTCAGCTGCTGATGTTGAATACCATGTAGCTGTGATGCCACAAGCCCTGATATATAGTAGTAACGAGGGGACATTATAGCGACGGTTAAACAGAATAAACACAGGATGTTGCGAACGGCCCTCTGGGTAAAAGTCAGCCAGGACGTTGTTTTTACTGGAGACACAGTGAGTTTTAGTAGATCAGACTTTCTCACGAGGAAGTGACGGGGTTAGTCTCAGTGCTCCTCTCTGCCCTTTCCCACACAGGATGTGAAGGATTACCCCAATGCTGAACTGTCCCCGAGGGTGTGTGTTTGTGTGTGTGTGTTTGACAAAGAGAGGCAGTGGGTGGGGGGAGAAAGCAATCACCAGCACGTAGATCCTAATAACACTGATAATTTGGTCAACACAGCTGAGGCAATAGTCCCCCATCACCATCCCCCCCCATCCTCTTCAAACTGACATACATACACACAAATATCATCTCATATGATCCTAAAATTCAACACTAAAATGGGTTTGTGAAACTTCTACACTGCAGTATTTATATGTGATAGTGTTTTCCACTGATGTCATCATGCGCAGTGATGAAATTAATAGACAAACAGAAAAACTTCTGTGTTCTCATGCAGAAAAGCCTCCATAACCACAGACACTAAAATCACATCCTCAATTATTCATCAAAAGGCCTGCCCGAGAGTGCTGCGTCCAGTCATCCGACACCAAAACTGCAGCTCCGAGGGGAGAGGATGCAAGTCAGCAGCCAAGGACGGGATGGGACGGGAAGGATGACAACACGAGACGACTTACCTCGGAACAAAAACTGTACGGTACTGAGCGAGGAAACTGCGCCACACAACTCCGCTCAGCATCAGAAGCACATCCTAGGCACCGCTACCAACACTGAGCCACGAAACCCTGCGCTGCTCTCAGCGCTATCCGGCCGGAGCGGCTTCTGCCTCTGTGGTTTCCGCGAGTGAGCGGTGAGGGAGAGGCAGCGAGAGGATGACAGGGAGGGAGGGAGGGAGGGAGGAGGAGGAGGTGCAAAAGGAGAGCCCTGACTAATGAAGTGGCTACGCTTCGCTAAGCCCTGACTGCCCCCCTGCTCCCCCCCCCTAACAATCCTGTCACGGCGGGACCCTCTCACAAAGCCTCCATTGTTTTGTTAGCCTGCCACCCTCCTCACCACACACACACACACACACACACACACACACACACACACACACACACACACCTCCTTCTCATCTCCAAGCCAGCAGCCAAACCAGGAACTCCCCAGCCAGGCTGCAACGGGATGGAATGAAATTGGACAGAGGAGGTGAGGTGGGGGGTTACCTCTACTTCCTTTTCATTCCCCCCCCTCTCCCTCCCCCAGGCCCACCAGAGCACTCCTCCAACCTCCCAAACCAGCACTCAGCAGAAAGTTTAAGGTGGGAGGCAGGAAAACAATAATTGCAGAGCCTCTGGCTTTGGTGTATTTTGATGGTTTGCCGTTGAGCTGTAGGCATCAAGAAAAAAGGTGACACTTGCCGTCTTTGTGGAAAAGTGTTGGAACAAAAGCGCCTTGGAGAGAGAGCAGACTCCAAGAGAGCACATGATGTTGCACAGACGTTTGTTTTCCACAGCTGTTGCAACCGGCTCTGTTTTGAGTTGTTTGACTCAGACGTACCGTATTAACAAGGCAATTAAGACTTCCGGGGTTTGCAGTGGATCCACCCTGTCATTCTCTCATTCTGAACATACTGAATTAGATACAGTATTGCATCAAATGTCCTGAGGCACTAAATCATGCACAAGAGTGAACACTGAAACCAAAAAAAAAGGAGTGAACACCTTAAATTAGCCTGAAGTCTTCACTGTACCATTTACTTTTGGTAAGAAACAACTATGGAAACTCTTCTATTTGTGGCACACACTACAATGAACAGTGGATCAAATGACCGAAATTTGGAAACGAAACCACAACGTGCTCCGAGTGATTGCCTGAAATAACTGAAAATAACTTGATTTGTAAAAAGAATGATGGAAATATCACTGACTGATTAAGAAAGGTCATTGACCAACACTGAAAAGCTTGTCCAAGCCTGAGAGGATCTCAGAAGGGGTAGTGAAGTCTTTTAAAGCATTGTTTGGAAAATGTCCTCATGGCTATGAAGCGGAATAACCAGAAACAGTGACGGAACGACGACATTTCGGATTTCAGAAGAGGGGAACAATCCAGAATGGCTCTGCTTCTTTTCAGCATGGGGGCGTTTGTGAAGGGTCACACTCAACAACAGAGGACAAAGGGTAAATCTTTGGCTTTCGACTCCAGTTGTGTGCATCTGGGGCCCTGGCGGAGCCTGAGAGCACGACTACCTACAGGGACCAAAGGCACCCACGCACTGTCAAATGTCAAGCACAGAGGAGGGCGAGAGAATCGATGCCAAAAAGGGGAGGCGAAGACAAAACACATTTTATAGTGGTGGTGAACTTGGGAGTGGTCCAGTGGAAAGGGCAGTGCGCTGAGCACTACCACGCACATTCCCCCACGGTCGCTGGGAGAGAGAAAAAAAAAAAGTCCGACAATGCCGGCTCTCTTCTCGCATCCCTCCGTTACATCCCGTTTCCTCTGTCACTTTCCTCCGTCTGTCAGCAAACAAGATTTCACATCCAGAGGTTCTAGCGGTTTTTGAGATTATGTTCTTAGATGTCAAGTATGCAGTTGAGCCTCTTTGTGGATCAACTTACATTGTCGTTTGTTTGGCTCATGAATGCAAAAGAGCTGCGTTTCACATGAACAATGTTATATTGGACACTTCTGCAAAAACCCTGTTCACAGAATTGACTGGGATTTTACCATTTTCTAAGGACCCCATTTCTCCATAAAGATTTTAAAAACATTAGGTTTTGTTTTGGAGAATATGAGCATATATATATATTTCTATATTTCTAAAAGCAGGGATTAACTGAGTAAATGAGGCACAGAAACCTGGTACACAAAAGACCCTATTCAGGTTTGGGTTGACTAACCTGTATTTCTTGTTATGAGTGGAATGAAAGCTTTGTTTCAGGTCTTGTCCCCCTCAGGAAAACTACTATTTGAGTCCGGATTGAATGGAATCGACCACTTTAAGAAGTCAGATGACCTTTCCAGATGTTACATTTGTAAAAGCAATGCACCTTTAGTTACAGACAACACAGATTCCAGGTAATGGGGTAAAATTCTGATTCTATACTGTTGTAACTGCATTTGAACTTTTTTCCCCCCCAACACATCTTCAACTGAACATTTACAAATCGTCTGATGTAAAGGGATGTATTGATTTAAACTGACACAACTAGTTCACCTACCTTTCCTTATTAAAGGGTCTATTTTCTCCTTAGGGTGCCTGACACTTGTCTAATTCCTGCCTGGAAAAGGTGCTGAATAAATTAGTGGAATTGCCTTTGTCCGGAAACAAATGACCAGTATAATAGACTTGGAGTCTATTAAAAGGAAAGGGGATCTAGTTCGAGCTTCCCTATAGCTTGAACTAAACATAGATACTGTGTGTGTATATGTGTGTGTTTTGCTGAGGGAGGGGGTGAGACATCTGTCCGCATGTTCCCCACGCAGGTCGCCTCTTTCTAGTCGTAGCCAGTAATCAGTTAAGAGGATCAGCGCTATTCCAGACAGCAGAGTGCATCTACCTCTACGACGCTCCGTCATCATAACACACACACACACGCAGCACGTGGCGCACGCATGCGGCCCGCGGCACTCCGGTAATGCATGCGAGCACCCGTGCATAAGTGCAAAAAAGAGATGAGAACGCATTATGTAATGAGTTAAAAATACCGTTCAGGCAGTGATGTCCTTTTTGATTTTTTTTCCACCACGTGGCATTGTATTTGTGTCAGGGGAATAAAAACAGTAAATATGGGTTAATATTATTTTATCATTTAATTAGAGCATGTGTTAAAAGATGATATGTGTTCTGTACACACTTCTTTGTATACCTCACTAGTTGGCTCTGGACGCCCAGAGAGATTTTAGATGGAAAAACATTCCTACTTTGCAGATTTCTCATGATGTCTTCATCTAATTTCTGCTTTTTTCCCCCCTCAAATCAAAACAACTTAAAACTGTATTTGGCTGAACTCTTCACCATTATGCAAGTGACGGAGCCTCAGAGTGTTTCGAAGTGATGTTGGATCTTTGAACATTGTCTGAAACCCCCTCCCCTCACATCTTCCCCACATTGGAACAATTTTTGTAACTTTCTGAAACCGACAATCCGATGATCACACCTGCATCCCACAGTGAAAGGCCAGGTGTGCAGAGGTGAAAAAGTAGGTGGAACTTAAACTTCTCTCTGAAGCTCTATTTTGTCCATTCTTCACACAACTGAACAACACTTACAACCAAGTACAACACCATGAATAAGAAACAAAGTGTGTGTGTATTGCTGGGCCTGCAGTTGTGGCCATTTCTAACAGGTATAAACAGTTTTGCCTTTAGACATGGTCCAACAGCAGGTTGTATGAACCATGGCGTTTCTAGCACACCTCGGCCTTTAGACACTGTTTTATATCTTTTACATCTAAATATCTCAAGTAGGATTCTGTTTGATAAAGTCTTATTAAAAAGAGGTTTTTGATGAGAGAAAGACCTATTTTTAGGAATTTAATTTGATTACTTGAACAAACAGAAATGCATGAGTAATATCTTTGTGTGTGTCCCCGGTACTCATGGTGTGAAGTGGCTTCAGGCCAGTACACGGAGCCAGTGAACATCCAGATCCTTTCCCCTTCCCTGCAGTCCAAAAGGGTTCTCCTGGATCCAACTTCCCCCCGGAGAATACCAACTCCTCCTCTATTAAACTCCTTCCTGCTGAGCCTTTGTGTCTGGACTTAATTACCCTGTCGGAGGAGCGTTTCATTTAGAGCCCGGCCTCCCCCCTTTCATTACAGATGGGGCCCGGCTGCACTGTGTCGAGTGGGAAATTCATTCAGTGGAGGAGAATGAAAAAAGTAAATATACGTCAACGGTCTGTTGAAGAAGTGAGCCCCACATCTTTAATGGAACTTTACTTTCAAAAGCAATTCAGTTCCTCCTGGGCCTGTACACGCTTGCTTACCATGGTTTTCCAATGGTAAAAGACTATCCCCCCTTTCAAGAAGGATTTAAACATTTCTTGGCCTCCTTCCTCTTGCCCTTGTTGGAACGGTCTTCCTTTAGAGGTGAGACACTGTAAGTAAAGCCCATCTTAAAGGCTTGAATGAGTGGGAGCCACCTGCCAATCCCATTTTGATTTGTTGATGGTAATCCACAGCTCACTACACGCCACCGGGTCAGCTTCGGGATTTCAAAGCCCCTTGGTGCTGACTAAGAATCAGGCTTCCTGCTCTGCTTTCCATAATCTTGACCAGCAAAGGAGCCGACGCAACTGACTCTAGGTCGGTTAAAAAGGGACAATCAGTTGGCAGCACAACACCTCTTGCACGTAAGCTGACACAATCGCCAACATGATCCTTGGAGTCAAACCCCTCCGTAAACAGAAGATACAATCAGCTGTGAATTTACGCAAAGCATATTGGGTCAACCGTCTTGTTTTTCAGAGGACACCTTTGTGCAACTGTAACTCTGCTGTAAGCGTTACAGTCTCATGAAGTACTTATAATGATAATATGTTCAATCCAGTAATTAAAGTAAACAAAGTCTCTCAGCAGAAGGGACTAAACTATTCAAGTATAAAGGACTTTAAACTTCAGGGTTTCCTGCAGAGTCTACAAGTTACAGGAAGCCAAAAGAACAATAAATCTTAGCAGACTTGATGAAAGGATTTTGCCACATTTCAAAGCTTGAAACAGCAGCTAACTATATAAGCAATAGTTGTATATTTTGGCAGAGAAAATATACAGTGACTCAAGTGTTCAAAAGGAGAGATGATAGCCTGTCGTTCTCTATGGTTTCTTTCCACACCTCTAACTTTAGTTAGACTTTAGGGAAATATATGAATGAATGGGTTGGGTGATGTGTAGTCAGGTGACAGATCACATGATCTGCTTTGTTTGAAACATGCAGAGGCCTCAGCTCAAAGACAAGACTTTATTATATCCCAGTAACCTACATTTGGAAACATGTCTTCCTCAGACTACTGACTTTGACAAAAATACTAAACTGAGCAACAGCCAAACCCCAACAAGCCAGGTCTCCAATGGAGTTCCATGATGTCACCAGTTTAACCATTTTCCATTTCCAGTGTTGTCTTCCTCCTATTTAAACTCTCCTCCTACACGATGTCTGCAATCAGTGAAGCTGAGTCAATCAGCAGTGGCCAACACAGGCACGGCATCCTTTAAGCTGCAGCAGGCCTGGCAGGATGCCCACTCTGAGCCGTTTCTGCTGACCTCATACACACCCACACACACACACACACACACCCACACACACACACACACACACACACACACACACACACACACACACACACACACACACACACACACACACACACACACACACACACACACACACGAGGCCAGCTAACTGCAATTACATCATTGCTTCAGTCGCCCAGCGAGCTGGCAGTTTGAAATACCTGAGATCACTGCAGACTTGACCGTTGATGTTTCCTCAGCTGTTAAAGTTTGTAACTGATGGTCGTCTCATAATGAACAGAAGTGCATCACCAGCAGTTAATGGGAACTGGGATATAAAACTGTTGACAGAAAGGCGAACCAGGAAAGAACGAAGGCTTGCAGAAACTGATTTCAAAAACGTGACATCTGTCCAGCTGCCAAAACCGACAGGGCGTTGTAATGGACGTCTACTACCATAAACTTGCCAGTGTAAATACAGTTTATGAATTATGGCTGGGCTCCTCCTTTATTGTCAACATACTAATCATTTGAATTCCATTTCCTTTACTGGTAACTGATATTTTAAATCATACTGAATATGTAATGCTGCATCACAAAGTTCTGCCAATAATTAACTTTTTTCCCCCTCACAAATTGAAATGTACAACCTCCAAACTCACAGCCCCAGTATTTCCATGTAACAAGCCTTATCAGGGTCAGTTGAGATAAGCCTCTGTAGCCCAAACAGCCACGTCCCCCCTTTCCCAACTCTTCACAGAAGGTCAGGCCAAGGAGACGTGAAAGGTTGAGGGGTCATCGTGTTCAGCCTGATTAGCCACGTTTGTTTGTCACATAATAATCCTGGTTAGTGTGTGTGTGTGTGTGTGGTGGGAAGAAGGGTAGGATTTAAAAACTGGAGCACCTTTCATCTTAATCAGCCTCACCAGAGTTAAGACCATGCTGGGAGAAACCTGTGCTCCCTCCTTGTTAGGTCCTACGTGAGCAGAAAGAAACTCAGTGATTAAAGGATGTTTTTAAGTGACAAATATGGAAACAAATGAGAACAGAGAAGTGCTCAAATAAAACAAAGTCCTCAAACTGGCTGTGCTGACAGGAAATGACAATATCTATGACCACAAACTGACTTGTGATCTTAATCTACACAAATAGACATTTTTCACCACCCTCCACATGAGGCTGTATTATAGTATTGAAAGAATACAGATAGTTGAGTTATCTCACATCTTGGATGACGGTCTTAAGGTTTGTTTGGGAAAAATCATAATTTCTGATCATTTCAAAAAAGAAGCTGCAGTTTAGGATGCAAGACTTGATACTTAAAGAGACTCCAGCTACAACACTGACAGGTCAACAATGACTTGAAGACTTTATGCAATTTAGGAGGAGCTGAATCCTCAGACAACAGTTGACCTTCATTCAAATGAGCTATGACATGAACTGGTCTGCAGAAACTAATCGACCACATGACTGTGACATAAGTTGAGTTCAACTCAGTTCAACTGGTTCAGCGAGTGCTTCTTTGCAGCATGACCAGAGACAACCAACAAATAAATCAGGTTTACTGAGATGAGTTCTAAAACTTTTAAAAGATATTACTTTTTTTTTTTTTTTTTTTAAATGACTGGTGGCTCAAACATAAAGGACATGTTGATATTTTTAACATTTTAAAAAAGGAACAGTAGTGGTTGACAAAAATGCCAACTTTTTTTTTTCCGTCAGTCTATTCTGTATTTAAAGCTTATTTGTTTTCCTAAACATAAGAAACATTTTGGAAATGAACTCATACAAATGTCACTAATCCAAACCATCATGTATGAATAATGCATGATGTCAGCTCTTCTGTGCAGCTTTTTAGATTTACAGGAACCAAACATATCCACCATCAGAAACATCCCTAACATACACACACACACTTATCCCTAACTCCCCCCCCCCCCAACTCCCTTCCAATAAACTGTACCCTAAATAAATGAGGGGTAATCTGAGATTTCATTATCATCTCTATTGTGTCCACACACGCAGCATCGCAGCCCATATGTGCCCTTCTTTGTCTCATCTGTGGTTCGTTTTGTGTGTGTGTGTGTGTGTGTGTGTGTGTGTGTGTGTGTGTGTGTGTGTGTGTGTGTGCGCGCACACGCCTCTGTCTTAACTTCTTTCGGGGGCCTGGACAGGCCCAAAATGCCAGGCCTGATGCCAAAGATCAGGCAGATGGTGATAATGAAGATAGGCAGAATTGGGGTTCCTACTTCTGTGTGCTCATTCATTGAAAGCTGGGCAGTGACAGCTTAGTCTAAAACACACTGTCGTACTGTATTGTCAGTGATGTGGTGACAGATCGTTGCGCAGTTCAAACCACGACGGCATTACAGTGACACTTTCAGCTTTCACTTTTTTGGTCTGAGCCATTGTAGAAAACCTTGTTGCATTTTTATTTGTTTATCGGTTTGCTCGCCGGCCAACTTACAATGAATCCAGGCTTGTAAACAAAAGTCACATTGGACTCATAAGAAGTTCATTTAATAGATACACTTTTAGTACGTGGTCATCCTGCCCAGTTGAAGATTTTGGTGCAGTTCAAACGGCACTGTCCTTACCTAACATAAAGAGCTACATACATAGCTGTATACTGCTCTTGTAATACAATCTTCTAAATTATCTAAAGCTGCACTTATATTGTATATTATTCTGTATATTGTAGCTCTAAATGGCTGCAAGAAGCAATAGTTTGAGAAGTTTGATGCAGTAAATGTATATTTTTGGCCACTTGGCGGTGGTGCAACAAGCTGTACGCACAATATTGACATATTAATGTTGATACAGCACACATTTTTGCAAACAGTTGCCTATTTACACATCCAGCAGACACAGAGCAACATAAGGAATGATTTGGAGTCAAACAATGAGCTGAAAGATGCTAAAACAAGCCATAGAGCTGAGGAGAACTGCAGAGTTTAGTGATAATTCTCTGTGTTTGTCACTTTGAGCAACACCTTTCACATTAGACATCAGTATTTTTTTTTCCATTGCTAACTTAGAAAAAAATCAATTAGCGCAGCTTTAAATAGTCATATTTAGCAATCCGTTAGTTCTGAGACGCACCAGAGGAAAGCAAATAGAAAAGAAACAATAAATCTAACACTGGCGAGTCCAATTTTCTCTAGAGCAGTGTTCACTTAGTGCCTTTTCAGAAAACACACTGAGTTAATTTGCAAGTCTAAACTCGTGACTCTTCTGTGGTTGGAGAAACTCCAGACTGACAACAGGATTTCTTTTGGGCAAATAAGAATAGTAACAGTGGGAAAAGAACTGTTCACTGTTGCAGCTTCATTTTGTGATTCAGGCTAATGTGATTTATATGGAGGTAGATTTTGACAAGATCTTGGTTAATGCAGCTTCAAACAACTTAACATTTCAACATGGTAGAAGAAGCACACTAATCTGATCACTGAGTTAAGTCTCAATGATACCAGTTAATTTGTGAACAGCTGAGCAGGTTAAGCCAGCAGGGTCACACTACCCATCAGCTGATTGGTGTTTGGATCAATAGTGAGGTTGGCGATCGTTGGATGTGAAGTTGATAAGATATACAAGTGTGGAACAATAAAATTTTATAGCGGAGCAATATTTATTTTTCACAAACAACATGTGAGGATGAATAATAATGACACGCCTGTTCTCATTCATCTACTTCCTTTTTCTGGAGAAAATCCAATCCAATGACTAGACATCATAGTGGAAACACAAATTAAAATTAAACAGCCATTCACAAAGTCAAGAGAAGAGATCTTGCTGTCGTAAGGACACAAATAAACATCACCATAAATTCATCACCAGTATCTGAAGTGCAGTGTGTGTGTATGAATGGTCTTTCCCTGCTGTCACACCCTTTGCAGGAAGCACCTGCTGAGCCTTTACTTCATCCTTTTTCCTCCAACAGGAAACCAGGATTGTCAAATGTTCAAGACTTCATATTTCATACAACTAACTTTATTGTCCTGGCACACCAGCAGGATAAAGCATGTTAATCAGTGTGTGTGTGTGTGCTTTGATCCAAAAACAGCATCATGAGTGTCTGCTATTCTCCCACAGGAAAGCACATTTAACCAACAACGAACTCTCCACAAACACAACACTCACTTAATCCCATCATCCACCGCACCTTACATTATTTATCATCCAACACATCAGCAGCCACTGGCTCCCAGATTAAATATTATGCACCAGTAAACACTGATCCTCTTACCTATGCATTCCCACCTGCAAATCAGGGATAAATGTGTACATGCTGCACACTGTTGTTTCATGCTCAACACAAGCACGCACAGACCTGTCAGAGTCAATTACCTGCCATTACGTAAAAGTAAAGTCAAATGCAGAGCTGCAAATTGGTTTAAAATTACACCCTCTTCATTTAAACTTGATTATGGCTCTTGTGAAAAGGAAAATGAAGCGTTTAACCAACAATAACCACAGCGTTTAGGTGAAAGTGAATGTCACTTGGGCTACCATAGACTTTAAGCTAACAGTCATCTCTGTCGCAAACATTTTAGGCAAAAAACCTAACATTTAACTTCCATTATAATTCATATAGTATTCTTTTGTAGCTCCAAGCAGCTTACAAACAAGTAATTATATTGTACGAGAGTTACACTTTCATAAAAACACACTGGACTTCAGTTCATATTAAAATAGCGGCTTTTTTTTTTTACATTTTGCTCGGAACCACGTTAACAGCTTCCACGAGGCTCCATCATGGATTTTGGGGAGAAACCGGAGAAAACTTTCGGATAACTTTCCCCGGTAATTCCGCAATGAGATAAAGTAAGGCTTTTTAAACTTACCAGCAACAGTGAAGGGACTGAAGTCTTCCTGAAGAAACGCCGGGGCCGTTTGTATCGATATAAAGCGTTTTTTTTCCTTGTGGAAATCTTGAGTTGGTACTCCAGTCATCGGGAGTTACTCTTGTTCTCCAATGTTGTGTGTTTGTGGGCAGCGCTGTTCGAATCAGCCAATCAGAGCGCTCCGTACGCTGGGGGCGGGGTCACACGCTCACCTGAGTGTCATTTTACTGAATGATGAAAACCCATTCATAGCAATGAAACAGAAGTGGCTGGAACTATAAAAGCGTCCCACGTCTTTAGATAACATTGTTAAAGTGGTTGGTTATTGGGATAAGCTAAGTATAGTGATTCTTTTAAAAAAAAATTTCCTTCTATTTTCACTTTCTTTGTTTGCAGTCTTACTTTTCAGCTCTTCATTTAACAGTTGTAGAGATGCTACTAGGAATCCAACCACTTTCTACATGCTTTTTTAGTTGCACTTGTGTACTTTACCTGTGTTCTTATCATATTTTTAATCTATTATATGTTTATAATTCCATAATAGTGCACTTGTACAATACATTTTAACCATCATGTTTTGTTTGGGGTCTGGAGGACTCCTTATTATTGTTTTATCAGTTTTATGGCCTTTTATGAGAATTCTCTAAAACCCATAAACTGAAATGATGTTTTGGAAGCCTGCTTCTGAATATGACACATTACTTCCGTCTGAGGGCTCTGAGACTCCGGCTGTAAAAAGTGGATTTGATGCTCTATATCTGATTTGTGTTGTTTGTTCATAAAAGGTCCAACAGGGAGTTTGGACCTCTCTGAGATCTATAACTGACCCCAAATATATAGATAAGTAATGTCA
The DNA here is from genome assembly GCF_910596095.1 of Thunnus maccoyii. Lineage (NCBI taxonomy): Eukaryota > Metazoa > Chordata > Actinopteri > Scombriformes > Scombridae > Thunnus > Thunnus maccoyii. Next base: position 6,372,172 of record NC_056555.1, on the reverse strand, counting down.
CTGTGTAGGACATCAAACTGTACATTGGCATTGTCTGTGAGTGACTTTTTGGCAAATAAAATGACTGTATATTTGTTCATGCAAAGTCCATATAACATAAAACATGACACATTTCCCTATCTGGTCTGATAGCAATGCTTTATGGTCATATTTGTATTTTGTCACTTTCATCAAATGAAGAAGTACAGTTTGTGGCAAAGGGACAGGTTACCACTTCAATACTTTAATACTACATATTAGGTTTTTATAAGCTTGGAAGAAAAGAAACAAATATATTTGATGGATAAAATAGAAAAAATTGTGCAATTATTGTTAGTAATTTTATACATACAGTCGTGAGGTTTGTTGGACCACAAACACTGAGTAAACAAAGCCACAAAATGTCACAAAAACAAAAAGGGTTTAATATAGATCTCAACCTCTGTGCAGGATTGTTGTTGATAGTGATGCATGTACAAAACAGAGTCAATGGTTTCAACTACTATGGACGAACTGCGAAGAAAGACTGGCAGAAAAAGTTGAGAATGAGACAAAATGTGGACAGAACAAGACAACAAGAAAAATAAATGCTAATCAGATTGTGAACTGAAAAGAAAGTGCAGGACAAAGGTGAGAAAGGTGTGGAACATTGGTTATGTTTTCAGGTCTAATTGGTAGATACTATGACATCTGGTTCACATTGTGCAATGCAAAAAATACTTCATGTAAACAGTATTACCTCAGCTGTCATTAGGGGCCCCTTGTTTCATTGCACCCCTGAAAATAGTGAATGAACAGTAATGATGTTGACTACCATTGTGTCTCCATACAAACATCATTGAGCCATATATAAAGTGACACTGGCCTACTTTGTGGCAAACAATGAGGCGGACAAGCCCCCCTTCATCCAGGTGTCTCTTCAGGGGCTATTCAGGCCTGTCTCGTCTCATGAGTGGGAAGGAGGACTGGTTTGTGTTGTGTTTCAGCCGCACCCTTGCCATTGTGGACTGAAACCATGGCAGCCTACAGTTGAACCTTTTTTTGTTATAAATACTTCAGGAAACAGCCAGTCTTCCAGCTGTCGGGCCAGCCGACCCTTTTACGCTCCCTGACACTGGATATTGTTCTGTCGTCGAAATGTACAACAACACACACAACTACAGTAGATGACTAGTTTTTAGAAACTTGTTTTTCGTGTTGACTGTAGTGAGTTTAATTGTCCTTTTACTGCAGGATGCCTCTCCCTTTAATGGATTCATGTGTTGTTTTGAAGATTAAACATTTGCCTTGTGTGCCAGAGTTCAGTCAAGGGCACGTTTCACTCCGAAAACACAGTGTTCAACCTACCACAGTCTTCCTGACCTGATAACCTGCTAATCAGTAACATCATGTTAAGTAAATAGCACGTTTTAAACAAACTCAGCTCAACTGATCCTTAATCAAAAACCAAAGATAAATGTAGTTAAGATAAAACATGACAATGTATAACAAAAATTTGAGAATTCCCTCAGTGAATTCTGAATCAATCCTACACTATTGAGACAAATCCAGTCAACGTTCAAATAAAATTAAACTCACTCTCATGTTGAGTCTCATGTTTGTTCTGTGGAGAGATTAGGTGCTAAAACCTGGATGCAATGCACACTCGGTCCAAATGATGTCAGTCCATGCACATGGTTTTTATTGATCAACTGTGTGTTTCTCACACAGGTTTAGACTTCAGAAGACATTTAGCATTATTTGGGCATTTGTTTATTTAGTTTTTCTGGGTATTCTTTGTTTGAGTTCTCCCAAAATCTGATATTGGTTGGCACAGCAGGAAAACCACAAGTGTTATTGTTTCGACACTGCACTTCCAAAGAAATCAACCCAGCTATCGATCAGTGCGGGTGGTGCTGTGACGTCCTTGAACCATTTCTTAATGGGGCATTCTTTTCTGTAGCCAATGCTGATTGTGAAATATCCAGTTCTTCTGTTTTATACAAACAAATGTGGAAACACATATAATGCAATACTTCCTTTAAAGCAGGTGAAAAAGCCACATAACACTGGGGATGTGTTTCATATAATTCCTTTGTTTGAGGGGTATTTAACTATTTTATGGTCAGTCTTTTCATGGCAGATGATTCATTGGATGAAAAGCTCACAAGCAATTAAAGGCATTAATGTTGGCTTGTTCCGGGGCCCCGCATCTATAGGACAAGCTGCCTCACTGGTGTGGCTTCCTGAGACATGAATGGAGTGAAGTCATCGTTGGTGTTATTAGATACACCTGTGTGTTTCCTGTCGTAACAAGTCAAACTTCTGCGGAAAACCTGTTGTATTTCAGGCACACAATGAACATTACGACACAACTTAGAGTAAAAAAGATGCCAAAAGAGTCCATAATCCCATCAGCTTAACAACATATCTCTCTGGGGTCAAATATATCCTCAAAAAAAAGTTCTGAAAAGTAAATAACAAACAATACAAACAGAAAAAGCCTTTTTCACAGAGGGGTTGACACAGCTGCAGCTGATAACAAGTTATTAATGTCATTAGATACAGCTGTGTTCACCCTGCTGAGACTCGTCTGTCCCACATTCATATCATATATACTAATTCTGTGCTTTGCAAAGCACATGCAGTACACATATACTTATAAAATTAAAGTGAAATAAACTTAAAGGTTAAACAATGTCCATGTTATTATTGGACACTGTGTCCCACAATGCAATGTGCATGGAGCTATTTATAACTGAACATAATTATGAAGTGAAAGAAATTAAACTGTGGATGTCAGATGGCTCCAGTATTAATATAAATTAAAAAAAATTATTTTTGCAGGCTGTCCTTTACGTTTTCAAACATGCCAATTGCCAATAATGTTACAAAGAGTATTCTTAATAGAATTAGAAAAAAAATGCCAGTATACATAATAAATTAGCTTGATTTTTGAATGCGGTATTGGTAGATACTCTCGTCCCAGAATGTAATGCAATGCTGTGGGAAATTAATTTAAATTGTGCATGTTGTTGAGACGAATCCAGACATATAAATATATACAATAAAGTACTAAAATCATAATTGTAAAGTATTTGGCTTTCTCTTATGTTTGTACTGTATACTAACTGCCATACAGCATAGTATGAAAGTAATTACATACTTTATACTTTATATAGACAGCTGGGCACTAGATTGTGAGAAGGATCTGTTGGAGTGTTGCAACATCACTTCCATTTAGTGATCACAGTAAAAAAAAAGATGCTTAATGTTTTTAGGGTGTATTCTGGGAATTTAGAGCTGAAGCTCCAGCAGTAGAAGGTTTTGTGGAAAACTCAAATGAAACAAATTCCTTAATCACCTACTAAACACCTTCTGAACTAAGGGCCAGCTGGGAGCAGTCTTGTTACCATACCATAAGTATCTTGAACAGTAAATGGGAAAGCTCTCATGCATTACCTGTATATAGGCTGAATCCATTGGCAGACTCAGGCTGTCTGAGGGGCAGAGGCAAAAAAATATAAAGGGTACCTGATACATTCAATGGGCCCCCATCAAGACAGAACAACGATGCATGTTTGGTAAAAAGGCTACATCCCTAGTTAAGACTCAGAGTATAAGGAAAACAACACCTCTGTAGTAAAAAGAATTTACTTTTAAACATTTTTTGTAGACATCTCTGTAATAAAATGCAGGGAATTGGTAATGTTTAAAATGTTTATTTCTCAAACACATCTGTAGTAAACACATTGGACTATTAATAATTTTGAGAGTTAGCTGTTTTGAGCAGTCTTATCAGGGAAGTGAGAAGCAAGATTGGTGAAATCAAAAGAGAATTCTTTTGGCCATGAGTTTGTAAATCTTAATGACCTCGTTATGGTCCATTGGGATGCTCCTCTCAATGGACAACAGCAGAAGATCTGAGAGCATCTGAAGCTGGATCTTGATCAGCTTCAGTTTGGAGAATGATTGCTCAACAGATGCAATTATCACTGGCAGCTTAGACTGCACTGACCCAAAGACAATAGAACAATCTAAAGAGGCGTGACTGAGCAAACTAATACTGTATCAAAATCAACTGGATGGAATAATATCAGCTACAATATGTAAGGGTGCTTTACTTCCCTAATGGTCAGCCTACATAAAGTATACATTAATTTCTACCATAATAGCCAGTTTACTCCATCGTAAGAGCATCTTATAGGGAACAGTATCTCACGTTCTTGACTGGAAGGGCACTTCACAATGTTTTTTCCCATACAGTGTGCCCTACAGGGCACTTCACCATGTTCTTTTGTTCACTGAAAGGGCACTCATCATGGCATCATGTTTTCTCACAGCTGAGGGCACCTAAGAGGAAACTATTTCCACTTTCTTTTTCACTGGAAGGGCTCATATAGAACCTCCAGCTCACCCCATTACAATGGCAGCTTATAAGGCACTGCATTACATCTTGTGTGGGCACTTTACAGGACACTGTAGCATTTTCTTCCACTGAAAGGGCACCCATGAGGGCCCTTCATCCTGATTTACCATAACTAAGACAGCCATTACAGAACTTTGGTCTGTATTCTCCTTTGTGTGGGCATCTTAGAGGGCATTTTATCATGTTTGCTCTACTGTGGGGGCATTGGTATTTTTTAGCCCAACCAGTCTGCCAGTGGCTGGATTACTGTATGAACAGCAGCAACAACAGAAACCAAAAACTACAAAAACAAGTAAATCATTGCATTAAACATACAATCAATCAAGATGACACTGAATATTTTGACGGACTGATATATTTCATGATAATCCTCAACATGCCTCTGCCCTGAACTAGCTCCCAACCTTTAAACACAAGCGCCACCTAGTGATGAAAATGGACAAACACACGCATCAGTTTTCAATTAATTAAATAGTTTGGCCACTATTTTTGAAAAAAAAGGAAGAAAAAGATTGCAAATAGCAGCAGAAAAAAAATCTTGACGCATCTTTTGTTTTGTTGATTTGTCCATTTAAAACCTTTTACTCTTTTACTTATTTTTCACAACTAGAGTTTTATTTCTTTGAATCTGGTTCATTCATTTATTGTAAGACTGTCAGGTCAGTCCGTTTATGAATGTATGGAAGTTTATCATCATCAGGCACAGAAAAGAATGATCTGATTACATGCAGTGAAAAGCTCTTGTGTGTGCTTGTGATTTAAAAGGTGGTGGTTTAAATCTCAGACGTGGAGGAAGAGAGTGTAGAGAGTCTGAAACACCTTCCCCCTCTTCAATAGCACTGATGATCTACCACTGAGCAGGGAAATTCACCCCCAAAGACAGCAGCTTTCTCGCGATTAGTCATATAAGGCCTGTTTTGAAGACTGACATCATGTTAGGTTCCACATCTCTTAAGCATCATCCTTATTCTTAAATCGTCAGTTTGGTTAGAAACCAACATGTCTTGGTGGACAATTCAATTTCAAGTATATTTGTATGTGAACGGTGCCCCTTACTGACACACTCTCACCCTTCCTGTGGGTTTGGTTTACTTCTGGAAACAAAAGTGTAATTTACATTATGTTAATACAGACAAAACCTAAACAAAACGTCTTTAACTGCTTTTTGAGACACACACTTAATGAGTTCCAGAAAATTTACTGACCAAGAAGCATTACCTTTTATTCAGCACTGCAACAGTGATATAGGATAAGAGCTTTAAAGATAAAGGGTATTTCAGAGCCAAGAGACAATGCTGCTGATGATCCAGATTGTGAATTGTCCTCTGAAGAGGAATCGGGGGAAGGTTTGTTGTGTAACCTCCTGCAACATTTAATCAAAGGGCAACACAGAAAATGTCCACAAGAGACGAGGGGATGTGAAAATGTGGAGATGGTCACGAAAAGGTCACCATTATCACAACACAGCGTCCAGTGAGATTATACTGCTTCCTGGACCTACATGACTTGCTGCCACTTGAATTCATGACATTAAAATAAAATGTAATAACTAAAGACCAACCAGTTTAGATTTACAGTGGACATAATTAACTTAACAAAGATCAAAGCCACTGTGTCAGACTGACTTGCATGCATATGCTAATATTAGCTGTTAAAGGCAGCTGCCAGACAACAGAGTGGAGAAAGTGGAAGACTGGTCTTTCAACCACTAATCTTTCAAATAATTTCACATCATCCCCTGATGTGCATCAGTGACCTTTAGTGACCGACCGGTTAGGAGGCCCTGGGGCCTTCTAACCCCCCACCCACTGCTCTCTGTGCATAATGTCTGCACTTTATCGCCCTTAAGTTCCTTTTAAGTACAGTGTAACCAGGATTCTTAGGCTACAACAAGTGTTTGATTGTGGAAATTTGTCTACAAAATAACTTTATTTGGAAAATGCACACTGTGAGCATAATCTAAACTAAAATAATAAAGCTGTACAACTATATTTTATCACAGGACCCCTCTACAAGACCGCTAATAATCCATCACACACCTTACTTGATATTGTACTTGTGTGGTGCATATTCTCTTACAAATTTGTAAGTAATCAAATCACCAAAACCAATTGACATACAGTGAACCCAAAGCCTTTAGGTCAAAACTTACAATATTAGCTTTTGGGTTTGACCTAAACCAATACAGGATACATTTTACTCTAAGGCTATCTATGAGTTCAGGAGCTCAAAATACAATATTGTACATATTTTATGGCGCATACTCAAAGTTTTAAGCATCTATTTAATTCAAGTAATTATTCAATTTGGGATCAAGATACAATGCCCACTGTCATTATTCAGTCACATTAATAGGCTGCATTTATATATCCCCTTTGCTATGAGCAAACAATAAAAAACCAGCATAAACACGTTCATAAGTGGTTTGTGTGTTATCATCACATCTTTTCATCTTTTATTCTATTATAATCATCGTTATTTTGTATTTGTTTTGTCTGTTTTTGTGATGTTTCCTCTATTTGAATGTACACATTATGGTATGTGTTGTTGCTTGTGTGCTTGCTCTGTGTATGTTATGTCTTTACCTCTGTTGGTCTCTATGGCCCTGTTCACACCTAGCATTAACATGTGTCTTGGGTGATCTGATCACAAGTGGACAGCTCTAAGTATGTACTGTCACTCTGCACCAATAAAAAAAGAAAAAAAAAGAAAGAAAACCAGCATAACTCAGAAAATAAACTATATAACTGTAGTTTATGATAGATAAATTACATTTGGATGGATGAAAAATTTTTGACTGTTTAACAAGTTTTAATGCAGTTGTAATTCTCATCCTTCAGCTTCTGGTGCAGTCTTATAAAGATGCGACAACATTTAGTTCTCTGGCCTGCTACTTATTTCTTGTTTGATGTGTAGCAAAATGCATATTATGTATGTATGTATATATGAATATTTTATCCACAACAATCTTGTGCAAAGATAAGACTGACTTAAAAAAAAACAAAAGACAAATACACAATAAACACAGCATAACTTCCGGCTTGATCAGGATCACTGTCGCCACCAGGTCACCACTCACTGCTCCCTCCCCTAATCTCCCAGGATGCATCATGCTCCAACTGTGACTGTATCCAGTGTAAAACCTCTCAACTGATCTCTTTCAAGTATGTTCCTAAAGCAACGATGCGAATCCGTCTAGTCATTTAGACATGATGCCTAACCGCCAGAAGATGGAGCCACTTTCCACCCAATAACTCAAGCACAACCTCCCCTCCCAACCCCCCCTGACTTTAGAGACATAAACCTCAGGCGAGGAAGCCACAGCGAGCAGGGAAGTGTAAGGACGTTACACGCGGTTAGCCTCCCACTGGGATCTTTTGTCTGGGTGCTTGGAGGCAGCTTGGGCATACTGGCCCCATTTGCGCCATATGCCAGGAGAGGACTGGCTGTCACATCAGATGAGGACCTCTGTGTGATGGCATAACTGACCGTGTTGCTTTTAAGTGCACATTCACAGTCACTGCACACCACTCATCACTTTTAAAATGCAGTATAAATGGTTGGCTGCAAAGATGTTGAGGTGAGGACTGAAGTTCAGTGTGTTTTATGTTTATAGATTTTAAACCTACATTTCTGATGTATACCTTTATGAAATTCATTCATAATGTAATTCAAGAACTGACAAATTAATTTACATACTGTATATCATCTTTTAAGAATAAAAGCATAAATTAATACTTCTGGAAATATACCTGATATTCATCTGGTGACTGCCTATTATGATGATTTGTTGGGGGTGAATGGTTAGGGTACTTTGAATTAAGCTGAAACATGAAAGTTCATGTATGAAATATGTGTTGTTGTTGTTGTTGTTTAATTGCTAATGGCAGATGCAAAATTTTACCCTACGTTTCCACTGCAATATCAGGTCTGACATATAATATCTTAATTTTACTGTACCTATATTTTGGTGGAAACTGTTGTTTTTCTGCAGGCAAAATGGTCCATCTATCACATAGGAATCTGAAAATCTATCCAAGAAAAAATCCCTAGATTCTGTTAAAAAAAAAAAAGATAAGCTAATTACCTGGGACTACCAAATTGATACACATCAGGCCGTGGACCTGTATTTGATAAGATATAGTCTCAGGGATCCCCATCTGATAAGATTTAATTATTCCATAACTGTCTATACTGTAGATTGGCAGATTAACAGTGAAGATTGTGAAACAAATCAACCAGTAGTCATTCTTACACATTCTCTCATTGGGCTAACTTATAGTCAATCAAATAATAGTGAAATTAAAATATTCCCCATTTTTCTGGGGACCCCCTGGAGCCCCTTCAAGGACCCCTGGGGATTCCAGGACCCCAGGTTGAGAACCACTGTCCTAAAGAGATACACAAATACACGTAAGACGAAAAACTGCAGAACAGCACTGATTTACTTCCCCCAATGCACCTTATACCTACCATAAAGAATGCATTTATGCATCAGAATAATCGGGCCATTTTCTATCAAAGCATTCATAATACAACAGTATTTTTGCTTGATTATGTGAACTATTACTAAACAGTAAGTCCATCAATTCATTTCTTGCAACTAAAATGCAACCAAAGTGCATCTTGTTGTCATTTAGAGTGGAATAAAGAGCAAGTTTGTCAATAGGGAACTGGCCACAATATTACAGTTGTAAATAAGAAGCTATTAGTGACTTTAACTAAATTATGACTAAGCAGACAAGCAAGTGAAACAAAAACATTTCATGCTTTCAAGCGTTGACAATACAATTATACACTTATAACATTTATTACTTGTCAGTCTAAACGTTGAGCTCTCTGATTCACAAATACAGAGCTGATCATTATCTAGCGTTAGCCAACAATACACTGCATATACAGTGGTGGTAGCTACACCCGCAAAGTCGGCAAATAGACGCAGTGTAGAGACCAACGACGCTAATTCATCAATTCAGTTTATTGGTTAGCTACAAGTCGCATCATTATTACTATCATGAACCATTTAGAGTTAAAAGGAAACCAAATAAAGTAGCTATTCAGCTTGTATGCAAGGCGAATACGGCGGCTAACTAGCCTGTTAGCAACAACGAATCTAAATGGACGCAGTTTTCTTGCGGCGAAAACAGCTCAGGGTTAGCTGTAACATAATGAAGTTGATAAACCGTATTATCTTATTATCCCAGTTTGCATGGTTGGGGTTTCTGGTAAGCTGCTAGCATTTGAAGGTAACATTGTTAGCAATATTGGCAGTTTTTAGGAGGGGACTGGAATCTGACGCGCCGATGCTAACGCTTTAAACAAGAATTTATTTGATGGAAAGTGGTTGATATTGATATGGTCACAGCACGAACAGTAGATAAACTCTCTGTTAACGTGAGATGTCAGCAGCTAATAGGATTAACACAAACTGCTCAGAACAGCTTGGTGGTAATGTTGCTAAGTTAGCTACCGTTTGCTAAGCTATCGATGCTATATAACGACCGGCCCAGTTAGCCCAGAATTCGGTCGACGGGCGGGGAGTCCAAACGGCCGTGAGGTTAAACTCCGGTGTGCCGCAGTTTGTTTGCACAAAAAAGAGCTCTAAATAGAAAACCACACGCAACGACAAACACTTTTCCGCTGTCTAGTGTCAATTCCTCAAAATGGGGTCTGTAAACGTACGTCTCCGCCATTTTGTGACAGGTTTTTCATTGAGCAAAGGGGGTACGTGTAATGGTTGAATGTAACCCCATCAACAAGATATCCGCCTTGCTAGTCGCAGGGAAAAGGGATCAGGAGTAATTTTCAACCATCCCATGAGATAAAAAAGTCGTTTGTGAAGTGGTCAGCAAGGGATAGGAGCAGCTTAACACAACGCTTGCACATTTTTAGCAGCAAATTGCTCCAAGAAAATATTCACAAAATACTGAAGTGACCGTATGTGAGTAATCAAAACTTTAACATCTAAGACAATAAACTGATACTTTAACAGGTAGTGAAGAAGTGCGTAATAATGATAATGCATTTGAATTTAAAGCATAATACGTCTATGTATTTTTAGAAAATCTTCCAAAATTAACAACATTGCAAAACAAGTGACACTATATGTTAGACTAAGCCAAATCAAGTTCGGCATAGAGCTGAACATGAAAATCAATCAATATGTGTCATGCTTTTAATTAAGAGTCTCCGCCACAGATGCACTGCGACACTGTTCAATATGAAATGAGACACAAAGATTGATGCATTTCGGAAGAATATTTGTGAATAAATGACTAATTTAGCCTTCAGATGTCAATCATGAAAAAGCACATGGCAACCAGTAAACAACAATCACTCTTGTATTCATAGAAGTAGTGATCTGTTTTTATTCTTATATTATTCTAATATTGAGAGGAATTATTTCTGTTGGACATCAGAAGTTTGCCCCTATACCATATCTTATTATAGAATAATCATCTTTAATGGCCAAATGTGTTTACACATACAAGGAATTTGTTTTAGTGGCTCTCATTGTACTTACACAGAATAACAACACAACAAATCTTCATAAATATACATAAGGAATGACTATATACAGGTGAAACAGTTTCTGTGAATTGTAAACAGGATACGAATAGTGCAAAGAAGTTAGAAGTGTTGAGATAAATATTAAATGTCAACAAGCTATATGACTTTCTGCAGTCTTAAGTAACTCCATATTTGAATGAATTTATTTTATTTGAAATTATTATTTATTATAATACTTCAAAAAGTATTTAATCATGGCCTTGTTAAAGGTGACAGTAGTTTTTGTTTTCTGAGTGGGAAACCCTGTCTTCACTTAACTAATAACAGTGAAGTAAGATACTAATTTTGAAGCCAGTTATACACATACTTAGGCTTTATTTCAGAATAATAAAATAGTATTTTACCAATAAAATGTAGAGTTGCCCTCCATTACGCGCCAAGTTGGGATAACAAGGGACCTATGTTAATTAGTGTTATCCCCTCCCCCCACGGGACATTTCCAAGTACCTCCTGACCCGTTTTCCAAACAGTGAGACGAGTTGTCAGACGGTCCCTAAAAAAGAAAACAGTCTCTATTGTTCCAGCGGCCGCTCAGCTCTGGCCGGCGCAGTGCCGCATTTGGCCGCAGAGGGCGCTGCACGCATGGCAGGCCGGGCGCCGCGGCCTTCTCATCTTTTTGTCTGAGAACTGGATCCCTCTGCCGCTCTACAGTGTGTGCGATAGCCTCGGAGCTGCGTCCGTAACACACTGTCAAACCACTCCAAACGAATACAACCGCGACCAAAAGCATTAATTCAACACGTTCTGCCATGGCGTTTTTAATCTGCCGGTAAATCGGTCGTATTTCTGACTGTTCGCTGGAACTTAGTCCGGGGTTGAATCGGGCTTGCTTTCTGTGTGCATCAGTCTTTATTAGCGAGCTGCCGCTCTTCTTGCTACCAGCTATTTCTTTAACTTTTTAAACACTCAGCTTCGCGAATGACTGAGCGCCGGCGGAGTATGGGATCCTTGGTGTCTTAAGAAGCGACTGAAGTGGGGTTTAACCGTTTTTGCATGCAAAAACAATGGCAAATTCGACGGGGAAAAATCTACCAGATCAGCGAAGGAAAGGACAGGCTTTCCTGGACGAGCTGCGGCAATTTCACCAAAGCAGAGGGTGAGATTGGGGCGTCTTTATCCCCGAGAAATACAACTTTAAATCTGCATTGCATGTGACTGTGAGTTTCCCACAACTGTTATTTAAACATATGTCCATTTATTTCCCGTGTTATTCCCTCAGATCGCCGTTTAAGAAGATTCCTATCGTGGGTGGGAAAGAGCTGGATCTGAATGCTCTCTATATCAGAGTCGTCTCTTTGGGTGGATTTGCTAAGGTGAGTGGGAACTAAAAGTGGATTTTTCTCCACACTCTGCTGTCTGTCGGTGGACCACTCTACAACTCCGTGTGGGCACCCCGGGACAAGTGTAACCCTCCAGAAAAAAAAAACACAACGTTAGTGTGTCGGTGTTGGCCTTGTGCTAGTTTGCCGTGTATCTCTATGCAATGTGGTGGCTTGTGTTGTTGTGTGGTTTTGAATTGAGAGTCCAACCGCTCGGAGTCAGAGTGCAGTTGGAGCGACTCAAAATTAGCGGGCACGTTTAACATCGATTATCGGCACGGAGCCCGGCCTCGCAAAACACCGCGGAGGACATAGCGTCTCGCCCGGGCTTTTACCGGCAGTTTCCACCCGGGGAAAGCTTGATTTTTTTCTCTTTCTCGCCATAGCCATCTTTCTTCGGCTTCATGGCTGATCACAAAATGTAGGCCTCACAGGCCCATGTAGTGAATACAGTAAACGGTACAAAACCTACTCTAAAAATCACACGGCTCGCCGCAAGCTAAAAGCATTTGTTTTTGGATGGTTGTTGGGAGTTTGGCCTCGTTTGGTTTTAACGCCAAAAATGGAAAAAAGTCAAGTTAGCTTGTTAGCTATACTGCTAACTAGCCTCAACAGTAACGATAGTATCCTAAAGGGAGTCAGGCAGTTGTACTCACTGATGTGTCAAATGTAAATATGTTTCGGATAATAAACACATTGTTAGCTAATTAAACGCTATTGTACCAAGTGCTCTGCCGGATAACTTCATGTTGTTCAGCATTTTTACATGTTTTCAGCAGTTTGAGAAAGTTATTGATTAGGGATTCTGATATTGCCTCATTGTGGGAACCTGTAGCAGACCAGATGGTTGCAGTGTAACCGCTCTTTTTTTATTGCTGTTGCCGGTATTTTATCTCCTAACGCACTCATTTCTCCCTCTCAGGTTTCTGACAAGAACCAATGGATTGAACTTGGAGACGAGTTTAACTTTCCAAGGAGTTGTTCCAACGCTGCATTTGCTTTAAAACAGTACTACCTTCGGTAAGTAACCTCGCATGGCCATGCAGCTCTGTTCCTCTCAGGTAGCATGTGGGAAGTGTTTACAAATGTTAAGATGCAGTCAGCAGGATCTAGCCTCTTCGCTCTCCTCTGCTAGGAAGCAGCACTAGTGCAATATTTTGACAGTCAAAGCAAGGTCTATATTGTGTACATTTGTCATGACAAAGTGGATGTTTACTCACTTTCCTTTTCCATGTAAGAACTTTAAAAATAACTCTACATCTTTTACCCAAAAAAAAACAAAACAAAATCTGTGATCACATGTGTCTTCTTTATTTTTTAAAGTCTGGAACATACTTTTGAAGAACATCATCGAGGAGCATTTAGTCTGTAACGGCTATAAATCATAAATTAGTGACAGTTATCCCTTTCTGTAAATGGTGTAGCCAGAGGGCTTCTTGGTTTTGGTACAGCACTAATGATCGCGCTGATCTTGGTGTTGTAATGTGTATCGCATGCTGCCTCCAAGTCTCAACACAGTCAGCTGCCAGTGATGGGAGTCTGGTGTAAATGCAGCTCTCTCCAACAGCTGGCATTTGTGGTTTTGGTGTTACTTGCTTTCTCTGTACTCCTTTTCTTCCCCTCCCACCTCCCATACAACGATTGTTCCCATCACTAGCACCTGCCTGCAGGGGATTACACCTCTGTAGCAGAGAAACTCGTGTAGCCACTCGCGGATATTTTTTACGGGCAACTGCAGATCACTGGTTGATATCATAAGCAGAGACTAATTATCTGTGCACTTCATCTAAGTTGGCTTTTGATGCATGTTGAATGTGTAGCAGCTAATTTGATCTCTTAACTGTGCACAGCTGATGAGACTTGTAGTTCCTTTTTTATAAGTTCCATCAGTGTTGGTTGCAGGGAGAAACACCTCAGGCACATGTACAGTAGGCATGCAGTGCCACTGTAGGTAATGTTGGTCCTCCTGAGAACCATAATGACCACAAACCACCGTTAACCTGCTACATATTTTGTGTGCATGACAATACTCTCTAAAGCTTTTTCTTTTTTATAAAGCAAGATCATGTAATTGAGTGTAATGGTCGGCTTGGAAGCTCAGACAGCTGGCAAGACAGTGGTTTAGCTGTGTGCGTCCGGTAGAAGCAGCGATAGTAGGAGGATGTTGGGTTTCTGGGATTTGATTTCAAAGTAGAACTTATCCTTCTAGGCTCAGTAAAACACTATCCTACAGGAATCTGTTTTTGTCTTTGTCCAACAGGTTCAGTTTTTTTTTTGTTTTTTTTTTGAGTGCGCCTGAAGTGGCTTTCACAGAAAGTCAGTGATCTGATTTGTTGAGCTTCTAAAAAATGTAGGAGGACACAGGCCAACTAATGTCTATTATCTTATGTCAGACAGGGGTTTATAAATACCAGCAGTCTGATCCGATCCCTCTTCTGCAGATGACAAGATGAAGCAGAGAATCATAGGGAGCTATTTGTTAAGCTCACAGCTGTTTTTTAAGAATTAATGATTTTTCCTGAAATCTTTACCTGTGTTTCTAAGAACAGCTAGAACAGCTTGTGTTCACCCTCTAAGTCAATGCAATTATTCCCACAAAAAAAAAATATTTTTGGAAGGTATAGCAAAGAAAAGCCTGACAGCTGAGTCAACCGACACGCTGGATGTCCCACTCGTGTCGCAACAACCGTCGGAGCTACTTTGTAAAGTTTATCTAAGGCAGCGCGGGTGTAGTGGATGTCAGAGGCAGCAGGCAGCTAGACTGGTCTTGCTTCAACTAAGGCTGATAATAGAGAGACTATCCTCTCCTCCCTCACGCTGCCTTTTTGCTGACAGAGTGCGATCACTCCAGGACTACTAGCGGATAGAAATTAGTCTTTTTTTTTTTCCCTCACTCATAATTTAATCACTGCGGAGGAAATTTTCATTTTGCCCTCATCTGAGTTGGTCAGAGGTCATAGCAAGTTACACGGCAGATATGTTCTCACTGGAACTGGTTCAGATTCAGTGTCTCACTCAAGGACACTTAAGCTGGGTGGATGTTTGCTAATATCAGGTGTTAATCTTGATTATCCAATCCAATGACCATCTGTAACCACTGGCTGCCCGGGCATTTTTAAGCTGTGTTGGCATTTTTTTTTCATGTGAATGAAACAACAAAGAACAATAGATGATGATTAGATATCAAGTAATATTGAATGATATTGTACTTTGGCTCAGTTTTAGGCATTTGTGGTTTCAAGCTGTCAACTCTAGTACTTGATGCTTTTTTTTTTTTTTTTTTTAATAAAGTGACTTCTCTTGAAAGAGCTGGCAGGTAGGAGCAGGGATCAAACTTGCGACCTGATCCTGCTACAGGACGGTGTGTGCGTGTCGACCATTCTTTCCTCTTCTCCTGTGTGAAACGAACAGGACGATCGTGATGTGGCTCGGCGCTGGTCAGCACTTCCCACTCAGAGCGGAGTAATAAGCAGCGCTGAAGTTCAGTGCCAGCTCCTGCTGCTGTCTATTTGATATCTGAATGTCACTCGGTAATAAGTGAGAGATGCTTGCCAGAAACATTTTTCCAGCTCGTTTTCAACTTGTTGAAGCGCTGCTCCGACATCAGTCCTACCAACGGTGCTGATTTCATTTCCAACTTCGGGGGGGTGGAAGGATCCGCACTCTGGATCAAAGCGTTGGCATCAAATCACACTGACACACTAAGGGCACAGTTGAAGAAACGCAGCACTGTTTAAGTCCAGCTTCATTACCACAAGCAGAAGACATACGTTTCTTTTTAAAAATGAAGAAGTGTTCAGGTGTGAGAGCGAGTGAGTTATTGATCAATAAGACATGCAGTAAGATGTTGCCAATCAGAACTGCTGATATAAAGGGCAAGTGTTTCAATAAAATCTGGAACATGAAATGCCACGGCTAGGAAAATGCTTGAAAGTCTGAAAAGTAGAGGAACATTTTTTAAAAGGGTTTTGAAAATGATTTAACAGCCTTTTATTTTGAAGTTTTAAAATATAGCAGCCAGTGTAATGTTAATCTGGATCTGCCTGTTTCCCCACATCTATTTCTGTGAGTCCCGTTCCAGCTAGAGAATCTTTTTACACTTCCATAAGTTGACTACATTCATTCTACACGTTTGTACTCCGCGCTGTGTTTCAATGGGTCTGGTTAGAGTTACAAAAAGGCTGCTTCCACTTTTCATGTGGCTACACTGATTTGGCTTTTTCACGTCTCCATGGTTTTCTCCTCCGTTATTAGTTTCATATGATTTTTGGAAGTGGTTCGTACTAAGCTCTTAACCCTCGTGGGGCAACTGAGTCCTGATTTTTTTTTTTTTTTTTTTTTTTCAGTAAAACACCATTCAGTTCATCCAGACACACACTGTAATTTGAGAGTCAATGAGAGGTGTTTTGAAATAAGGCCTCTTATGTCGCCACAGTCTTTGACTTATTCTCCAAACTGCAGCGCATTGTATACAGAAGCCAAGTCAGGTGACGGATACCCTGGTTCAACCTTTGTTTGCCCTCTTCGTTGCATCCCCATCGGGAGGAGATCAGGCCCAGGAGGCACTAACATCGGGGAACCACTCTCTTTATCTTCTGCGTTAGCGCAAATGTTCAACTTCTCTATCGTTTTTGTGCCTTTTATCTCAACAGAAATGGTTTTTCTGACTTTTTTTTTTGCATGTTTAGAAATTTAAACACAAGAGAACGTTGCTCTGAGATACTCTCATGTCATTAGGGATGATTAACTGATTTCACTATTAACCACACTTTAAAACACCACAATCATGCAAATATGGGTTTCTGTTCTCACTTTCAAAGGGACATATTATGGTGTAGTATTTTTCTCTATGGACAACAGTTGTACTGTGAGGAAAATTAAACAAAACTAGACAGTTGAAAAAAAATATATTCATAGGCATAACCGTCAAACTGCAGGCGGAACCAAAACAAGCCTGGTCTACCAGCTTAAAAGGCCGTGCTGCAACAAGTTCAGGTACGCAAAGTTACACATCCTGTCACCTTACTTGTGTTTGAGGAAGGGGGCTACAGTAGTCTAAGGAGATAAGAAGTGTTCTGGCAAAGACAGAGGGACCCGACATTGAAGCGATGTATCCACCAAAAAAAAAAAAAAGTATTTTGGATACATAAAGAACGGACAGAAGACGGATGTCCAATTTGTAAAACTTGCAGAAGAAAAGTCACTGCTGAAGGATCCGACACCTCAAACTTTATGCAACTTGGAGATCACCATCCAGCCATGCATGCTCAAGTGAAGGTAATACACCAAGTCATAGCTCAGTTTAAAAAAAAAATCATTACTTCAGTGGCAACTTGGAGAGAGTCGGCCTTTCAGTGCAACGTAAACCAACGACTACAAAGTGCAAAAGGAGCATTGCACCATTTATGAATGAATGCTCACCAAAAATACATCTTTCCCTCAAGGGCTTCAGTGCAGCCATTTACATCCTGTTGCTCCACTTCCATCTGTGTTGAGTAAACACTACGTATGGTAGGTACATATGTTCAATGCAAAAGACCGACTTAACATTAGAGTTTTGCAGACTTCCAGCACTATACCATTGGGGCTAATTAATAGCATTTCAGTGATTAATAACACCTGCAGAGGAGACGTTCTCAATTTCTTTCTTTCATTTTTTACTAAAACTGAAAAAAGAATATGAGCATATTATTCTTTCAGCTCTGCTGCCAAGGCCAGTTTTCAGTGTCCTCAGTGATTAGAGAAAAAGAAACCAGCACTTTATGACACTTCTTTCTGCTGAATCAACCACCACACAGTAATCTTTCTTTTTCAGAGTTGAACATGCTGCTTCCTATACAGCAAAATCTATACAGCAAAATCATCATTTCACACTTTCATATTATTTCACTATAACCGTTTTCAGTGCTTTATGTGTAACAGGTGCTTTCAAATATACAGGTTTACTCAATTCAGTCAAGATTTGAATGTTTCACATTTTAATATTAATCCTCCTAAACCGTTTCTAGCTTGTGAGCCCACATTCAGGGCCTAAAACTCCCATGACCCCAGCAATTAGATGTGTTTTTTTAGTTGTCATGTGAATTTGAGCATGACATACTCTTTTCCTCATTTTTTTTTTTAGCCATGAAAGGAGCTGCAACTGCATTTTAATTAATGCCATTTCAAACATATTAAATTCATTTTCTCATGGAAAAAATGTCAAACGTATCAGTCATAGAAATCTCCTGTGGCCCTGACTGCATATCAAACAATGCCATGAAAGTTTCTGAACCAAAGATGGAGAAACTCTTGAGGCAGCTTTTCTATCATTTAATGACACTGTACAGGGACTAGCGGTGTAACGGTTTGTGCAGTCGCCCCAAACCGTTGGGTACAGGATGATCAGTTTGGTACGCGACTATCCTCAGTTGGGTACGCTCCCTGACCCAAACAATTACTGTCAAAATAGTTAAATAATCCACTTAATCTGACATGCGGAACAATATAATCTAGCGCTGGAGTTCCACCTGGAACGTTTTTGCAGTGCACCACTTAGCTATAGAATGCAGATAGCATGCTCATGGACGTATGTTCGCTGGCTGAGCATAGTTACCCTGGTTACCCACGTTCATGTAGTGTCACTGCCGTCATTATTAGTAAAGTCTGGTTAGGTTAGGCTAACCCATGGTGGCTAACTTTGAGGCTAACTCCCTTCACTTTAATCAGCAGGTGGCAAGCAGGACACAGGAACCTGGCTTGGGTCTTGAGGAGTTGTAGCATTTATTCACCGACAAATAACGTAAACTGTACACACACTGCACTGTTATGTTCACAGATCTACTGCTAACTTCATACTCTGCTCCAGTCACCAGCCTCCAGCCTCACCGTCACACACAGTCTCTCTCTCTCTCTCTCTCTCGACCGCACACTAGCTACTCTCCGCCTTCATGGAAGACTAATAATACTCTCTATTTTGTCCTGAATTTCAGACGTTCGGGGTCGTCGTCTGTCCATCTTTTGCGTGGATTACATTAATAAATTACTCATGTTGGCTTTTTACTCTCAAAGCTTTTATTGCACTTACAGTAAAGTGTGCACATACACTAGCTAAATAACATACACATTTTGTTTCTATCAGGAGGGTGGGGGGTCTTGTCTGAAGGGCGGCCCCTCCATGGCAATAGTAGGGGAAACACTGATATGGCGTCTCCCCATCCCCCTCCCCTCTCTGACGGTCGCCTTCGAGTGAAGCCGATTTGAACAACTATAAACATATTTGATTTCTGATGTAGTTGGACAAGACGTCTTAAGAAGCAGTTCTGATTAATCATAAATCATCATACAACTGTCAGCTGTCAGCAGGTGTCCTGACTCCTTGCAGGAAATAGAAAGGTTGTTTTCCTTTTTCCACTGCAGCACAACTCAACTTTCATTAAAAGTTACAACCAATGAGCCATTGTTGGATGTTTACATTTTTCAAAC
This sequence comes from Thunnus maccoyii, assembly GCF_910596095.1. Classification (NCBI taxonomy): domain Eukaryota; kingdom Metazoa; phylum Chordata; class Actinopteri; order Scombriformes; family Scombridae; genus Thunnus; species Thunnus maccoyii. The sequence goes on along the minus strand of NC_056555.1, from coordinate 6,352,432 downwards.
TAAAGGATCAAAATGTTTTCTACCTTTTTTTTCCCTGCTGTACCGAAATTATACCGAACTCTGACCCTAAAACCAAAGTACATACCCAACAGTGAATTTTTTGTACTGTTACACCTGTAATGGAGACATGGACAGAGTTTGGAACAGGCAATCACCAAAAATGTATCAGACATTTAAAATAATTTGGAGACTGCTGTATGGTTAATGTTTAATGTAATGTCAAAAAGTGAAGCACACCTGAACTGTTAAGTTAAAGACATATTCACATATCGCATTATTATGACATCACTGTTTTTACTGAAAACAGAAAACCAAAGAAAAAACATCGAACTATCTCCCAGCCTTACACCACAGACACACATCACTATCTCGTTCTGCTTGGCGGTTGTTCACTTTCACACCTGTCACGGGATTATTCTGGTTACCATCATCAGTGTTGCTCTTACACTCCTCACTGCGTATGTGGATAGACTCCCCTGCTCATCTGAAACATCTGGATGAAGTGGCCTTTGATCTGGCTTGCATTAGCTGTGGTTTTATTCCCCCCTGCCTCATCTGAGCTGCTGCTGCTCAGACTTTAGAGATGCTCTGATGACAACCGGTTCTGGATAAAGACGAGACTGTGTGGACTAGTATGTCTGTTTCTGCCTCTTTTTTTTTTATACAGCATAATGAGAGACTTCTTAACAAAATAAGAACTGTAGCGCAAACTTGCTATCACGTTTAACATCTGAAAGCTCTTAAGACTTTGTGTTTTTAGCCTGTCTGTAATTTGACCTGCCCTCCAGCAGTGTTGGCCACCACTGATAGCCTAATCTCTTTCTCTCAGTCTCTTTGCTAACCAGCAGATGGACAGCTCTGCGTTGTACTTGACAGTGGCGCTTCAATCTGGTTAGAATCTGTTACACCACTTTTTTTAAAAGGCGGGTACAGTTAAAACATTAGCACTTGCATGGATTCTTTGCTGGTAGCTTTTAATGGACGTTAGATATAGCTATTGGCTGTGGGTCTGGAGTGGAAGTAGTCATTTTACTTGCAAAGTTTTCTGTTCTGTTTCATTTAGTCCAGACCAAGTGTAAGAAATCAGTATCTCGGTCAGAGAGAATATTCAAGAGAATGTCCCTAACATGTTTGCGTGAGAAGGAGACCTTTATGTATATGGCGAGAAAATCCCCAGTGGGGTTTGTTGTGGTGAGCGCTATTTCCAGAGATACACTACGTATAAGTCTCCACCAGTGTCATTTTCTGCACACTGCCTCTAATGCCACTTAATAATAATTTAAAAAACTCATGCATTCATTGAGCCTCACCGCTGACAAGAAAAAAAAAACCCCATTTATGATTAATGATATGCTCAGAGAAAGAAGACACAACGTCTAAAGTCATTTCAGACAAAAAAAAGTGGAGCTTTTTACAGAATTACAAAACAAAAAATGTACAGTCTAAGGCAATGTGCTTGAGTGGTCACCAGCCGTAGCTCCCACTATAGAAAAGCAACACTACTCTAAGGAAAAGGAACCTTTTTTTTTTTTTAGAAAATATCATTGCCAACACTTGCGGTTATGTCTGGAAAAAAAAAAAAAGTACAAACTTTGGTCTCTAAACGAGCACTTTTTCTCCCTGACAACTATCACCTGGAGGAACTTGCACTGGTGTGAATATTCTTCTACCACAAAAGGCTCCAGTTTGAACCCCAGTAAATGTCACAAACAACCAGATTGACCAGACTGGACATGACTGGAGATGTTTGAAATCCTGAAAGATTGGAGTCATATTAGTATTGCTTAATCTTCTGTGCTGACCTTTCCAAGAGATGCACTTGCGCAGGAATACCATCAGAGCACAATGTTAATACTGTATCTGAGGTTATTCAACAGTTTTCATTATTTGAAGCCTGTCAGGGACATGAGTCTTATGAGTGCTGTCAACTTACTTGCCTCATACTACACTCTGTGGTCTGTACTTGAAGTTTTACAGTATTTTCTCAATTGGCTCAATAAACCATCTCGTCATTATTGACAAAGCAAATCCCCCCCCCCACCCTTCCACCACATCAGCCCGTGTCGGACGGCGGGCTCCATTAACTCCCAGCAAACATTTCTCTCCAGAAATCGGTAGTGGGTGTGTGTTTGCATGTCTGAGTCCACATCCAGCAGGGGGCATTCGACTCCCACACACCACCACCACCACCACTGCCACCACACTGAGGGCATTTGGGCAGCGAGGCAGCTGAGAGTAATTGAAGCCAGGAGTATCTGCACTCGTGTGATCCAGATGACCGTAAATAACACACAACCCCTAATGACAGTGGCTGTTTGCAACCGCACATCTCTCTTCATCGCTTCTTAAGCCTTGTCGGTCCCCCCCCCCCACCCTTTGCACTTGTTTTTTTGTTTTTTTTTTTGGAGGGAAAAACGTACAGGTGAAACACGCCTCGGCATTAGCAGCGAGAGTAAACACACATTTCCCTAAACGGTTGGAGTAGAAATGATGAAAGCCTGGTGGTTTCTGCTGGTTGGTTGTTGCCTGCTACTCAAGTGGGAGGGGAATGATGTTCCTTTCATCACGCGTGTATGAAAAAAGGGGAAGTGCAGACACAAGCAGCTGCAGTCGACCCCCTCCCCAGCTCCCCCCCCCGTGCACCCACCCATCTTTAGCCTCTTTCTGCTTGTGCCCAGACAGCGGTTGATGACGCTGCATTCAGGAGCGGGGCCTATCTCTCCCGCTCTCTGTGCTCGCTCTCTCTCTCTCTCTCTCTCGCTCTCTCGCTCTCTCTCTCTCTCTCTACAAATGAAGCCTGAGTGTATTTATAGTCCAGCGTGTCACCCAGCAGCCAGCGGACGGGGGATTACCTTGGCCATGATGAACAAGCGGGGCCTCATTCAGAAACAGGCACTCGCTCGCTCGGTGACTCACGGCCGCACAGGCAGGGTTCACCACACTATCACCGCTGAGGTATTTCGCTGCGTGCGCGTGTGTGTGTGTGCGTGTGTGTGTGTGTGTGTTTTGTTTGTCTGGCAGATTTCCCCCGTTTTATTATGAGATGTTTCTCAAATCCAAGAAAGCCTGAGTGGATGCTTGCATGCTCGTGGAGAATATTTTTATCAAGTCGAGTGCAAACTTCACGAGAACGCGAGAACGGAGAAGGATTACAGTCACAGATGAATTGCTCGCTTGATGTTGGCTCACAGCTGCTTGTGTCACTTGTTTCTACTACAGACTGTTGCACCGTTCAGATGGGAAGTGATATTACTCAAATAACCCCGTTTACATCACTTGTATTAACCTCTTAATCTCAACAAGGATGCTGGTGTCCTCTGCCAACACTACTGTCTTTCAGAAGCTGTGGGGGGCTGAGTTTGAAAGCTAGAGTAAAGATTCTGGTATCATATGAAACTAGATGACCTGAGGCATCCAATGGTAGGAGGCGAAATAACAATCCAAAGTTAAGCTAAGAACTGGCATGAATGAAAATGGGTCTTTCCTTTTACAGACATGCCCACTTTATGCTAATCCCATGCAGTTTGGGGTAAAACCATGCAGATTTTTTGCATTCAGTATAAATGTATTATTTTTGCCTATTCTGAAAATGGTGTAAATATATTTCAGCATACCGGGGTCCCTAAACAGTCTTGGAATTGCATGAATTTGGTGTGACTGCAAAGCCGAGACTGTTGTGGATTCAATGAGCCCGATTGTATTCATGTGTGATGACGTTAGTCCTCATAGTAGCCGTTTCATTGTAGTGAGACCATTTTTTTTTCACTGTATAAATTGAGCTATTGTGATGTCTTTGATAATCACAGTCTCATGAAACTGTACAACCACAAACTAGAGACCTTGGGCATCAGAGGATGGATGACTTTTTTTTTTTAGGTATATTGACAATAAGGGGGTTTCTGAGCAATTTCCCCAAACAGAAATGCTCACCATCTAATCACCAAACATTCTTACAGAAATCTCTAAATGTCAAAAGTTTTTGATGCCAAATCATAGTGTTCCTCTTGGTGTCTTAATGTGGTATTTTAGAGGGATTTTTTTTGGACAATTTTTATCCATTTTTGAGTGGTCAAAAATAGTAAAATTTTACAATTGACAAATTGTATCGACCCAAAGATTGCTGCAGCAATTTTGGAGACATAATTGAGCATGTGAATGGCCATCGTATACTTTCATCATAATGTCCTCAGCCCTTATACACTATAAACTTTCAAAATTTGAATAGGTGCCTAACCAAAACACAATGTTTATTACAGATTTATGACTAGACGAAGTTGACACACAGTGCTGCATCTCAAATTAATCTTATATACTGTTGACCTGCTAGCTCCCCCTAAAGCCCCCCCAACCATGAAAAGACAAAAATACCATTATTACACTACAACCACAGTCTGATGTGCCGGCAACTGAGCAGCTCCACTGGAGCAGATGGGGTTATCGGCCTTGCTTAAGGGCACCTTAATGGTGGTAATGAGGGAGGGGCAAGTGCTGCTTTTTCACTTGCCCCCCCCCCCCTCAGAATTACCCTGCTGGGGATAGAACCCACAACCTTCTGGTCACAAGCTCACTCCTCTAACCTTTAGGCCACCACTGCCCTATGACTGTAAGATCCCACAGTCATGTAACTGACTAATGTTGCTCTCTGCTGCAGTGACACTCGTCAGCTCTGTGTCATGCAAAGACATGCTTATCTCATGTGGTGCTCATTTTTAGCCTCAGTTCCTAAGTGGATCATGCTTCATGTGGCTGAAAGCACCACAGTCTTGGTAAAAAAACGGTGGTCACCAGCTCTGTCAAGCCAGAAAACAACTTCTAAACTAGCAGTGCTGAGTGTAAGTGGCCATCAAACTGCATCTTAGAATGACCATCGACCTGTGTGATTTACACTGAATGTGCAGACTAATACGTGGATGGCCCCACTTTAGTGTTTCACACTCATGTACATATCATGCCTTTAGTAGATTCATGTTTATCTGGAATTTAAGTGAGAATCTAAAAGATTTAAGCTTTTGAAATTCTCCAACTGTCTCAGTTTTTGTTACTGTGGTTTTTCTGACAGTATGGAAGAGACTGTGAGGTCTTTTCCCTCCAATTTTCTGTTGGTGATTGGCTGTCTGTAGGTGGTGCTCTTTGTCTGGTTGCTTGCACTGCTCGCTATCCACTTGTTTATCTCTTTGTAGTTTAGTTGAGTTTACGTTGAATCATTTCAATGTCCTGCTCTCAGCTGATAGAAACAGTATCCTGTTGTTCCACTGATTAATATGAGTGTTTTCTGTATGTCAGAAGCATTAGAGGAAAGGTTAAGACGTCATATTGAGGGACAGTCACACTGACTGTCCTGGTACAGTAGGCTGCCCTATAAAGTCACATGAATTAATTTCCCCTTGTCATGTTTTAATTGCAAAGTGTGGGGGTTTGCTGCATCAGCGAGTCGTCTCCTTGACGATACGTACAGCTGTAGAGCCTTTGTGATACAACCTGATATAGAAATAGTGATTCATCTCACCCTATTTGAAATAATCTAAAAGCTGTGACTCTTGTTTAAGGATTCTGTCTCGCATCAACGACGGCTTGTTTCTCCTCCTATAAATATGTAATATGATTTACATGTGGGTGGTTTAACAGCTGGTGTACTGTAAAAAAAAAAAAAAAAAAAAAAAAAAAAATCAAAAATGTTTCCATACAGTAGCTTTTAAATTGAAAGAAGCAGGTTGGTGTTTAACATAATTAATTTCTCTAAGGGTAGTTTGTGCGCTACTACCATAAAGGCACCCTGTGGAGTTTTGAACCACCAGTAGGGTCATTGAGCACTACATTACAGATGGGGTCTCCCTTTTTGTTTGTATCACGCATGGGCCGACGGATGCGACTCATGTGCTGCCATCGGTTTCATGCCGTTTGGCCGATTGACAGTCGGTTGCAGTGATCCACCACCAAACGTAGCCATGTGCCAACTAAGTCATTGAAGAAGACTACTAGCTAATAAACATACCGGAGTTTAAAAAAAAAAAAAAAAAAAAAAAAAAGGTGTTTTGCACATGTTTTATGAGGAAGGAAATGCATTCAACACGTGTGTTAGACTTGGAGAAAACACATCTTGGTGAATAATACTGAATATAAACATAAGTTTTGTTTGTGTAGAAGAATGCTCCAGAGGGCACCTTTAACATTCCACATGATGTCCTCGTTATTGTGTATTATTTACATTTTTACAGTCCAGTTACTGAAATCCTAAACAAATAGAGGTATATGTTCTCTCTGTATCTTTAACACTGCAGCTTCTCTTTTGTAGTGTGAATACTCTTCAATTAAAGCACAGAAAACATGATGGAGCCACCCAAACTTAATACAACAATAGAGCTTAAAACTAAACAGGGTTATCAATCTTTAAGAGACAAAGCCATCCACTTAAACCTGCAGTAGCTTCATACATTTACATTTCACGTTGTTGCAGTGAACCAGAGAAGGAGACAGCCTGTGAGAGTCTGTGGCAGAGTAAACCGTTTCCCCTCTAATGGGGGATTCTTGGTGTTTAGTCGATAGAAGCTCAGTGTGTACTCTAGTATCACAGAGGAAGGAACGACGCTTGGGCTTCAAGGCGTCTGCGCTCGTAGGAAAATGTTGCCTGCCCCGCATACATGAAGAAAACAAATCTTAAAGTGACTCAAGTGTTGGAGAGAAAGTAGAGAACAAATTCACAGCAAGCAAGTCTTGGCTCATCGAATGTTTTGTTTCTTTTTTTCTTTTCTTTCCCCCCCCTTCACAGATACTTGGAGAAGTATGAGAAAGTCCACCACTTCGGCGAGGATGATGAGGAAGCGCAGCCGGGGAATCCCAAAGCCTCTCTTCCAATTGGTGCAATTCCCAGCTCTTATAACTACCAGCAACACATTGTATCAGGTAGGCAGGCTGTACTTGTTATTCACAAGCTTTTTTTTTTTTTTTTTTTTTCATTCTGATTCATGAGTTCAGCTGTTGTTTTTTCACTTTCTTTTTGTTTTGTCTTTTTCTTTTCACTTTTTCACTTCTGTATCTGGTAGATGGATTTAATTTCTATTTGCATACTTTCTTGTTTTTTCTGTCTCACTCAGATTCTCATTTTCTCTCTGAAGTTCACTCCGTCAGTCTCTCCGTCTTCTCTCTCTCTCTCTCTCTCTCTCTCTCTCTCTCTCTGCCCCTTGGCCAACTCAAACACTTAATCCTCACAGATGTGATTACAGCAAAGCATCACTTCATCACAGCTGTATGTGAGATGCATGGGAAACCGGTCAGCCCACAGGTCAAGCATATGCATAGAGATGTCTCTCAACCAATAATAGCTGTTTGTTTCGATGTCGGCTGTGTTTATTTCACAAGAGAGGGGAAAAAAAACACCATGAGGAAGGAAATGATTCAGGGTTGCCACGGGTCTGGAAAGTACTTGAAAGTGTTTGGATTTAAATTTAAAAAAAAAAAAGAATCAAGATATTGTAAGTGCTTGGAGCAATAAAGAGGTCCTTCAAAGCCTACTAGAGTTTGAGCCTCGTGTGCTCCGTCATCTCAGAATTCACCTAATGATGCCGTTTTCATACATCTGCAGTGATTCGCTGACGGCTGCGCTGTGTCATCGGCTGTCGCGCTCTCTCATAGGTGTTTCTAGTTCAAATATGCGGCTGGTCACCTAGGTAACCCGCATTGTTTAGTCCCCCTCTCTGGTTAGGGATGGGTGACACACACACACACACAGCCTGCAGTGGCGCAAGCTATCGTCATGTACGCCAACCACAACCGGCTATCAGGAGAAAATGATGAATGAAAGCGTGCGCTCGCTGTTGAAATAATTATGCAATGTGTCGAGATGCTGCAGAAGTTTGTTGACAATAAAGACGACATGTTCTTCCTGTTATATTTCTTTTTTTTATATATAAAAAAGTCTTGTATTTGGGTCTATATTAATCTGGCAAAGTTTCATCCTGATGGAATAAAAGGATTTTCTTTTCCTTATTCCCGAGCGGTGCCTGGCCTTAAACTTCTACCACCATCTAATTAAAGTAAAGCCTTCAAGTCTTTGTATAGCACCGCGCTGGGTTAGACTGCTATTTGTGAACATCCGTGTGAATTATTGGTCTTTATTTTTCAAATAATTTGTCTTTGAAAAGTGCTTAAAAAGTCCTTGAAATCTATCATCACAAAAAAAAAGTGCCAACCCTGATGATTGCACACTGTAATTTTAAGGTCCAGATAGCTTTAATTTCTCTAATAGGCTACATGCTGCACGGTTGCTGACAAATTGCTCCACTCGTCAAACACTTAATTTCAACTGCTAGAAAATCCACTGTAGTGTGTGATGAAAACATATCAGCTGTTCATTTGTTTATCTAATGTGAATGCTGGGGGGTTGAAGCTAAAACTACCATCAAATTGATTATATTCCTACATTTCAAACCAGTACAAACATCTTCCAATTAAGCAGTCATCTCTTTTGATTTATTTTTTTTTTCTTTAAATTTAATCTGTTGGTTTCTCATCTTTCATTTTTGCCTCTTGGTTAGGTTGTTCTGCCAATTTAAAGTTTGCTAAAAAAGCTTGCAGTTTTTGGAACATAATCTACATGGAGATTTTTTATTCATAATCTCATGACGCAGGTAGTCTTGAACACCAACTATTAACATCCCAACCGCCTCGTCAGGCCATTCAGTTAAGTCTGCCTCAGTAATACTCGCTTTTCAGAGGAGAAAAAACATTTATTGCAAAGTTTAGAGAGGAAAAAAGAAGAAATTTCTCTATCTGTTTCTTCTCCGTTTTTTGTTACTTGTCCAGTTCATGAGCCTACTTTATTTGTACGTCACATTTATCACTTTTATTGCATAGTGACTCACTTAATTCAGTAGTCACCTTGCTAAGTGCTGCCGTGTTTGAACCAAGGCTATGAAGCATGCGTTTACAGTAATTGTTAGTCTTCCAGCTCGTTTCCACCTTTCTTGGAAGTTGCCTGCACACACACAAAAAAAAGCATTGATTAATCATGTTTTAAGCCTAAGCGTGCTGCCGCCTTTCATGATGAAAGGGCAGCCTCTGAGTAACCACATCACATTTCAAACAAAATGTTTTTTGTGCAACTTGCCAAGGCCAACCTCTTGTCTGCACTGTCAAACGGCGCTCACACAACAGTGAATGCGAGCTGTCCATTAGTCTCGCTGTGCTCTGAAGCGATTGACTGTCCTGACAGCAGTTATTGATGAAGGGAAGAGGGAAGCACTTGTTGGTTTTTTCCCTTTACCTCAGTTTAGATTAGAGCCTCTAACCTTTTAATCGAAGGCTCTTTTCTCTGTCAGCCCCGCTGCCTGCTGAGCCCATTGACTCCAAAACACGACCGGGGCGGGAAGAGACACACGACAAACAGTGGTGAACTTTTGTTTGTGGAGTCAGACATTAAAGAACACATTGGCTTCCCCCGCCCCAACATTTGACAATGCTACTCTCTTTGAAAGTTTGTTATCGTAAGTTTGAAGTAATGATGCTTCTCTAATGCTTTGCTTGTAGGATTCAGAATTAAAATTTTGCAGACATGCCTTGGGACTTGGTACTTTGGGAATTATAGTAACTAGCTCATTGTTTTGGGTTTCCAGCCCACAAATTTACCGTTGTTTCACTCACACCACACTCGTTGCATCAGGCAGCTGTAAAACTCTAAAAAAAAAAAAAAAAAAAAAAAAACACCCCCCCACCCCCCACTGTACACCACCTGCCCGGCACCAACATACAGTTAGCGACTTAGCTGGTGAACGTAGCGGAGCATTTAGCAGCTGAAGAGCCAGATATTTCCCTCAGGAGTTGGTGGAGACCAAAAGCAGAGCCAAAAGAGAGTGAGCATTAGACAGGTGGCCAGAAACACAACTCCAAATGAATCATAGTGTTATGTGTCAATCGGCAGCTGTTTGCTAACAAGTTTGCCGTATCAACTCATAGAGTAAATATGTTGTTGTGTCATTGCATTTTTAAAATATTCTTATTCTAGTGCTCGATAAATCACCGGAATAATCACATTTGAAATGTCAGGTCGGAGAACCGGGCTGAAACGGTGAGACTCAGTGGTGATTAATTATTGGACAGTTGCTCTGGAAATGTCTGGCTGAGCTGTGGTCTGCTTTGCCTCATCATGTTTTGATTGTAGGCCTACAACAACTGTTAGTTCCCTTTGCTTATAATGTCTTGTGTGTTGGTTTGGGCGGTATCAAGTTATTACAGTATACCTGGATATGTAGAAATCCTGAATGTATGATTTTCACTACCGTCAAAAACACAGACGCTCCTCTTTCTATTAAATGTTGTATTGAGGTGATGTATGATTGTGCACAGCACGGGCCACCAGAGGTCAGTCTTTACTGGTGGAACTGGCGACTGTGAGTGGTGGAGATAATGTTACAGGACTATTAAAAAAAAAAGACAAATGCCTCTGCATCAGTGTGGGAGCATTTTGGGTTTAGTCCCGAATTCCACTTATAACTTTATCTTGATGACTTCTTCTTCCATCTACAAAAGCAGTTTATTAGCCAGATGATTTTATTCAACTGCCTCCACCACCCAGCACATCATCATCATCTCCGTTCAGCCCACTGATGCGTCGTATCCACTGTGGCAACAAGTGTCATGGGGTCCTCCAGCAAGGATCTATGGAAGAAAGGCACTTATTTCCTATCTATTCACAAGTACAAGTATTTAAACCCAGAAAGACTTGTCTAAGTAGGCTAATTGCATATTAGACACAGAGTATTGTAGGCTAGACAATGTCATACATGCTACAATTACTTCTATCACCAGCAGCTCAGCTTTTTTTTTGTTTACTTTTGTTTTTTTTAACACAAGAACCGTAATATACCGTAGTGAAATGTCAGGAAGGTATGACAAAATAGATGGTGCCCAGGCCTACTCGTGTGTCAGATGGGATGCTGTACAGTGCAGGTGTTGGGGGAGGACGAGTAGAGACAGGCGGGTTTTGAATGGAGCAGTTGCAGCTATAATAGCAACTCTGCTGAATGAAATTTGCCTGCGCAAACCTTTTTCAGCATGAAAATCAAATTCACTCAGCAGGACTCCTCTCTCTGTTATGATTGGTTTCCAGAGGCAGCCGTCTACAAAGATTCTGCAGCAAATTGAAACATCCAGTGTATTGAAAATGACACCTATGCACACAGAATGATTGATAATAGAAAATCAAACCGCAGGATGGGAGGAAACCTTTTTTTTTTTTTTTCTTTTTTTTTTTCTAATCCAGTAGATTGCACTCTCACAGACTGAATCATCTATCATTGAGAGCTGCTGAATAATAAGATTCATGTAATGATTCTATTCCCACACACTGTATTTAGAATTAGAAGTCTTTTAATTATAAAAAGCCCATCATGGAGTTTGAGTCAGAGACAAACACAATTAAAAGTTAAGAGAACATTCATGTTCCGTGGTCAGACAAGACACGGCTCATCGAACTAATTTGAAGTAAAGACAGCTTTTACCCAACAGTTTAATGCCCCATTTGGTTTGCTTAAACTCAGTTAAAGGAAAATAAATCTTGGCTAAACTGGTTAAAGGTGTACAGAGGCAACAGTAGTACAACTGAGGGCTGTATCTCTCATTCTATAACTAATATTCACTTTTCACCTTTTTAAAAGCCAAATCTACATTTTCTTCAACTATAGTCTGTCTTAGCATGCTTCATTTCTTCACTCTAGCTACTCCAGTAGTAGTAACCATGACTACGGTTTATATTTCACATCAGCGTAACATGTTGAAGCAATTTATGTGCCACTTTTGCTTTGATGGCTGGATATGCAGTTTCCTCATTGTGAGTCTTTAAATACAACAGAACCATTTCTGTTTTCCCTGTTTCTACAACTGTATTTAACTTTTAGTATTACATCACCACATTTAAGTTTATGAGTTGCCAGTTGGAAGTTTTTGGAGCATTACCCTAACGTATCCGGTTTATTATTTTCCCACCAGACTATCTCCGCCAAAGCTATGGACTGTCTACGGATTTTGCTCCGCCGTGTGACTACAACAAACTGGTGCTGTCTCTTCTTTCGGGCCTACCCAACGAAGTGGACTTTGCTGTTAACGTTTGCACTCTGCTTTCCAATGAGAGCAAGCATGCCATGCAGCTGGACAAGGACCCCAAACTGGTCACGTTGCTGCTGGCCCACGCTGGCGTCTTTGATGACTGTACGTTCCTGAGCTTCTTTTTTTTTTTTTCTCTCTTCACTTAATTAGTTGTGTGCTGTAATTGAAAATGGTGGATGTCAAAAGTGCATTTAAGTTGCATGCAAATTATTGAAGTACTTTTATTTAGAAAAACCTTAATTTTAATCTTAATTGTGCAGCTCTAGAGTAGAACAATTATTCTGCAGGTAAGACTCTGCAAATATTTCCCCATTTGCTGCCCCCTTCTCTCATCTCTTTGTTCTAGGATCAAAGGTGCTAGCTTCTTATCATTTCCTAGATATAATTTATTAAGGGGGAATTGAAGAACAAGAGAATGGAGACAAAGAATACTAAGCTGAAACTCTTGATGCTTCCTCTAACCATCCCTCTGTGCCTTTGTAGCGCTAGGCAGCTTCTCCGGGGTATTTGGGACGGACTGGAAGGAGAAAACCTGCCGGGACTTTGTCAGGGTAAAGTAAAAAAAAAAAAAAGAAGAAGAAATCTTTATTGTGTGACCCGTTATGTGTTCTAGTGGATATGTCTTTTTATTTGACCGTTCTGTATATATAATTAACGCTGCTTGGAACCAAAAACTGCCAGAAATATAGTGGTTGCTCCTCACAGTGGAACCTCAGAGAGCAGTGTTCTCTGAGGCATCTTTAAAACAGGATGGAGGTCAATTCACTTTGAAATCAATCAATTTTAGATGCAGGAGTGAGTTCTCTTGGCTTTTAAGTCCTTAAAGTCCCAGTGAAACAGAAGTTGGAGCGTCTGTAGCTTCTGTACTGTGACGTATTTCCCCAGTGAAACGGAATATTTGAGAGACGTACAGTCACAAGAGGGATTTAAATCAAATTTGATTGGACTGCTAAAAAGTGGGCAGGGCTTACAGAGTTAAGTACAATATTGAGCTACTCCTGTCTGTCTTCAGACTTAGCTGCTATGACCCACAAACGGTGAAACAGGTTTAATATGACCAGTGTGGCTATTTACTCGCCCAAAGTCACATTTCATTGGATGAACTTTAGTAAATGTCCCTGAGTGCAGGATGAGTCAAACATTTGAAACGGTTTTACAAGAAGAGGAAATACAGGGATTTAAAAATAGTCTGATACTGATTTTTTTTTTTTTTTTTTTTTTTGACAGATATTTGGCGTATAACGAGATAAATGAACAATTGCAAACACAGGATTACAACTTTTGTTATACTGGGACTTTAAGACAGCGCAGAGGTCACAGTTAGCTAGAGCTAGAGCCAACAGGAAGCTAGTATCTTGCTCATGGTCACATTGTATCTAACATGAGAGGTTTATCCAAGGGAAGGCTGGTCTTCCTACTCAGACTGTGAAGTTGAACTAACCCATCAGCTGACATTGTTAACCTTAGTTCCATCTGTGACCAGAGCACTTCCTACATTTCTCTAGGACTCCATCCTTTGAATAACGTGTGACGAACACAACACTGAGTGTACAATGAACAAAAGGTGCTGTCTAGTGAGGATCCCTGCTAACGTTAGCAAGCTAGGCTAACTAGCTTCCCCTTTCTGAGTGGAATACAAACTTAAGAGCATGATGGGTCCTCCCAAATGTAAGTGTTGTAAATGGACAAGTGTCTTTAACAGCTAACAAGTGATAACCAGTGCTATCTAGGCTTATTGAAATAGGGAGGAAATATCAACATTTGTAGTCTACACAGTGACAGTAACAGACTCCAGTCAGTAGTGCACCATGGCGGTCTCCTAGCAACGCCAGCCCTTAGGTGTCAGTCAACTACAGCCATGGGAAATGCCCACCCAGAGGCTTGAAGCTTAATCGCTGTTTCCACAAATATGCCCAAAAAACAACTTAATCCTCTTTTGAAAAAAATGGAAAAATATGCGCAGTTGCTGCAGCATCATTATAGATTCTGTAGTAGAAAGTGTAGAGGATTCAAATTTCAGTTCAACTTTAACAACATGGTGCATGGTTTCATGATTATGGGTATAATTGCATTCACTGGCACCACTGCCAGATTAAGCGTATATGTTGGCAGCGCCTACCAGGCTGTAAACTGATATCCCAGTAACCTGAGTTTGTGGGTTTTGTGTGATAGTCATGCTATGCTAACTTGAGATTTGGGTTGTTACAATTGATTTGGTGATGACATGAGAGTCATTTTATGTAGTTAATTTAACATAGTCTAATTTGGCTATAATTGAGTAGCTACAATCCATCAAGATGTGTTACTAACAGCTGCTTTTTTCTCTGCAGTTCTGGAAAGAGGTGGTAGAGGACGCTGAAGTCAGGGAGCTGATCTGGGACAAGAGCAGCCCAGCACAAGGTAAACGCCCTTACAGCTAAAAGCCACACAAAGCAATAAAAGCGTTCATTCCTGTGTGCTCCCACAGTGTATTTATTGACACCTAAAATGCTGTGACATGCTCAAGTGCACAGACTTTCTTTACTATGACTCCCTTTTTAATTTTTCTTTTGTAATACCTGTAATTGAGAACGGGGATGGATCTCATTTGGTTTTTAAAAAGATTATAACCCCTCTCTTTCCCCCACCTCATACACATGAAACATTTCACATTCCCTTTTACCTAGCATGGAGCTCTAAATGGTTCCTCTTCTGTTCTGTCTTCAGATGGTACGTCGTCTGAGGAGCGCTGGCAGAGCCTCTTCCACCCGCCGCGGAACTCTGGTATCAGTGATATGGAGGCCCAGCGGGTGCTGCAGATTGCCGTTATCCTGCGAAACCTATCCTTCGAGGAGGCCAACGTCAAGCTGCTGGCGGCCAACCGAACGTGCCTGCGCTTCCTTTTGCTCTGTGCCCACTGTAACCTCATCTCACTCCGACAGCTCGGACTCGACACGTTGGGCAACGTGGCTGCCGAGGTGGGTCTGGTGTTACTGTTTCGGGGTTTGGACATTGTTGAGCAAAAAGGGAAATTAATATAGAAACATTTTACAGTATGACAGAAGAGCTGAAAAACTATGTAGAGTCACAACTACTAATCAGTGGCAAAGCACTTCGCCAAATATAACCAACCCAACTTTGAATAGGTACCTTTTTGAAACGTGATGTTATGGATTTGGGTCACTTCTGTAATATAGTAAAAATGAGGTGTCTGATGAGAAAGATATGTTTCCAAATGTAGGTTAGTGTGACACAGTAAACCGTCTTGTCTCTACTTCATAACAGTCTGTGGTGCAGTGGTCTGAACAGGTTTGAGTGAACTAATAAGAGATTGTGTGTGGGGGGGGGGGTGTTTAGAGCTTTCTACATGAATGATACATTGGTATGTTATAACTTGAATCACTTGCTTGTTGTTTTCCAGCAGAATAATGAAGCAAGCAGCTCGTGTTAATATGAAAACGTGCGGCATTGACAACAAAGTGTCATGATTTACTGAACAGCCACTAAGCAACTAAGCTTATATTATCTTCCAAAATCAAACGGATTAATGAATAAATAATGAGCTCCTGTTAAAAACAGACATGTCTGTTCAGTTCATCTGGGACAGAGCGGTGGTATGTTTAGAAACGAAATCAAATGTAGCTCTACCTGCAGCTACCTGAAGAAATGAGGACTACGGCTGCCAGATGGTGTGTTGTGACACATGAGGCAGTCTGTTATTTAGAATAATTTTAACACATTAATTTGACCCAAGGTGAATCATCACATCTCCTAGTAGTAACAAACATACAGGCCAAACCATCAAGTCCAACATAGAAAAAAAGGTTGTTTTTAAACCATAGAAATGGAAAATGTTTGTGAAATATTGGCTGGCTCCGAAGCCATAGTGCTTCAGTATCAGATTTATTAATATGAGATATAGAGATGAGCCCAAATCAGCCCTCTATTTTTAGAAACTGCATGCATATAGTCCCTGATACAATCAGTTAAGCCTTTGATGTCATTAGTTGGATGGTTGGGTCTTGGGCACTTAAAACATTCTGTAGATGTGGTACTGCAAAGCCTTGGTTTATCTGTGAATGTTAACAATATAAATACTACTAGAGCACCTTTTTGGTTCACTATTTGTTGTGAAGACCTGAAATTAGTAATGAGTCATGATGAAATTGCTGTATTTTTGCCTCCCAACTTGCAGCTTTTAACTATAGTAAAAGCTATACTATAGGTGTTTTAAGTGTGTCTCTTACTCAGCTTGCCTGTTATCTCAATGAATAATACTGCGGAGGACAGTCTGTCCACTCCGCTAAATGTTTTGAAGCTGACTCATTGGTCGGTGGGATCCTCAAATAAATCTTCTCCTGACTTCTCGTAGCTTCAGCTGGATCCCGTTGACTTTCGGACGACCCATCTGATCTTTCACACCATCACCAAATGCTTGATGTCCAGAGACAGGTTCCTCAAAATGAGAGGTGAGTTTTTTCTCTGCGGAATTTGTTTGCATAAATCAGATGTAGATCAGACATCAAACTCTGGCCTCAATGCGATGATTGTTGTCGCGTTTCCTTTAGCCATGGAGATCCTGGGCAACCTCAGCAAAGCAGAGGACAATGGCGTGCTAATCTGCGAGTATGTGGACCAGGACTCGTACAGGGAGGTAATGATGCTCCTCACCTTGCCTGACCTCATGCTCCTCATGGCCTCCTTGGAGGTGCTGTACCTGCTGGCCCAGCTCGGAGAGATTCCCTGCAGCAAGATCGCGTCTGTCGACCACAGCATAGGTAAGAATCCTCTGTTATCATATCTGTTTTTAACCATCATTCAACATGTGAGCTGTGGTCCAAATGAACCATGGTGGAAAAGTTTACTTACTGCCTAATTTTGAGTCATTCAGATTAATTCTACTTAATAAGTGAACCCAGGGCTTGAAATCTTAAGTCACATGGGCTTAGTAGATTTGGTATTTTGTCTGCCTGCCAAGTTTTGTCACTCTAGTCTCTCCACTCATGAGTAACTGGCTCAAATTTCAATCTAGCTCTCCTTTTACCCATGAAGTATTCAGGTGTTCTTTTCTCTGCTTGGATTTGAATTGTGTTCTCACTGGATATCTTTGTAATAGCTGTAATGTCCTTGCATGTTTCAACTAAGCTCCTCTGTGCTTTCCCTTTCTTTCTTGTTAGACCTGTTAGTGCGGTTAGTATCGGTTGACCTTCATACGTTTGGACCAGACGCCCTAACAGCGGTGCGGTTGATCGAGCATCAGGCCAACGCCGAACAGGCAGCCGAGGTCCGACCACAGCTGGTAGAGCAGGTACCTGCAGCCGTGCAGGGAACACCAGCGCCTGGTGAGTGTTTGTGCAGCGCCTCCGTCTGTCCCTCATACACAATCTGTGACACCGCAGAGGGGATTTAGGTGAAACCCGTCCCTCTAGGCTAATAAATTGTGACAAAGTTTCTGTCTCAACAAGGGTTGTACGTTCTGCCCCCTGCAAGGCAAACAGGAAAATTACAAGGAGGGTAAAATGATTGGATAATACAGTCCTTGTTTTGCTTTGAGTGGAGTGTGTAATGGTCAGATTAAGAGCAGAGCTGATTGTTGCTGGCTGATCTTAACCAGCGATTTTAGCAATAATAAAGGATTTTCATGTGTGAATTTTAACACCTAGGTGTGGGAAATCAATGCAACTTTGAATCTTTTTAAACTGTTACGGTTCACTGGAAATCTGGCATATAGCTTATTCACATGCTGTGCAAAATATGTGAAATTACACATATTAGCCGTTTTTTAAAAGTCTGGCTTTGCTCATAGAAGTTCAGATGCCAGGATCGTAAGGACATTTCTCTGCAAATTAATCACATATGAATAATAATGACAATGTGGCCGCAGTATGTGAACCATGGTATAAAGAGAGAGTAACAGAGGAATCCCATAAACGTTATGTTTGAGCCAGATGAGCTTCAGTCAACCTTGAACAACCTTGACTAAAACTACTACAGAGTAGATTCACCACAATTAACCCGAGAAGAAACCAAATTAAATTTCGGTTGTGCCGATACTTGGTCAGTCTATTAAAATCTATTAAACTCAAACCAGCTCTTTATTTCACTCTGTGTTTGTGTCTTTAGGGCAGAGAGAGAAAAACTTGTTTAATAGTACACAACTGCCCAAAGCTGTAACATTTAGTCACTTATACTGATTAACTCACCTGTTGCTCAGCTACTCAAGATTCTAACATTAGAGCCGTGTGCTGTATCCTTTCCTAAAACTTGTTTGTTTTGTACCAAGTCCTGGCTGAAATGCCTCCTGCATTATGACATCCTTTTTCTTTCTAACCTGGTATACATTGCTTTGAATTTTTATGGGGGGGAATCTAATCAAACGGACAGGTTTCTCTTGCACCAGTTCCATTACCTATTCAACAATTCAAAAAGCTGAGATGTGTTTCTGTTTAAAATCGATCGTCCTTTTGTCTCCGCCCAACATGATACAAGCAGGTGGCAAAGGAATCAAGTGCAGATGTGAAAGCAGCTTCCCAAATTGCTGGCAGCGCCATGAGTGTGTGAAATAACAAGTGACCCCTGGTGGGACTCAAACCCTGCTAACCTTGGAAGTGTTGTTCCTTTGCAGTCAGTGTGCTCCACAGGCCACTAATGCAAAGTTATTAGTTTGCTGACATCTAGTGGACGGCCTGGGGAAGGCAACAAACTTGAAGTTTATTGAATCAATAGGCAGTGTTTTTTTTCTTTTGCTTTGTAGTGCCCTCTTTCAGCATTCAGTAAATCACACGGAGGAATTTACCTACATGGGTTTTTCTTTTTGTCTCCGCAGTAACAAGGGTCCCAGCTCAGTCCACTCAACCACCACCTGGTATTGTTGAACTAGATGGGGAGAAATTTACACTGCAATGGTAAGAATGATTTATCTAGACATATGATGATTGAAATGAAGAACGAGTATAGATACAGATAAAGTATTGATTTTCATTTTCTATTCTAATGCTGTCAATGGGTCTTCCGGCCGCTCAAAGCACTTTACACTACATGCCAGCATTCACCCAGTCACACACACACACACACACACACACACACACACACACACACACACAGTCATACACTGATGGCAGAGGCTGCCATGCAAGGTGCCAACCTGCTCATCAGGAGTTCTAATGCTCATTCAGCACACACTCACACACCGATGGCACAGCCTTTGGGAACAATTTGGGGTTCAGTATCTTGCCCAAGGACACTTCAACAAGCAGACTGGAGGAGCCCATTAGTGGTCGACCCGCTTGGAATGCGTTATGATTTTTTTTTTTTTTTTTTTTTTTTTTTTTCATTCTTCTTGTTTTTAAATAAGACATTGCTTCTTTGTTTGCATAATAACCACTCTACTCACGGTCTGTGTTTCTCCAACAGGCTAAACGCACACTTTGAGACAAACCCTGAGGGCTCCGTGTCTCGATCAGAAATGTACTCCGAGTACCTGGGCATGTGCAGCAAAATGGGGCGAAGTAACATCTTGAACTCCAATGGCTTCCTCAAATGTCTGCGGTCAGTCCCGACTCCTCCCCTGTGTGATGCTTTTATGTTCCACCAGTACAGAGCTCTGAGTAATGTCTGCTCCCTGACCAGAGTTAAGATAAAAAACAGAAATCCGTGCCTCTTGTAGAGCAGCTTTAACAAAGCATAGCTGTTGTGGGTTTTAACAATGACAATAACTCCTCTAGCAACATAGTAGCATGTTTTGTTGGAAGGCATCTTTAGTTTTATTGATGCTTCTTAGTCTAAGAGTGCATGGGAGACATTTGTGGCTTGTAGAGTTTTATCTAGAAAGGTCTGAATAAAACGTACATATGAAGTGTGCATATTATGCAACAGGAAAAAATAAATAACCTGAATATAAGCAGCTTGATAAGACTGTACTACATGATGTATTCACAGGCTACTTGACACAGAAGTACTTAGAGCAAATGCACCTTTGAAAATAAAGCACATTGCTTCCTGTATGAGATTTATTTTCCATGAGGGTATGCACTCTCTACTGGGTGTGTAGAACAGGAAATGTAAAATCTTTTTATGAATTAAATAGCAGCTGTGCTATATCATCAGAAAGGCTTTAAGGGAATTAATTTAAAAAAAAGTCTAAAAAATGTAAAACAGGATCAGTAAATCTGCAAGAGAATTGCAATACCTTTCCTTTAGCATTTTAGCTATGCAGTTTACCCATGTGACGATCCAATTTGCCCCTGCCACCACAGGACTGTGTTTCCAAACCACACAATGCGGCGGCAAGAGGAGCCCAGGGCCAACGGCCAAGTTCAGATCCTCCTGGTAGGGCTAAGGCGGAGGTCAATCCCCCTGCCCATCCAGCTGTACTACCAGCAGCCTCAGCAGCAGCAGCAGAATCCGGGTGCAGCACCTTCTCCAGCAGCTAAACAGGAAGCTCCTGGAGACCCTCAGGCCCCGCCTCCAGGTACAACAAAGAATTCAAATCTTGTCATCACTCCTGTGAATATCTGAACTGTCGTTGATCAGACTGGATAGACACATGGGCATTTTTTTTGTTGAACTGCAGTAGTTTTGTTTACCTTACTTAATAATTTACCAGTCTGATACTTACTCATTTACACCCCAGGAAAAAAGTTAACAAAGTCCATCTGTCTAGTTAACAAAATGGTATGCATCAGATCTTTTTTTGACCACCTAAGATGCTGACTTTTATAATATGTTCCCTCCGGGTCAGTTTTGATGTGCTTGACAGAAGAGGTTTTTAGTTAATCGCACAAACAATGTCAGAAGCTGAAGAACTATGGAGGAAAAGAAAAGGCTCTTCAAAAAAGTGATATTGTGGAGAAGGATGCTGGCAGATTTGCAGAGAGAGCAGAGCTGGTACCAGTGGGACCAAGATGGCTGAACTAATTACAAAGGCAAACATATTGAGAAAATGATCAAAGGAAAAGAAGTCACTTGGAGGAGTTTACATGGGAAATTGAAAGGAAGCAGCTAAGCTGTATCACATGTCATGAACACAGAAGACATTTAGCAGTGGTGCATTGTTTGTTTTGCATCTATAAAATTGAAATGATTTTGAAGATCTGTGGTTGAAACAACATACAAGGTAATTCTTTGAATATTTGAGTATACTGTGCACTTGGTTGTTTGAATGGTATTTTCTCTTTGCTAGCATCTCAAATATATCAAAGCATATTAAACAAGATTACAAAAACTGCAGGAACCAGGCCATTCAGCTATACTACATGTTTAATGTTTTTGGGAAATGATCACAACACATAGTTGCTAAAGTACACAGGATTAAGGATCATGTGAACAGCAATTATAGCTTGTATTGAGCAACAAAGTCAACCTAGCTCAAAAAATGTGACCCACTTTGGGTTGATTAAGGGGATGATGTGAATTAAACAGAAAATGCCTCCTTGCTATTAATTAAGAGTCAGAGTACAGTAGTAAATCTCCAGCCAATTCCTGGTTTTAAAATATGTCTGAGTCTGAAGTTTTTGGCTCCTGTATTATTCATGTCGGCAAATGTGTTGCACCATATATATTGTACACTTCTATCTAGTTAACATGTGCATTGCATGCTGTACTACACACTTGTGTTGTCCTAGTTATTGACCTGTTCTGTCAATTGTTAAAGGCCCACTGGTACATACTGTACATTACTTCACATTAGCAGAATAAACTGCCTGATTCAGGCAGCGACTTTTGTTATTCACTCAAACAACACCTCAAGTGATATATTAATGTATGTGATCATGCACCCGTCACCAGGATTGTTTAAGCTGTTAGAAATCAAAGCACCTTACATTACCTTTCTTTGGGGTCGGGGGGTGGGTGTTGTTAGCTTAAGGAAACCTCGGTGGTGGTCTGATAGGAGCCATGGGGTGAGGAGAGCGAAGAGAGAGATGACGGAAGCAGCGGGGGAGAGAGGAGTCTCGGTGCAGGTGCCTCCTTCTCCTTTCCCCCCTGCTGGCCACCACGATGTTGCTCGTGCTGCCAGTGTTTTGTCGGTCTGCGTCCAGCTCGCAATGAGGCCCTACTTACATTACAGTGTTCTGGTTTTGTACAAGTCAATCAAAAGATTGAAAATGCTCTTTTTAAACTAGGATAATGGGGGCTTATGTTGTTTGTTCTTGGACCTAAACATTTCTGTGTGTTTATGTGTTAATGTGTGTCCAGGCTTACCTCCCGGGCATCCCATCCTTGGACCTCTGTTTGTCCGGGCCCCGGGCCCCAGCCTCAGCACCGGAGGTGCCGCCCCATCAATGGCCTTCACTACACAGGAACCTCCCCATGCAAGCCACCCGACTGTTTCCCGGCACCCTGTGCCCCCGCAGGTGCCTCCACAGTTACCACCGCAATTACCACCAAATCCTCTGGCAGCAGTACAGCAGCAGCAGCAGCAGGTCCGACCTGGTCCAGTGGTCCAGATTCCAACGTCGGCACCGGCCACCCAGAACCACAGCCCCCAGAACCCTGCCGCCCCACCTCCGGCTCAGCAACAACAGCAACACTCCCCCATGCTGCCCACAGGGACACCTGTCACGCTATTTCAGCAGGTACCACAGGGCCACATCCTTACCGCCAGGGTGCAAGGTGTGTGCCCCCCAATCACCCAGCACCCACCCCTGCCTCAAACCCCTCCCCTGTCTGGGCCGCAGGGTGGAGCTCCCCAGGTAGAGTCTCAGTGTGTTGCTGCAGTATCAGCACCCTCCCCTTCCATCCAGGTGGGAGCTGGTCAGGCGTTAAGTATCGCAGGTGTGCCCAATTCCCAGGGGTCACGTGTCACATTTCAGAATATCGCCCCCAAACCAGCGCCAAACCAGTCAGGTGGACCAGCAACGACGATAGCCACTCCTAACCAGCAGCCTCAACAGCAGGCGCAGAGTGTAGTAATAGTCAGTCCCAACCCCCAGCAGAACCCCGCCTACACCCCTGCCATACACCAGATCGTTCTTGCCAACCCCTCCGCCATTCCTGGTGCCCAGACTATCCAGATAGCCGGGCAGCCTGGACCTGCTTCCAGCCCCTGCCCGCCTCCTGCCTCTCACTCCAGTACCCAGGTCCAGCCTAATCAAACTGTCAGCCACGCACTGTCCATGAAACGGCATCAACAGCAGCATCAACAGCAGTCACAGCTCCAAATTATTTCCCAAACTCCTCCCTCTCAGCCTACCTCCACTGAGTCCAGCTTGATCAAACAGCTACTGCTTCCAAAGCGAGGGCCTTCTACGCCGGGAGGAAAACTAATCCTACCCGCTCCACAGGTGCCCCCTCCCAACAGCACGATAGCCCCCAGTCCACAGGTCATCTACCAGGCAGGCTACAGCACCCAGGGACCCTCTCCTCAGCCTCAGCAGCTCAACGTTCAGCTGGTTCCTGGCCAGCTTCCTGCTGCAGGAGCCCCGGCCCTCCAGACAGTCCAGCTCTTGCCAGGCCAGCTCATTTCCACTAGTAGCTCAGGGGCAGCTACCATCATCCAGGGCCCCACGGCAGCTGCACAAGTGACATTCACCGTGGTCCCCAACACTGGCTTCAGCACCTCTACTGCTGCTGTTGCTGCTGTCAGCCAGGGGGCGGTGGCCCCGGGTGTTCCCCCTCCTCCATTCTCTACTGGAACGGTGCCCCACCACGCCCCTGCAGCTCCACCTCCACCCCCGCCCCCACCACCACTGCCAGCTCCCCTCAGAGGAGACAAGATCATTTGTCAAAAGGAGGAGGAGGCCAAGGATGCCACAGGGCTGCACATCCATGAGAGGAAGATAGAGGTGATGGAGAACTCCTCTTTGGCAGAAGGAGACTCCTCCAATGGCAAAACCAGTAATGGCGATGTTGCGGCAGGTGCCAAGCTGCTAAATGGTCGGAAGTGCATGGAGTCTAATCTACCTCCATACCACTCAGGGAACAGCCAGGGGGCACTCAATGGCCCGGCTACGGAGAGTCCCCCTGCTAATGGGAAGCAGGCCCTCTCCCCTGGCCCGAACACCCCTCTGGAGGGCAACCCCGACCCCAAAAAGACTTTAGTCAACGGGGTGTGTGACTTTGATCGGGGTGACAGTGGTGGCAACTTTAACAAAAACATTCCAAATCACATTGCTTCCAAACAGTACTTGGGGAATGGGGAGGTGGGCCCCTCTGAGAAGAGTCACAGCTCAAACCCCCCTCTCCCTAGCCCTCCCCCTCCCCAGCAGGACACTGCCAAAGCCCAGCAGGCTGAGCGCCTGGCCAATGGACCCCAGGCAGTAGGCACCAAGCCTCCCTCGGAATTAACCAATGGACCTTTGGGGCCAGGCCACGCTGTGCCTGTGCTAAGACAGCAACTGCTACCCAATTCCTCCCTCCCCTCCACTGTTAATGTTACCTCCCAGAGTCTTGCTGCCTCTCCTGCAAATGGAGTGGCCTCCGAGGCTCGAGGCCTCAAGAGGCCAGCTGAGAATGAGGACCGCAGTGCAGCGGCAGCATCCTCGGGGATCCCCAATAAAGTGGGAGTGCGGATCATCACCATCAGTGACCCCAACAACGCCGGCAGCAGTGCCACCATGGTGGCGGTGCCAGCAGGAACAGACCCAAGCACAGTAGCCAAAGTAGCAATAGAGAACGCCACTCAGCAGAGGAACTGCTCGCCCACACAGGCAGCTGGCTCAACGGTGAGTCATTGTAGGGTTAGTTTCACAGTAAGCCACATTTATCCACAATGTGTTCTAGTAGTGTGACTTGGTGTCAGGTCTGCCACAAACTGTGTCTACACTAGAGTACTTACTAAGTCATGTATCTTGTCTGTGGTGAGTGTGTTTGTAGTAGTAGGTACGCTTTGGCTTTTTCATTGCAAAGAAACGTGTTTGTTTACATTCAGCATTACTCATCAGACACATTGTGTGTCCTTACCGTCAGATGTTGGTGGCATTTCCCACTTCAAAACATATGCATATCCTTTTTTTTTTGTTAATTTGTATATGTACTGCTATGACTATGAAGTTGTTTATCAACTGTAATCCGTTTGAGAACAAACTGAGAGGCAGCTCAGTTTGCCCCTAGTGTTTGTTTTTTATTGGACAAGACATCAAACTGATCTCTTCCGAGATACAGCGACAGTATAAATGAAAACAAATTTAAAACTGAGAGCGCTCATTGATGAGAAGTTTTATATTTTTTTTCAATCTATGCCTGTCGTGGATGTGAATGTTGACAGATAGCTAGCCAGCCATCATTAGGACACTCCTGTAAACTGAGATATGTATGCATAAATAGTAACACATGCACTTTGCTGTTGTTAGGACAGGCCAGGTATAATCTATGTTAATATTTGAATGAAAATAATCAGTTCATGCATGTTAGAACAGCTCAATTTCTACAGAAAAGACATTTTACAATAGAGAAAGATATAATTTATAATTGATTCATCGAGAAGCTCTAGTTTGTGGTCTTGTTCTGTGGTCATAGTGTCAAATAATGAGCTGTATCACTACTCAGTGTTAACGTAGGGGACATTGTTCTTGCTACAACATGCTATGAGGCTTTCAGGAACACAGCACCATTGACATTTTACTACTGAGCAAAGACTACAGGATTTTTAAATTATGTTTGACATTGTGATAATCATAGACAGCTCAGGAAAACATTGCCTTACACTACCACTAGTGGTCAGAAACTCCAGAGTACCTTTTTAATATGGTTTCAGTATTTGATTCTGATGTGTAATATTTTAGTGTTAGGCCACAAACTTAAGTGTGACAATATTGTGGAACCACAAATTTGCAGCTTGAAAAGATTGCATGTGTGTTAAAGATGGAAGTGAAAAAATGTGATTTAGTTTAGGGCTGATTTAAAACAGTAATTCTGACACTAAACACTGCCACATGTGTTTATTGTAGGTCGTACAAGTCGAGTGGAATCATGTTTCTAATTACAATTCTTTGGCATGGCTTTAATGTATTAAATGCTGTGACTGTGTTGCACTGTACAGTTATGACAAAAGCTGTGCGAATCACGAAACTGATGAACCACGTGTCAAAGAGCAGGTGATAGAAATATGCGTCTGGATGCATCTTTTCTGTTATATAACAGAACATCTGTAACAGGAAAAGTGTCAGCTCAATGATGTTACGCTGGAAATGGGTTGCAGACACTGAAAATCTGTCGTTCTCAGTGTTTGCGGTTCATAAACTTTAAACAAGTCGATCATACGTCTTGAAAAGGCATGTGTTTAGGAGCGAAAAGGGTGCAGTACAAACAATTTTCAAGTCGCACTGAACTCACAACAACAAAAATAAAATATCCACACACTTCACACGTCATGTGGGCTTGCGGGGTCCAGATGTGATGAGTTATTTCGGAGGTTAAGAAGGTGAGGCCAGTTAAGACCATGTGGCTCTCACTGATACCCACCTCCTATAGCAAAGCAGCTGAGAGAACAACCTCTGCCAATAGACAGGCCAAGGTTACATCTCAGCCAACAATGATTTGATATCATCTCATTCTTAAAAAATAGCCACCATGTAAGGGAAATATAATTCTTCTAACTTAACATGCGTAAGTAAGACCTCAGTGAATCGTGTTTTGTGTCACATTATAGTTGAAAGGTGTTGTAATCTTTAAGTGTTTAATCTTCCAGATGTGTTTATTGTATTCACTTCAAGATGTCTCCATTTTTTTCTCATGCTGAATATTTATTTGGCTTTTCCAATCTTGTCTCTTCCACAGCCTACCGTTACCCCGTCCCCGCCCCCTGTATCCCAGCCTGCACCAGCAGGTAACCACAGCCCTCGCCTCCCAACACAGCAAACCCCCGCAGCACCACCCGAGCAAAGCAGGAAAGAGGGGCAAAACTTCAAGTGTCTGTGGCAATCCTGTAAACGGTACGTGTCAGTACGGCGTAGATAGGCCTTTACTCCAGTGATTAATAGCAGACCCAACCGTCTCTCTCTCTTTCTTGTTCATTGCTTTATAATCAACCTCAGTTGAGACGCTGTGGAGCTTCTGCTGATTCGTCCCGTGTTTTCTCCTCTAGGTGGTTTGAAACGCCGTCTCAGGTGTTTTACCACGCGGCAACGCAACATGGCGGAAAAGATGTGTATGGAGGTCAGTGTCAATGGGAGGGATGTGAACCTTTTCCTCGGCAGAGACTGTCCTTCATCACGCATCTACAGGTAAGACTCCTTTGACTGATAGTGGATGACTGATAGGTTGGGCTTTGGAACCATATCTGCAGCTACACCTACAGCTGATTTACTTTATGTTTACAACTCCCCAAATTCTCAAGGTAGCCGTTCACTGTTTCTGACTTTGGCGTCGTCCAGTGGAAGTATTAAAAGATCCCGTACCAACCGTATAAAATAACTAACCACAAAACACTGTGCAAGATTGATCTAAAATCTTAACATTTTGTCTTTTCTAGGATAAGCACTGTTCTCGAGAGGCTTTGCTGGCTGGACTCAAACTAGAAGAGCAGCAGGCGCAGAGTCCCAATCAGACTTCTTCCCAGTACGTATACCTTTTTCTGTTGTTCTTGATATGTGAGTGATGTGTGAGACTGTGCCTTATACAGTACTTGGTAGTTGAATGAGAATGTATAAAATGTCAGTCACTGAATTTTTATTAAAGTGTTCATTGCCTGAGGCATTAAGAATACATTTTGCT
The DNA here is from genome assembly GCF_910596095.1 of Thunnus maccoyii. Classification (NCBI taxonomy): domain Eukaryota; kingdom Metazoa; phylum Chordata; class Actinopteri; order Scombriformes; family Scombridae; genus Thunnus; species Thunnus maccoyii. The sequence goes on along the minus strand of NC_056555.1, from coordinate 6,324,706 downwards.
GCTCTGAAAGTCTGGCTGTACCTGACTTCAACTCATTTTCTGTACTCTAGACTGGTCGATTTCATTTAGGTGCAATATTTAGATGGATATTAAACCAAAATGCAGTCTAATGGCAGATAAAAATAATGAATTTTTAACAACTGATATTAATGTGTGATGTTTATGCATGATTTGTTGTGAAGGACTCCGCCAGTGGCAGGCAGTACTCCGGCACCGCGAGCACCGAAAGCAATCGTCAATCATCCGAGTGCAGCTCTCATGGCCCTACGCAGAGGCTCTCGAAACCTGGTCTTCAGGGACTTCACTGTGAGTAGAGCGGTTCTGACCAAGACCACATTTCTCCTAGAGTTTCTTTTCTAATTCTCTCTGACACACATACATTTGTATGATTTATAAATCTCTGTGTTGGTCATGGTGGATTTAAATCCCTGTGTGTTTCCTACACTTTTTGGTTCATACACAGGACAGGATTGAGTGAAGATGCTGGAGGGAATGAATTTGGTTATTTCCAAGTCTTCATTAGATTGGAATTTGCACAAAGTGTCGGCAAACTTTCAGAATCAAAGAAATTCTGCAGGTTTCAGAAACTCACGGTTCCTCATATTGTGGCATTTGCTACTGTAAAGACAAACTGTTGGAGTGATATACCATTTTAAGAATGGGCATGGATGTTAAGACAGTCAGATGAATCTAGTGTCCTTGTCTCACTACCAATAAAAGGCACCATTTGTCTTATCTGTCCATATGTCCAAACAAGTGCCTGTCTTCAACTGCAACACCTACTGAACCTTTATCATCTATAAAACTAAACATATTTCTTCTTTGTTCCCTCTTCTAGGATGAGAAAGAGGGACCAGTGACCAAACACATACGACTAACTGCTGCCTTAACGTTAAAGAACATCGCCAAGCACTCTGACTGTGGTCGCATGTAAGTGTCCTGTTTAGTGTTGAGTTCACTTTTTGTTCAGTTGTAGGTGATTTTGTTGCTTGTAGCCTTTTTTTGACCAAATAATAGCTAGGAGCCACCAATTATATTACTTTGACATCAATGAACATGACAAGAAATATGACCCGACCCTCATCCTAGTATTGATAGTTGTGGCACCCTTAGCTTATTTACAGTGTGAATGAAGCTGCACATAAGTTGTAACAAGCCAAGTCAGGGTTGTTGGATGATTTTTAAAAGCGGAGTTCTGCAAACTCTACCTGGATAGTTATTGGTGGTTGGAGAGAACCACCTACAGAGCAGGGAGTATTGACAGGGTCTTCATCATTTTTTTTATGCCTGTGTTTCAGTTATTTTTGCTCACCCCTAGCAGTTTGGATTAGATGTCAATGTTTTCTGATGGACTGTGGGAGAACACACTATCTTTGTGTTGATTCCTTTCCGCCTTTGTCTCCCAGGTTGGTAAAGAGGCATGAAACGCACCTCTCCGTGCTCGCGCTAAGTAACATGGAGGTTTCCACCACGCTCGCCAAATGCCTTTACGAACTGACGCGCTCGCTCCAGGCTTAACGCCAAAAGGACAACCTCTACCACCCCTCATCCCTCTTCTGAGACGAGAGGAGAAAGCCACCGGTGAGCTGTAGCGGGTCTGCAGGGGAGCAGAGGGCAGGAACCGGAACGAAGACCCTCCTTCTGCCGTGCCTGCCGTGCCCCCTTAACCCTCCCCACCACCCCTCCCCACCCCTCTCATCCTCAGCTCCTTCCTCGCCAACCTGTGTTCAAATCCCCACCCTCCTCCCCCTTCCACACACACACACACACACACACACACACCTACACACACACACAAAAAAAACTGCCACGGGGTCTTCCACCAGCTGCCCACCAGGGGGAGCTCTTTCAGACTGCTTCCCCGAGGGACTCCACCGACGAAACCCCAAACACGAGCACATTTTGTTTAAGTTTTTTTGTTATTTTTTATTTTTCTCTTCGTCCCGTGAACTGATGTGTGTGTGTGCGCGTGTGTGTGTGCGTGTGTGTGTGCGCGTGTGTGTGTGTGTGGAGTGAGTGGCGATCGACTGAAGAGTACGGGTGGGTGGGGAGGCGGGGAGGTGGCAGGGTATAGGTGTCCCACAGGGTTGGGTGGAGGAGGACTCAGCTGGCAACTGGCACAGAGAATTTTTTTTTTTTTTTTTTTTCTTTAGAAACTTGGTAGCTTGGTTTTCTTACTTGAGTCAATATATTTTCACTTATTTATTATTGAAATGAATACCATTACAATTAATGAAAAAGAATCTTGTAAATATGTTGTGAATATATATAAAGAAGATCCTCTTTCATGCCGATGCAGCCACTGGAGAACTTGCTCTGTGGAGTAATAGAAGCATTACTTTGGTAGGATTGAATAAAGTAGTATGTTTTTTTTTTTGTTTGTTTTTTTGTTTTTGTTTTGTTTTTTTTTTTGCTTTTTTATGATCCCTGGTCACTTGTATCTAATGTGATTCTATACTCAGCAGTGGATGAATGTACTTAAAAACCTGTAAATAATTCTGCAAAGGTACTGATGCTGTAAAGCTTAGGGAGGGGGAAAAAACAGTTTTTTGTGGAACTGTGACATTTTTTGTATTATAATACCTTGTAGAACTCATTTTGCTGGCTGAAAGAGTATGGAATAATATATCTCATGTCATTTTGTAGAAGAAAAAAAAATATTGAAGGTATTCTCTCCCTTCCTCTTCCCTCACACACCTTCCCCCCTCAACACGCACACACACAAGTAACATATATCCACTGTAAGCGTTTTGTCATTGTACGGGCACAGTGCGCGTACCAAAATTTTTTTGTATTTGTAAATTGGTTTAAATACATGGAGTTTTTATACAGGTTTTCTCCTGTGTTCTTTGCTTTACGTGCAGGTATGATATTTTCTTCACTACTTTTTTCTATCTTAATATAGTGTGGAGTTTTATTGTACTATTTTTTCATTCTTAATACCATGCCACATTCCGGCTCACGTCCTCAGACTGTCCTCTCTACCGTGTGTTGTGTAACATTTATGACTGCCTGTCGTATTAGCATCTGACCGGGGCGACCCAACCATCCTCATTTCTGCAGTGTCAGTAGGATGTGTGACTATACATAGACCTAACAGTCTGTTAGAGATTGGCTTTATTTACTTTGGTGACTGTTTATAGTTTTTAAATAAAACACTGAACATTTTGCTTTGGTTTTACGCTTGTTTCTTCTGTTTTTTTTGTTTTTTTTCCCCCCTTCAACAAGTTCTTCCAATTTCCTATCTTTTATTTCTGACGCTGCCAGGGGTTACATGGAAAGATTGTGGAGTAGCTCAACTAATTTGAAAAAAGAGCTAATGGAAAGCTAATGGATAAACAGTTGAAATAGCTAAAAATCATATATAAATGGTTGAAATCTATAATGCTATGTTTAAGTAGCCTAATGGATAGATTGTAGAAAGCTAAAAAGTTAATGGATAAATAGTTGAAATAGTTTGCTAAAAGTAATGGTTGAAATAGCACAAAGTAGCATAATGGATATACTGTTTAAATAGTTCAAGTTCACGAATAAACAGTTGAAATAGTTGGATTAAAGTAATGGAAGAATTGTTGAAATGACTGTCTAAAAGTAGTCTAACATAGATGGTTAAAATAGTTTGCTGAAGGTAATGAATAAATAGTTGAAATAGTCAAAGATGGTGTATAAATGCTTGAAATAGGCAGCTAAAAGTAATGGATAAACAACTGACGTAATGGATAATTATTTGAAACATCCAGCTTCTGCTGTACTAATGTCATAATACTAATGCAAACTTGACCAAACAGTCCTAAATATTGACAATTCAATTGTATGAAAACATAATTGTAAAAATGCATCTTTTATATGATTAATAGTAATAAATAACATCCAGTTATTTGTGAATGAGCCTTCTGCCAGATGCATCATGGCTCCTGGTTTTTCTGTGCTGAGTAAAAGACGTCTGTACAGATGCCAGTGTTTTAATATGTTTTCATGGTTGGTAGTTGGACTTCAAACAGCCGTCTTGTCTGATAGAACCTAACAAGCTCCATTTGCTGGCATACTCATCCCTTTGTTCTGTTTAACAACTGGTCACTGGCTCTTTCCTTTCAACATAATTGAATTGTTAATGACTTTGCTGAGCGCTCCACTTCCCACAGCCCCAAAAATATATTTTGTACCCAGTCTTATGCATTACAGAGATAGTGCTGCATTCACCACAACTGCTCTGTGTCACTTTTGATGGATACTTAAAGCAATAATCTGAGGATCTGTGGTGGTTCTGCAGTCAACCAATTATTGCAAGCAAAAGCAACTGTTAGCCATTGAGGTTTGGGTTTAATAACCTGTGCTGTCTTTTCAGTCATAGCCATCACTGCTCATTTTAACTGAAACAAATATAAGATGTCATTTGTGTATGCCAGAGGATATCAAGTGTCAATCAAGTGAATATCTGCCACATTTACAGTCGTTTTAAGCATCAGATTCCCTCTTTGTGTTTCCTCGGACAGTGTTTCCCTGTTGAGCTGTGGTGGAAGGATAGTAACAAAAAGAGGAACTTTGGCACTAAAAAGACTAATGTTGAATGTTTTTCAGTAGTATGTAAACAGTAGTTTAATGCCCTTTTGTATGCTTTCATTTGCATGGTGAAACTAGACAAAAGAAAGCACCTTCTTAATTTTTACTGTCAGGTTTTCGTTTTGATATGGGGAGCCAGAAAGCATTTTAATGAATAACATCAACTTTGCAGTGTGACCATCTTGTTTTTTAAGGTAAGTAACGCAATAAAGTAAACAGTTATAGCAACTATATTTGTCTTCCAGCAAGTGTTTCAGTCCCACACAATGATATTTTGAAAGTATTGACCAGAAGTGTTACTCAATATCGTGTCCTGCCTTGTAGTTCCTAAATGTGACCACTATTACAAGTGAGTAATATTTTTGTACTAATATTGGTGTTACTCTTATTTTTTATAATCACACAAATAATTACATGTACATATTTATATCCATAAAAATCGTACAAACAAAACAATATATGTTAGCCACGCATTTTTGTTGTGTTAGTGTTGCAGTTCCTTGCTGTAGCCACTGGAGGGCAGTGAACACTCACATTTAGATGACGTAAAACCTCCCTGGCTTTATGTTTGTGCTCGTCTGGCAGCACCATGCTGACACTAGCTGTCCTAGCTGATTTTATGTGGACACAACTGACAACATTTCATCAAAGATGATCTCACTTAAGTAAAAGCCAAGACGTGAACATATCTATTAAATATTCAGTTCGTCATGAAACGTCATGTCACTACCTAATTAGCCTACATGGGTCATAGGAGTGTGCCTGCATACAAATACGTTATTTGGCAAAGCACAAATAATGTGTTTTTTAGGAATATTTGTTTCATACAAATTTTTTTTTAAATGATTTGTTTTTGGGAAGAAAAAAAGTCAAATGCCAGTGTGCAGGTTGGTCACATCACTATCTCAGTCTCTCTCCTCTGCTCCGCTGTTACGTCTATTAGCAGGTCTCAACGAGGGAAGTCACATCCACCTGCTACATGATGCACATTTCCTATTTTGGACATCACTCCTTGAGTTGGGGGTGTTCCCCAGAGATAAAGCTGAGCTACTGACACAAGTGATGTGCTCTCAGGGGACTCTCCATAACCTGTTGTTCCCTTTCTCCTTTCCACAAAGTTGGGTTGTAAAAAATAGGCAATAAATGAAAAGTGCAAAGCATTAATCGCCTTTGAAGTTCTTCCCTACATGTTACATGCTTTGCTGTCTCTGTTACGGGTGTATAAATAGGTAGAGGTCTGTCTGCAATGAGGCGATGAGTAAAGTTTTAGTCGTCTATGATCTGGGAGACTCCAGTTTGAGGCCCAGTGTGGGGACCACCTTCGTAAGGTAATTTATTCATGAACACTTATTGTAACACTTTAATTTTCTAAAATTAAAAGCGTAATAAAAACAAAAACAGGATTTTTAAGCCTTGTTCCACTTTTATTTAAATACAAATATGAATACAAATACAAATAATTTTGCTGCCTCAACAAATACAGATACAAATACTGGGCTCTCTGCACATCCCTAATGAGTCAATTGATGTACCCCTGAATCTATGAGGATGTCTTGTGTGTTATTATTAGGTTATTCAAATCTTGGCCTGACAGACAGATGTGCCTGGATGTGGTACTGTTGACCCTGAACCAAGGGTGTCTTTGATGGGGACTTAAAACCATCTCTATTACACCCAATAATGTCCTGTTAGCTCATAGATATTAAAAATTTAAAGATCCTCTCCAGACATGTTTTAAGATGTATATAAAATACTCTACTTTGGATAATAATTTGTGTCTGATATACTTTTTCAACAAAAAAGTTAAATTATCTTGTTAAAATCCTCAAAATGACATCTACTCCTTCTCCCCCATTAAAAATTTCAGAATCTATTAACATGCAAATATATTTCATTCCAAAAGTTAAACTGCTACACACAAGATGTCTCCTATTTCACTGTGAAGTTCATTCTCAGTGTTTCTGCACTGGAGGCTTCAGATTTCCACATCACACTTGTGTAAGTTAATTATTGGACAAGGATTGGTTTCCAAACTATTTATTTCTCTGTGCTCAGAGAAAATGAGGACAGAGAAACCCTGCACTTTCAGCAGATGAATATGAAAACAAACACTGCACATACATCATTCTGCACAGTGAAACATCCAACTGTAGGAACAAGAAGAAAAAGATGTTTTTGAGTGGAGGGGGACTGTAAGTAAAAGCGAAGAAGTGAACATATTTTGTTTGTTATTTTTGTCATGACATGTCACGTCATTACCCAATTAGCCTACATGAGTCTATTGATGTACCCTTGAACCTATGTAGATGTCTTGTGTGTTATTATTAGGTTATTCAAATGTTGGTCTATATTGTGCATGATTATTTGTCAGATCACACTGTAGACAGATGTACCTGGATGTGGAACTCTTGACCCATGTGTATCTTTGATGGGGTCTTAGGATCATCTCTTAATACACCCCATAATGTTCAGTTCAGCTCATTGATATTTAACATTTAAGGTGTGCTAACTTGTTGCTAGAATTATTAAAGCATAAGGACATTGTAACATGCTAGCAATATTTATATTCACCTTTTTGACATAATAGTTAATAGTCCATACACGTTTGATTTGTTCATTCATTTGCCAAATCAACAGTATCAAGCATCAAGAAGAAGTGGTAACTAGACAGCAGTGTGCTGCAGTTTATTACCTCATGAAGTTGCTCACTAATTAAATACTAATAAAATATTGTGGCGACCTTATCTGTACTGTTCACTTTATAACCATGTTTACTCCTCTACCATTCTTATGCTCTTATGCTCTTATCAGTAGTTCTATATTTTGTATATTTTGCACAACTGCTATTTAAATACTGTTGTCAGTTTATCTACTGTTCACTTTACAACCATGTTCACACTTTTGTTGACTTGACTTTTGTTGTTGATTGTTGGCTCTTCCATTGATAGATATAGACAGAGATTTTGTAAATATTAGCTTAGCTTTTATAATTTCTTGTATTGTGCACTGCCTGGGAGTTTGACACAACAACATTTCACTATAAGTACTTGTACGCATATGTGACAAAAATCTCGACTACTCAAAGTTTTCTCCACCACTTTTATACTTTTAGGTTGTTATTTTGATGACGACATTTACCTCTACTATAGTATTTGTTTCTAAAGTGACAGTACATTTATTTAAGTACAATTTTACTGCTGTACCATATATGGCTGTTATGTCTTTTAATGTAAATGGTTATGTCCTCTCTGTAATGCTCGGCGGTTCCAGCAGGGGGCGCCAGTTGTACCAACTCTCAGCCAGACCGCGAGACATGTGGCTGGGACTTTCTGAAAGCTCCGCTTCGCTTTTAGCCATAAACAAGTACCGGAGAGTGCGATTCGTCAGCATTTCACAGCAAGAGTTTGGGCACTAAAAACAGTTTCGGAGGTGTAAACCAGCCACAGCAGCACTTTACAAGGTGAGTAACGACAGTTGCCGCTCGCTAACTAACGTTAGAGCTAAGTACTAGCGGGCTAAAGCGACGTAAGCAGGTGCTGTTGTTCAAAGCGGCTAGTTAGCTTTGAGCTAAATTCGAGCTAGCTAGCTGGCTAACTTATGACCTTCAGTGCAATCTTCGAGGCTAATATTAGACACTATTTAGCCATGTTTGCTGCCGTGCTAACAACAGCCAGCTAGCTCTTAGGTAGCTGTGTTTTTAGCTAGCAGTAGCTGCCTGGCTAACCAACAACAACCGTGTTGTCACCGTCGTGTTGGCACTGGTTGATCAAGTTGGTGCTAATTTCTGTCTTCAGGAGCCAGGCCGTGCTTTCACAAGTAGCGTTATCTATCTGCCAACGCAAATGCGATTAAGTTAACCCTACAATCACGCCATTTAATGTAACATGGTGTTGTTATCTCATTTGAGGCTTCCAGGCATATAAGTTAGCCGGTAGTGTTGGTTAAATGGGTGTCTGTGAGTAAACGGAAAACACAGTTGACGTGACAGTTGGAGCATAAGGATTGAGATTAATTGTCGGTGTTGTTTTGGTTTATTTTAATTATTTAGAGATTTTGCGGTTTCCCCCCAACACCAAAGCTCTGGGCCGAGTTTCACTTTGCTAAATGTTTATGATCGTCATTATTAAAGTGATCAAAGCTCGCTCTGGATCAGTTATCGGAGGCAGGCGGCTTCCTGTTCACTGTCATAGAAGTCTTGATGGCATGCTGTAGTTAGGGTTGTCCCCCATTACTGTTAAGATAACACTCAAGAAGTAGGGATTATAAAAAAAAAAAAAAAGTTGTCAAAGTTCACCTGATTACTGATCTTATCAACAGCATCTGTGAATTGGTTTTACACCACCGTTTGTTACTTTTGCTAGATAAAGTGATTCAAAGTTTCAATTGGAAAATATTTCACTTTCACTTCTAGTCAACAATAGATACCAGAAGTTGTAGACATACCATATCACCATATATGTCAGCTGAAATGTAAGAAGAAATTACAGTGCAGAAACACCATAGATACATTAGAGATGATTCATAAACAGTATGGCCATATCGTTTGTCCAGCAGAGAGCACAGACAAGTTTCAACCTTTAATATCCTACTCAGTACCTCTGTCACAGTTCTTTAAAATTTTCCTGTAAAAAGTTAATATTGGCTTTTTTAAATTAGATTATTTAAAAATCAGCTGTGATTTCAAATATTAACATTAATATAGATGAATAATAATTAAAATTCAGCATCATCAACAGTTCACTCTGCTTGTTTTGTGTTCCTGTCCTTGAGTCTCATATCCACCGAGATTTTATTTGCAATGTTTTCATCAAGAGAAGAGCAGCACATCCTTACAGTTAAGAAGCTGGAATCAGTGAATGTTTGCCATTTGTCTTTGATATATGGCTGAAAAGACTAATCAATTATTAACATCCTTGTAGGTTGCTTTTTTCTGTTGACCAACCGATTAATCATCCAGTTGTTTCGCCACAAAAAATGTTGTCTTTGATTCTCAATTTATTCTTTTCACAATTTATCGTGAAGTAAGTGCAGGGATTTATTTATGTGTAAACTACAGACAGCATTAATAACACTTACAGCAGCCATCAAGAGAGAGTGGGATTGTCATGAGTCAGCTACGGGCTGATGTTGGTCTAGAGTGAAACGTGGATGTAAGCTTTTATATGGTGGTGTGTGCCGCAACAGAACAGTTTTCTTATCCTTATCCGCCCTGACAAGAATACAATCTGAGGAGTAAGGCTGAATTCTGACAATTTGTGTTAATGAAAATGGTCAAATTGACGAACATTAGTGTACAGAAAATGTCTGAAATACTGTCTGTTGACAGCTCCAGTCCATAAATGTGGTTTAGCCTTATAACATGAGCAGATCTCTCTCTCTCCTGTGATTACTGCACCTTTCAGCTTCCATGCTCTATTGATTTTTTTTGAAAACTGATCTTGTAATATTTCTGTCGGCTTCTATGATTGAATCAGATGTTATTTCTGATATGTGGGAATGTGGCATTAAGAGCTGTTGTTTGTAGAGAACGTGGACACTAGAGCTGGGCAATAGAGTCAATAATGTGACATAAGACTAGATCATCTGACATTTTGGTTGTCACAGTGTTGTGATGTAGCTCATTTTTGTTTTCCAGTTCTTATGTTTAAGTGAGAAACATTTCTGAATTTGTGTGACTGTTCTAGTTGTTTTGATTGAGCCACAAATTGCTCTACCTGTTTGGTCAGTAGTCAGTAGTACTAGGGATATGTATTACCCTCGCTAGTCGGCACCAGAAAAAACTAGTTGGTTAAACTTATTATTTTATTAATGTACACATTTAAATTACATATTGACATAATTTGCACTGAAATGTTATGTCTTCCTAGTCAAATGTTGCTTTATAAAAAAAAAAAACGAGCATCCGTTACTAATGTTAATGCTGGTTAACTGTGGGATCTAAGACTACCACGTTGTTGAATACCTAATAAAACTGTTAATCTAATGTCACATTGATCAGTAGGCCTAATTGTTACTTTTTGTAGGCCTATTATTGTTAGTTTTCTGATGACTGATTATTATTTTTTACTGTATTTGCTATGTGATTGCGTTCACCCAATGAAAGTGTCGTTGTACTAATCAGGCACATTTCCTGAAGACTTTTGTTACGTTGAATATTGTTTTCAAGAAATGTTGTTTAACTTTTATTTAGTGAGTTGTTGCATGTTTTGTAGGATACTATGCAGTGTTCATAATGCACGGTGCAAAGTTCCACATGTTGCAGTGGCATTTTTCATTCAAAACACCCCTGTTGTTTTCACAACTTTGAACTCGCCCAGCCTAATGGAGACTGTACTCAACATTTACTGAGCGTTTACTGAACCAGTGTTTCTCCTATAATTATAACAACAAGAACTCCCGCCAGGCCCGAAACCATTTTTTTTAATGTCACAAATAACGCCAAATATCCATTCATTTGGAAATCAATAGCTTAGTCTTTTGCAGCGCTGTCCCGGTACGTGAGTCACCCTCTGTGTCGTTGCCTGGGAAACTATTGGTAGCGTAACACCGGTAAGGAATAGGGCATTGCGTAGTATGTTTGTGTAGCGAGTGGGAAAGAGTGAGCCGCAGGAAAGTGACAGTGGATGTGAGCGGAGCAGAGGAAAAGGTTAGCAGTAAATTGTCAGTCTGGCAGTAAATGTACAGTACAGACTACAGTGTAACATCTGTTGTTTCCCCAAGTGCTGCAAAAGGTGAAGGGGGTTAGCTCCAACGTTAGCAACAATGGGTTAGCCTAACCAGAAGACGCAAAACAGAAATAGAGAACGGAGAAATGTGTGACTGCTGAGTTCACTGTGCACTCTGTCCTGTTACATCCAGCCCCCCTGTCAGCGACTAATCGGTTAGTTGAAGATTATGTTCGATTTCAGTTGACAAAGATTTTTTTTTGGTTGATTACAGCCCTACAAATTTAGGATAACCATCTCACAGTGTGACTGCTGCTACGACCTATGTCTACTAACCAACCAATAGGAATGATCAACGTCACAACTGGCACTAAACCCAGGGTTTTCCCTGCCTATCTAACTCAACCTTGTATTACTGGCTGCCCTGCCACCTTTGTTGAAAATTCTGGCATGTGACGTTGACAGAATGAAAAAGGCAGAACTCAACTGCGTGGGCAGTGCAGTGCCTGGACAGTCTCTAGCGCGCACACACTAGAGTTATCTTGTAATTCTTCAAAACAGGCAGTGGTTGTAAGCCTGTTTTGATTTAATGACTAAATAATTATCTATGTGACACCAACGTGAACATTGTGAACTCTCTAAGGCTATGAGGTACTTAGTATATTGTTGTGTCACTCTGGATGTAGATTTTGGTAATGCACCTGGAGCTAGAATTGCTGAGACCTGTACTTTCATGCAGTTGCCATAGTCATTCACATGGCTAGCTTTCAAGTGTGCAAACAGGTTACTTGTGTTGCCACCCTATGCTTTTACGCATCGTTTGCAATTCTTGCAAAGTATATTCTTCTGTGCAGTGTCCGTTATTTTCTTTTAAGCCGAATCATCTCCATAACACTGATGAGGCACTATTTTTGGAATGAAATCCTCAGGGGTTCCAGTGCCGGTACCTGCCTCAAACTGCATCATGTTTAAGTTAGCTAACCTTATCGCATAACAACTTGAACTCAAACAGCTGCCGTACATGAATGACGTGCTTTGCTACATCATGTTGCCTTTTTATTTTTACTTTTTAATCGGATTAAAAAGTACCCGAACAAAGTTGGAGGTCAGATGCTATTTGCCAATTTATCATATGGTGTCCTCGGCTTATGTGCTCCTCACAGAAACCAACCATGCCACCCCGCAACTTTCGTGACTGGAAATGACCGGTCTGTTAGAGACTGATGTCCCTCTGGTACCAGTCCCTATTTGTTTGATTCCACATCTAACACCGGCAACTTTTCTATCGGGCTTGGACCAAACAAAGACATTTTCACATCCCTGTGATAATCACTTATAGATGCCCTATGAGATTTGTAGTCAAACAATCTGGTGCACGTCCCAGGAAACTAATCACTGTAAATGTTCAACCTCAAAATTACCTGAAGCCAGCTCTTTCAGCTCTAAAATCGGCGTCTTCTGTTGCACTCGTCACTTAAGACGCTACTTTAAACTTTGATCCACAGGTTTTTAAGACTAGAAGTGGTTTTGGTTTCTTACATGTAAATATAGTATTTTGCTAAGTCATAACAAATATGATCATTTAAGTATCCTCTTATCTTAAACTCATCTGGATGTTATGATTTTAACGGAGACTTGGCTGATTGATTGATTGATAATCAAACTGTTTCTTTTAGAGGCTTTAATATTGTCAGAGCAGATAGAGCTGGTAGAGAAGGTGGCGTGGCCGTATATATAAAATCATCTCTCTCTGTACTTTAGCTGACTTCAGTCTCAATTTCTAAATATTTTGAATTTTTTTCCTTGAAAATTGATCTGGGGCATAATCATTCAGTAATGCTCCTTCAAAAGCCCAGGAATAATTGGCTGAATTGCACTACTGATTGATCATGAGGTGATGATCCTTGGTGATCTCAATTTGGACTGGCTTATAATATTAACAAACAGACCAGAGAAATATCCTGCCTGTGGTGTTTTTGACCTTGTTGTTAGTGATCACTGCCTGACTGTTGCCTTAGAGATGTGAGACAGAGGAAGACTCATTCACACATAGTGGTCAGAAGAAACTCATAAAAATTTAAATTACTAGGCCTTTCTACATGACCTTTACTTTAGTCCAATCGCTGACACTCTCAAAATCCCTGATCCTGAAATAGCTTTAAGTTATTTAACCAATGTTTTAAATTCAGTCTTAGTTAAGCATGCACTTTTTTTTTTTAATAAAGACAAGAACAAAATGTAGCTCCACTCCCTGGTTCACTGCTGAGCTTTCTACCTTATTTTATTCCAGAAACAAAGCATGGGCTCTGGCTAGGCACACCAGACCCTTGTCATTGGCTTGCCTTTAGACAGTTGAGGAATAAGTGAACAGTTGCCGTCAGAAAAGCCCAAACTGACCGTGATCTGCACTCCTTTACTAATTCCTCTTATAACCCCAGTAAATTCCCGAAAATGGCCAAATCTACTGCAAACAATTCTAGCACTCCTCTACCTGCCTATGTTGTTAATGGCTTTCCTCAGATAATTGATAGCCATGCAATTTGCACTGCTTTTAACAATCATTTTGCTGCATCTTGTCAGTTATTCGAGTTAGTGTTGGTCCCAACAGTTGTGTGGAAGAACATAGGTCATGCTTCCATAATACTACTGCTGAGGTAAACCACTCCTTTATTTTGTCTCCTTTCTCCAGTGGGATGGTAGCTGACGCCTTCTGCAATATTCATGAAAATCAACGGGTGACGACAAACTGGAACCATTTGCTTTGAAATTCTCAGCACAGCTAATTTCTAAATATATAACTCATATTTTCAATCTTAGCATTACCTCTGGCATCATTCCTACACTTTTGAAGACTGCCTATGTTCTTCCTCTCCACAAAGGTGGTAGCAAATCTGAATTTAATAATTATTGCCCAATCTCAAAACTATCTTGTCATGCAAAAATACTTGTTAATGAACAGTTGAAATCATTTTTATCCACATGTTCCATACTAACTCCATTTCAGTCTGGCTTAAGGCCTAAGCATAGCACTATTTCTGCTGCTTCTTTAGTTAGCAACAATATAGTCTCAGCATTCGATAACCAAAAACACTATACTGCTATTTTTATTGATTTAATTGAAAATTTTGACACAGTTGACCACTCTCTGCTTTTACTCCGGCTTTCTTCTTTGGGTTTTGACAAGCTAGCTGCCTGTGGTTTCAGAATGATCTCTCTGACAGGTCCCAGTGTGTCAAGATAGGTAATATCCAGTCCTCTTTTCTCCCCATTACAAAGGGAGTTCCTTAAGGTTCTGTTCTTGGATCAGTCTTATTCAGTGTTTATATATACAATATTACCTCTTCATTGTACGATTGCAAATTTCATCTATACGCAGATGACACAGTCCTTTATTCCTGTGCAGATTCTATTCATGCCACCACTCTACTATGGTAGTTTTGAAATTTGTTTTGTTAATAACACCATAATAGAGAGAGTGCAATACTATAAATATCCAGGTATTTGAGTTGATGAAAAACTTTAAAGTCTATATTGACATTTTGTTATCAAAGCTGAGATTGAAATTGGGCTTTCTTTTTAGAAACAAATCTTGTTTTCCTTTATTTACAAGAAAAAGAATTGTTGAAGCAGTTTTCCTCTCTGTATTGGACTACGGGGATGTTATTTATGGGCGAGTGGGCAGTTCCACTCTCAAACCTTTAGATGCACTATATCACTCCACATTAAGATTCATTACAGGAGATAGTTATGGGACACACCATCGCCTACTATATCAAAAAACTGGCTTGCCTGCTCTGTCAGCGAGGAGGGATCCGCATCTGCTCCTATTTATTTACAAAGCTATTTTACAGAAGCCCTCCCACCCCCCTTATCTCTCAGCCCTGCTTTCTGGGATTGATGTACCCGCTCACACACATGGCTCACCCTGCAGATGCCAACAATTCATACAGTCATGAAGATCTGCTTTCTGTTACTGTGCCCCACATACTTGGAATATGCTTAAAAAAAAGTTGACCTCATTAATACTGCTGAGTCAATTCCAATGTTTAATCGCTAATTTTATTGATTGTAATTGTTAGTGCTTTTAATCTTTTAATTGTTCTCATTGTTTTATTTATTTATTTGTCTCATTGTCAATTCCTGCGCTTTTACCTTTTAGCATAGTTAATTTTACCTTGATTTTAATTGATGTACCATGTATTCTTCCCTAACTGCTACCTCCTAGCTTTCTTTGGTGATTTTAGTTGTGTCTGCTCTTATTGTGTATCTGTACCTCAGCACCATTGTAAATGAGGGTTCTCCATCATCGTGTTATCAAAGGATTTAAATAAATAAGACAATAATGAAATTGTGTTACTTTCTTTGGAAATATGTTAAGTTTAGATCGCTAATTCTGTCATATAGTTACTTTTAAAATGTTTTAGCAAGTTGAATTGTGTAATGACAAAATACTGTTTGAAGAAGGTATTGCAAAAATGTGTGCCTTCACCTGAATCAATACCGGTATACCTTTTTAAAATAAGGTATGGCTACCTGTGCGCTGCCTCTTGGAAAAGTAAACACAACAATCTTAAAAGTTTTACGTTTTGTTTCATCTACTTTTTTTATCCTGCTGTATTGCATAGATTATTTGGTGACTTGATGTTTGGACAAATAGCATTTTATGAGAAAAAAAACAATTTTATCATATTTTTATCTGCTGCTGATTATGCAACTTTAGAATGAAATACCTAACATAGTTCCCCTAATAAGCTGTCCTCCTTTCTTTTGTATTAACAACACCAACATTTAATTTTTCCAACCATCTCTTCTGTGTTGTAGTGGTGATCAGGACAGCCCGGGCCTGGACATGACTGGAGCTGGAAGTGGTGAGACTTAACTCATTACAGTTATGTTTTAGGTGTCATGTTTTCTACAGTAAACTGGTCGTCTGCTACATGTTCAGACACATATTGCATGAACAATGTCCCCCCATCAGCGTGCACTTCTATACTTTACTCACACATTCCTACTTCTTACTTACCAGATCAGTCATGAATAAAAACTTGTGTGTGTTTATTGTCTTGGGTCTTAAGGCGGCCAGGGCCCTCCTGATGGGACGGATGCTGAGGAGGCGGAGAGGTGTCCCATCTGCCTGGGCGTTCTGGCTGGTGGCGAGCTTGCCATGCCTGACAGCTGCTGCCATGTCTTCTGCCTCAGATGCCTCCTCACATGGGCAGAGGTGACAGTCAATGCTGTTGTGTTAAATTTATAATTCCATTAACGATGTGATTACGTCTGTGTGAGGTAGTGATACAGAAGTAGGGAGTTGGTTTTTAGCCAATTTGGATTTAAGAGCATTATCTCGGGGTGTAATTATGTTTACAACAGTTTTATAGATCTCTATTGTGTGTTGGTGGCTTATAAAAATGGTTGAAACATGGAATTTCTACACTGACACAAAAAAACATAAATTGTATGTTTTTCTTACATCTCACATACATATATTTGAAAGCTTTTGTTTAAAATTCAACTAGTGTGGTTTAAGGGCCATTACTGATTTCGGCCTTTTGCCAATAAACTTAATTAAATTTGATCATTTCCATGCCAAAATATCATTTAGTATCTTCCCCCAGAATGTAATTAATGTCAATGTGGAAAAGACTAAAGCGGTTAGACCAGCATGAATTGATGTGTGCCTGTTACTGTGGTATGTTAATGATGTTTTGCTTGTTTTCTTTACCAAAGTTGCAGATGGTTCCTTCGTGCCCGGTGGATAGAAGACCTTTCAGTAATGTTTACAGATGGGATGGGAATCTCAGCTGTGTGCAGGTCAGTCTCCAGAAGAAGCCATTTGCCATCGCTGCTGTTCATTCATGTCCAGTATAATAAAGAGTACAGAGAGGCAATCCATCACACTAAACCAAAAGCTTAATTTTAAAGTTCAACTGTTAATTATATGTTCTCCTCTTGCAATGAAAAAGTTATTATCACTGAGGCCGTCCTTAGTCCCATCTCTCTCCCCGTGTTTCTGGTCCACCTCTTGACTTTCACTGTCATCAAATAAAGGCAAAATGCAAAAAAAAAAAAAAAGATGTTCTCATTAAGGCGCTCTCCTGTGTGCATATACCAGTCAGCATGTGGTTTGTCAGCTGTCTCTGTAGACAGAAAACTTTGCATTTCATTTTAAACAGAGGAGAAAAAAGCAGCAAATGCTCCATAATTGAGAAGCTGTATCTAATAGGGCTGTCACTTTTTATTTGAAATTCTAACTCTCATTAAACATAGGAAAAAAAATTAAATATTCAAACTGTAATGACCTCTTTGAATTCAAGAAGACTATAAATGCAACAGACTGTTTGAAGTAGTTTGTCTTTATCCAGTCGGGGTTGTCCTTAAAATTCACTATGAGCTTGACCTATTGAATGCTCGTAAACCTATTAGTACACTAAGCTAATAAATAAAATGGACAGGACACAAGCAAGCAAAGCCGTGCTGATTGGATAATCACGACACCGAAGCATCTGAGAAGCAGTGTGTGGAAGTATTTTAGGGGTGACACCATAGGTGGCAAAATTACCAGCAAAGATAAGGCTGTTTGCCAACTTTGTAAAGAGCAGTTGCCTTTCTCTACAGCGATAACAAAAGTGAAGACTCACCAGCAAGGCAGCAGAGGCATCAAAAAATTCGAACTCATTGGAATGTGACTTTTTGAAAAAGTGAGAGCCCCAGTATCTAAGGAATATTTGGCATTTATTTCTTCACAAATTACTTTTTTTTTGATTATTCAATTATCAAAATAGTTGCAGATTAATCCTCCATCAGTTGATTAATCGACTCATTTCAGCCCTGCAACTGCAATACAACCTCGTATAACTTGTAACCTTGACATGAAAGTTTGTCATCTGTCTGTCAAAGATGTCAGACACACATCAGCTGTCAGTAAAGCACACAAACCCTTGTCTGACCCAAAGGTTATCCAAGGCTTTGGTCATTCAACCTGAGGACAGCATTTGTTCGCCATGAAGAAGCAAACTACAAACTTTTAGCAGCCACCTTTTATACCTATAGGGCATGCCTGATGGTTATTGGTTAAATATCACTTTAATTTCCTCTTGCACTCAGTGTAAATCACTCTGTGCAAGCTTCTGAGCTTAATGTTGAATTAAAAACATGTTTTACACCCAAACTAAATGTGCTTCTATCCATGTTGTTTCAAGGTTCCTGTCAGGAAGCTAGCGACTGAACCTGAAGCTGAGAGTTGCTGCTGTAGAAACCCTGAACAAAAAGTCTGTCTCAAGTGAGTGTCAATTTTTTACTTAAGCCAGTCTCAGAAGACTTTACAGAGACAGAAGATGATAACCTAATAAACTGTTTGAATATGAAAGCAACTTCTTTGGATTCCAATTTGAGAACAATTTAGATGTAATTTTCTTCTCCAGAAGAAAGCCTGGGAGAAGACTGAGGCGGCAAAAGGTGGAGACGGCGGCTGATTCCAAAACAAAAGGACTTGTGAGGAAATGTAAGTTAAAAACTTTTTAAGTATTTGTGACCAACAAGCATTTTTCTGCAGTGTCTAATAGTCTCTAAATGTCCTTCCAGGTAACAATGACGACCCTTCTTCACTGAGCAGAAAAAAGGTGTGTTTTTGATTTCCTTTTCCATTTTCCCATGTACATCAGTTCTAGTGCCACATGTTTTAGTTTCATGCCATGTTTTCAGTGTTAAAGCTCATCACTGTTTGACATATTTTGTCCAGGTGAGAGGAACAGAGTGCTGTGCTTGGTCACCGTCTCCCTGTGTCTCATTAACGACCACATCGACACAGGACATGTAAGTCACACCTCTCTTGATTAATAATTTTATTATGATTAATTATGATAAATACAGAAACACACTGTTGGTGTATCTGAAATAAGATGGTTTGGTATGATGGTTATCTGTTCCGCACTAGTTGCTAGTCTTGCTAGTTGCCAGCTTTTTATCTTATCAAAGAGAACACAACAGTTTTGTTTACAGTGCGGGGACAGTGCGTTCTAAGAAAGCCCCCTGCTGGAGTGCAAGGCACATTACTTCAAATGGTGCACTCTACCAGCTGCATGTATATTTCCCATTAGTGTCCCATTAGATTGACATAATTAAATGTAATCAACAGAGTAAATCTGCAGCATCTTGTTTAGGAGGGATGCAACATTTGATGATTAAACTAACTGGATTATATTTTTACAGCTTAAATGTAAGTTTTAACACTTGGGGAGTCCTTCATAAATAACTCCTATGTTGTTTTCATCCTCATGCAGTTCAGAGCCTGTGTGGGTGACAGAGGACATACCCTACGACACTGGGTTCAAACAGTGCAAACCCCAGGCACAAGATAATCCGTGGCTTTCTCCTGCTGCTCCCATCACTGCTAATGGCACCTCAAGGTAATGAAATACCAACTGACCACTAATATGGCTTTGTTCACTCCTGTTGCTCCTGTTCTATGTGAATAACCCTTCCAAGGCCAATGTTCATACCAAACAAGTTGGAAGCAGTTTTTTCTGTCTCTGTCCTCTTTTCTACAGTCCAGTTCATAGAACATTTGAACATGAGTTGCACTAATTGTAGGGAAACACTGCGCCACAGAGACTGTAGTGCTTTGGTTCAGACTAAAGCAGTCTGTAGTTTTGTTAGTGACACCTGCAATTTAAGTCTTATAGATGCTTATTTTTGTGTAGATCGTGGTGTCCAGTTGTCACGCACGGCAATCAGCATCCATCCAAACTGGACACTGGATAAACCGTACTTACCCAGATATGTTTAATTGTCACAGTGATCAAACACAATGTAAAGTTGTAATGAAATTACAAAAGAATGAATAAGAGTTAATTACTAATTCAGTCACCGAGCTAAAATCTGACAAAGCCTTTACCTTTTTGTTGATATTACAGGCAGAGTTTCCATCCCACTAATTGGAACCACAGCCCGTATCCATTTGGACTGTGCTCATCTCCCTTTACCTCCAGTTCACTGTTTGGCCCTGGTCATTTTGGTGAGTCATGTCTGACAGATTTTTATGTCAACATCCTTTTGAATTAATTGTTTTAATTTTGTTAATATGATAGTGGCAGATTAAAAAAAAAACACTTTGTGGTTTAGTGTGTAAACAAACAAATGGTAAAAAGAAGTATTTAAACAGTTTGACATTTTGTTCACATTTATGTGTCTTACAAAACACGAGTAAAATACCTGCAAGTCATTTCCAAAAATCTATATCCTATCTGCAAGTAGGTCTCTTCAAGGGCAAATGTTTAATAAGATTTTTAAGTCGAAACTGATCTTTGAACTCTTCTCTCTTTTTGTATAAGGGAATATAAACTCTTAATATTACTGCTGCTTTGACGTATTTTTCCATTTTTCAAAAGACGATAAAGACATTTTTGGAAACAAGCATAACCCTGTATAACCTACCCTCTACATTTGGAAGGACCCATCGTGCCGTTAAGTTTGTGTTCCACTCGGAAAGTGAAAGCTAGTTAGCTTAGCTTGCTTACGATGGCAGTGATTCCCACTAGACGTTACCTTTCATTCATGTTATTTCAACAGCTCTTTAGTCATCACAGCTCCCACACACTGCTGTGATACTACTGTGACACAAAGTGTATATTTCATCATGACTTTCAGAAAATTGTTGATTGTGTCTTTAAAAACAATCGGGGTCTTGTATATCTTATATAGTTTGTCTTCTACAGTGTTTCAGGGTGTAGTGTGCGCCATCACTTGTCCAAAAGGAGGAGAGAAGAGAGGTGGCCGAGCCTCAACCTCCAAAGCTCCCACCAAAGAAGCTGAGTCACGACCATCCAGACGATCTGGACGCAACAGTAAAACCCAGGAAGAGACTCCCGCGTCTGACCCATCATCACCACCACAGTCCAGTTCGTCAGACTCTGACTCGTCCAACAGCCAGCCCACCAAGCCAGGCAGGGCTTCTCAGGTGCCAGCCAAGAGGAAGGGTAGACAGGTAACAAACCGAAAGGCCAGTGGGAAACGGAAAGCCACAACAAGAAAAAAGCGCTCCCCTGAAGTGGTTAGCAGCCCAGCAGTAAGTGAAGAAGAAGAGGGTGATGGAGGTGACAATACTGAGAAGGAGGAGGAAGAAGACAAAACTGAAGTGGAGCAGGAGATGAATAACTCAGAGCAGCAGCAGTCTGATGCTGAAGGAAGCCTCAATGCAGACCAGGATGGTTTCAACTCAGCTGATGAGCAAAGAGATGCTGGACCTTTAAGCAATGATGTGGGACAGGGCAGTGATGAGGAACAATCTAATGAACATGAACAGGAACAGAAACCAGATGAGGGAGATGACTACCTGTCTTGTCCCCCAGACTCTGCTCCTAACAGCCCCGCTTCATCTGAGGGTGACCAGAGCACAAGGGAGGAGGAGCAGCAAGCCAGCCCCATTTCCTCCGAAGATAAGGAGTCTGAGAAGAGGTCACCGTCACCCTCCGACTCTCACAACGCATTGTTGGAGAACCTCATGTCACCACACTGTGATGAGCAGACTGAGCAGGATGATGAAATGGAGATATGTGCAGGGTCAGAAGAAGGCAACAATGAAGAATCTCCAAAGGATGTGAAGACTGAATCATGTGAGAACTCTCCACAGCCTGGTTCTCCCCCTGCTGGACAAGAAGAACCAGAAGCTTCTGAGGACAGTGATACAAAAATGCTTGGATCAGAAGAGCCTTCAGTAGTTGACAGTTCTGGGGAAGGTATCAAGGATGACAGTTCGTCCAAGGATGACAATAATGTTGTCCCTATGGACTGCAGTTCACCCATGAGTGAGCATGACAACGATCCTATTTTGGAACTATCGAAAGAGAGCGCTGACCCAGCTGCTGCAGAACCTCCGTCTTCTGCAAGCCAAGTCACCAAGGACGAGAGCACCAAGGACCAACGGGAGAGAGAGAGGAGTCAAGAGCGGAAGAATGGCCGGCAGCGGCGCTCTCGCTTCCACTCCCCAACCTCCACCTGGTCACCTAAGAGGGACTCCAGACGAGATCCATCGAGACGTTCGCGCTCGCGGTCTAGAGAGCGTGATGGCAGCCCGCCCTCCAGCCGTTCTTCCCGCGCTCGGAGCAGAGAAAGAGACAGGGACCGGGATGGTGAGAGAGACTATTCTAGGAGAGACCGTAGCCGTGAGAGGAGGAGGCGGCGATCCAGGAGCCGCTCCAGATCTAGATCTAGATCCAGGTCCCGGTCTCGGTCTAGGTCTCGATCCAGAACAAGATCCTACAGACGAGGGCCCAGCCCTGAACGGCCAGCCTCCAGAGAGCAGTCTCCTCAGAGGAAGGAGCGTAGGAGCGGGTGGAAGTCGGGGCAGGGCAGTGGGTCTGGCGGTGAGGGACGGAGGTATCATGGAGGCGCTGGCCGCTTTGAAAATGGTGTCCCTGCAGAAACATCACCGGATCGCCAGGGCTGGTCGGATAACCCCGACTGGGTTACAGAAAAGACTCGTAGTGAAGGTGAGAGCAGGAACCGGGACTTTGGCTTTAGTGGTAGCTCGCGCTGGGAAGACCGCGGGAACAGGGGAGAGTCAAGGGGCCGCGGGGGCCGTGGAGGGTTTGAACGCGGCCGGGGCGCAGGACGGGGAGGTGGCAACCGTAGCTTCTACAACCAGCAGGAGGAAACGGCCGATAACCGCTGGCAGCCCAGAAACAACTTCTCAGGTACAGGCAACAATTCAGGGAATGATGCGTACAGCCGCTTCAACGAGAACCGCGGTGGTGGCCGGAGGAAAGAGTCGGAGGCAGGTGACTCTATGCTCGACCGGTCAGGCTGGTCATCGGCATCCAGCTGGGCCGTCAGGAAGACACTACCTGCAGACGTTCAGGATTATTACTCCAAGAGGGAGAGAGGAGGACCAGGAGGCTGGAACCGACCAGAGGAGGAGCAAGCAGCAGCAGGTCAAAATCCTACCGACTCTCACACAGCAGCTGTGAAAATGAGGCTTTTGTGTGTAGTTATTTATCAGCACTGCAAAAACACCACTGCTACTGCTTGACAATATAGAGATGTTAAAAAAGCAAGCAATAAATCAACCAGATTTCCCTCTAAGATACACAGAATAGTCATGTTTTCAGTTTATTGGTCTCTTTGAGGCTAGAAGTATGTAGTACCCCAGGCAACTGTGCTGCATTAGATTTTAAGATGAAACTGTTTTCTTTGACGTTAATTAATTCCTCTTGAAAGTCTCACAAATGTTTAACTTGCACAGCTTCAGTTTTTTTTAAATAAAAGCCTACATGTTTGATTCTACTGTTGTGTTTTCCTTATTCTCCAGATCCCCCTAAAAGCGAGCCTCCTCCTCAGGCCGTCCCGGGTAACGCTCCGGTGCCTGTGATGAACATGATGCTCCTCATCCTCTCAGCTGAATGTTTCTTCATCATCACTACCCCATGCAGGGCCCTCGAGGAGCCCTGCCAGTCAGCTTGCAGCCTGCAGCACCATACGCCATGCCTCCTCAGGTCCCCGTGCACCTCCACCCTGCTGTGCCACTGCTTCAGGTGCCCGCTGTCGGCGCTCAGGGCCTCCCACCCCCTCCCCCACCACCTCCACCCATGCAGCAGGGCAGCCAGACAGCGGCAGCTCAGCCTGATGGCCATACAACACAGGTATGGTGCATTAGGATGTGAAGATACTAAATTCTGTACTGTCACTAGAATAAAGAAGTTGAAAACAGCGACATACAAACTTGCAGCAGTTCAGTCAAACGTATAGCTTTCTCACAATCCTCATGCACATTCTCTGGTTTGCCCCAGATGGCGAGCACCATGGTGGGTTACGGAAAACCCGCCCTGCTTCCCACCCCAACCAAAGCTGGGGTTGCTGTGGCGACCCAGGGCCAGCAGGCAGCCAGCCAGGTGCTACCATCCTCTACAACTCAGCCCGCTCAGCATAACAGGGCTCAAGCTGACAGCTCCAAAAAAGAAAAGGTAACCTGCTGCCACTATACCTGTCACTCCATCACAAACCAAACCATCTCTCAAGAAAAGCGTTTTGTTTCTCTATCAATGTCTTTGACACAATCTGATCTCTTCCTCTTGCTCTAGAAACAACAGATCCAAGAAAAAGCTATAAATGAAGTGAAAACAGCCATCAAACCCTTTTACCAAAAGAAGGAAATCACAAAGGAGGAGTACAAGGAGATTGTCCGCAAAGCTGTAGAGAAGGTACACAATTTCTGACACAATGACTGTTCGCTAAGCCCCGCCATCCTCAGTTACTGTTGCTACACCTGTGAAGCTTTTCATTTTAGTATGGTTTACAATAGTGTCAGATTCTCCTCTTGAAATTCTTGTTACTAAATTTTTAACAAAAGCAGGCCTTCTCATCAACAAAAATCCATGTGTATCTGTATAACCACCAGGAGGAAGTCATGAGGATTTTCCCCAGCTGGCAGCTCATATTTGCAGTAAATCTGAAAGTGTTTGTTTGATCCTTACTGTGTTTTTTTTTTGTTTGTTTGTTTGGTTTTCCAGGTGTGTCACAGCAAGAGCGGTGAGGTGAACTCCAGTAAGGTGGCCAACCTGGTGAAGGCCTACGTGGACAAATACAAACATGCCCGCAAGAAATAAAATCCTGCTCTGTTGCTGGCGTGGCGATGCCCTCACAGACCCATTCAGCTGCTCAAGTGCAATTTCTTCTAGCTGGAATTTGGCCTCCAAACTGAAAGACGACAGGGAGCCAATACTTTCTTTTTTGATATCTCTACCTTTTCTTGAATGATGAAGATTTTTTTTTTATAGATTTTCATATTTTGTTAGAAAAAGAATGACCCAATCAGAAATTGTAATGCAAGAGCCCTTTATTTTGCATAGATCATGTGACTTGGGGAACTACTGTAAGGAGTGCAGGGTAGCGTGGGGGTGGGTGGGACGGTTGATACTAAAACGCGACGCTCAGTAAACAGCGTTTGCTCATGTAGAGGAGAGACTCTCCCAGGTTGCCTGCTGGTACGAGGAATTTCTCCTATATGGCATCCTGATTGCATTGCTTATTAATTGAATATTGTCAATGTTCTTTTTTTAAATATTATATAATATTTCAGATGAAAGCCTAGTTTAAAAAAAACAGTGCATTGCCTTTATTAATCTCAGTGGCCCAATGATGCTTGTGATTGTAATCAGGGCCCTGATTGGTTGAGAAGATGCAAAGTGGGACAGCCAATCAGCAGTGAGTGTGTAATGTAAGGCGCAGGTCCCAGGGGGACAGATCAGGTGAAATGAACCCCATACCCTGCCTGAATGTGTAATAAATGTCAATGCGTGAACATGAACTGTGCAAAGTATCCA